>NC_053428.1:35221642-35571193 GCF_007990345.1 Gossypium hirsutum
AAATTGATTTTAGGACTAATTGGAAAATGTTGGAATTAAAGTCTATTGGCTGAAATTTGATTCCTAATGGTTGTAAACTATTTAAGGTGATAGAATAAAATGTTAATTGAGAAAAATCAGCTCAATTGAAACTAATTGAGTAGGGACGCAAATACCATTTATTAAAAGCTTTAGGGGAAAAATGGTAATAAACAGCTTGCACTAAAAAGTTGGGACAGCAGCAGTAGACTAACTTTGGAAAAATTACCAAAATTGGTAGGAATCGAAACTTAGAATATGAAACAAAATATGGAATTAAAGCTTATTTAGTCTAGTTTCTCATAGAAGAAATATTGTAAGCAATGGATTTGTAAATTTTGAGATATAATGAATTTTTTGAGACAAGGTCAGAATGAATTCGGGTTCCCGCTGTTTGACTTGAAAAATTAAATTGAAAAAATATTAGGACTTAAATTATGTATAGAATATAATGAGTCTATTTTAATAGAAATAAACGAGAACATCATTTGAATTCTGTACAAAGATAATTTATTTTAGTGAAGAAGGTTCAGAACTGTTAGACAACAGAAAGGGTGACTTTGAAGAATAAACTGTACTGATTGGCTGAACCAAAAATTCTGAAAATTTTATGGTAAAAATATATATGAGTCTAGTTTAGGGAAATTAATGGATCTTAATTGAAGTTCCTTAGTCAAGGTATAAAATTTAGTGACTATGACTCAAGTAGACAGCTTTGAATGAATTATAATAATAGTTGAATTATAGAGAATGTTGCATATGAACATGAAATGTATTAAATTGATAATTAAATTTATTTATTTAGATCCAGAAGATTCAAATACGAAGCTAGATCGAGGAAAGGAAAAAGTTCAGGATTAGTAGATTTTTACTGTTTACAAACAAGTATCAGGTAAGTTCGTGTAACTTGAATTATATTCTTAAATGCTTGAGATTGTATGTTATTGATGTGATATGATTTGAGTGTTCATTGTATGAAAATTAATGAAACATTGATATATTTGATCAAATGGGAAGAAATCCCGGTTGAATGAAAGGAAATTCGATGGATCTCTGAAAAGGAATTACGGTAAAAAGGATCTAGCCCGGACGGGTGATCCTATCCTGATATAGCCCTCCCGAAGAATATGTGTAAAATGGATTTAGCCCGGACGGGTAATCCGAATTAGGTCTGAATTTAGCCTGGACTGGTAATTCAGATCCAAGCTCATTAGAGTAATTGTCGTTGTAGGGGATTTAGCCTGGACTGGTAATCCTGACAATACTCTATGAGTTTATATTGCAGGGGATTTAGCCTGGACTGGTAATTCCGCTGCAAGGTTGAGGTTCGCGGAGTGTGCTCTCTGAAATGGAAATGTGCGCACATGAATATGAATTGACAGGCTCGGAATTGTACACTAAAGTGTACCTCTGAAAATCCATCGAAAATTCCAAGAAATTCAACGGGATAAATATGGAAAAATAACAAGGGAATGAAAATCATGGTATTGACGAGCTCATCAATCATGGTATATTATTATTGGTACATGGAAATTATTGTACTAACTTGAATGTTGAGTTTGTGCATATTAGGGTAATAATGCATTGAATGGATATATGGATGTTTATTGTATTGTATTGAAAATATTAGGTAAGTATAATTCTTGTTACATGAGCTTACTAAGCACAAAGTGCTTACCCCGTTTCCTTTTTCTCTGTTTTGTAGTGTTAAGAGCTCGGAGGTCGGATTTGGTCGGAGACACATCACACTGTCAACCTCAGGATTTCAGTATATAAAGAAACTTTATTTTGGAAATCAATGGCATGTATAAGCTAACAAAGTAAATGTTAACGTGAAATGAATGTAAAGTTAGCCATTAGTATGGTTAACAAACTTGATTATAGTTATGTGATGACGTTATCTTATATAAATGCATGAATCTATCATGAAAATATGTTGAATTGATTTGGTTGATGTGGATTGGTCTCGATTAATATTACAGGGAAGGTTAGATATTTATAAAGGGCTATATTGAATATAAAAAAAATTTAATTCGTAAACTCCGGTAATGCCTCGTACCCTATTCCGACAATGAATACGGGTAGGGGTATTACAATTATTGGTATCAGAGCTACAGTTTAGCCGGTTCTAGGACCGATGTAGCAAATACGGGATTAGCTATACATGCCATTTAAATTATTATTGATAGTGTGATATCTCTTGACCATTTAAAATGTGTTTTTCTTATAGTAATGCCATCCGACCGAGCTCAATCTGAGGAAGCTGGGAGTCATGCTCCGGCTTCAGTACAAAGAGAAGAAACTAGCAGTAGAAGGCCCAAGACAGAGAGTCGAGGGGAGGAGGCAAAAACAACCTTCTTTCAAATGATGAATGAATGGTTTAATCAATACTTAAGAACTAACCCAGTAGTGCAGCAAGTTTAAGCTCCCCTCCTGCTCCTCCACCGGTTCCCAAGATCCCACAAGGTACAGTACTGAATCTGTCAGAAAAGGGAAAGCTCCAGTAGATAAAATTCGAAAATATGGGGCCGAAGAATTTCGAGCAGCAGTTGATGATGATTCCGAACGGGCTAAATTCTGGTTAGAAAACACTACTCGGGTTCTGGAGGAATTATCTTGTACACCAGAAGAATGTCTGAAATGTGCCGTCTCACTGCTAAAAGACACAACTTACCATTGGTGGAATACTAAAGCTTCAGTTGTTCAAAAAAGAAGAAATTACATGGGAATTCTTTCAGACCGAGTTCAGAAAAAATATATCAGCCAGAGGTTCCTTGACCAGAAAAGAAAAGAATTTCTTGAGCTGAAATAGGGCAATAGATCAGTATCTGAATATGAAAGAGAATTTTTTTGATTGAGTAAATATGCTCGAGAATGGGTACAGTCAGAAGCTGAAATGTGCAAACGATTCGAAGAAGGGTTGAATGAAGACATTAAGTTACTGATCGGAATTCTTGAAATTCGAGAGTTTGCTACATTGGTAGAGAGAGCTTATAAAGCAGAAGAATTGAACAAAGAAAAGAAACAACTGAGAGGGAAGCTCGAATTTTTAGTAAAAGACCGATGGGAAATCTCAGTTTTCTGCTTTAAAGAAATTGAAGAAGTATCAGGATCGTTCTACTTCAGCCATTGGGTATTTGGGCAGAGAGCGAGGTTCTCAAGCACTAATCCAAGACCTTCTACTCCATCAGTGACCAGTGTTGGTAGCGTTGGCACTCCTAAGCCGAGATGCCAGTAATGTAATAAAGCTCATTTTGGTGAATGTCGATTAAAGAGCGGGGCTTGTTACCGATGTGGTTCTTTTGACCATTTCCTCAGAGATTGTCCAGAAGAGGTGAAAAAGAAGCTGAACATATAACGAAGCCGAGTAATCTAGTTTCGAGGGGCAGACCACCTTGACCATCCGGTAATGTCAGTGGTAGTCGAGGAGCTACAAAAGATACTATAGGTAGGCCTGAGGTACGAGCACCTACTAGGACATATGCCATTCGTGCCAGAGAAGATGCTTCAGCACCCGATGTTATTACTGGTACATTTTCTTTACTTGATACTAATATTACTGCATTGATTGATCCTGGTTCTACGCATACATATATGTGTTAAACTTGCAATTGTTAAAAATTTATCTGTTGAACCTACTGAATTTGTGGTTAAAGTCTCGAACCCCCTGGGCCAGTCTGTGTTAGTGGATAAAATTTGTAAAAATTGTCCACTGATGGTAAGAGGTTATTGTTTCCCGGCTGATTTGATGTTACTGTCATTTGATGAATTTGACGTGATATTGGGTATGGATTGGTTAACCCAGCATGATGCGGTAGTAAATTGTAAACAAAAATATATTGTGCTAAAATGTCAGAATGGTGAGTTGCTCCGGGTTAAATCTGATCAGACAAAGGGGTTATCTGATATGATTTCAGTAATGGCAGCACAGAGGTATGTCAAAAAGGGGTATGATGCTTACTTGGCTTATGTACTCGACACCAAGGTACCTGAGTCAAAGATATAGGCAGTTCCAATGGTATGTGAATTTTCCGATGTGTTTCCAGAAGAATTACCAGGATTGCCACCAGAAAGAGAAGTAGAATTTTCTATAGATTTGATTCCGGGAACTACTCCGATCTCCATAGCTCTGTACCGGATGGCTCCTATAGAATTAAAAGAGTTAAAGACACAATTGCAAGAGCTTGTTGACAGGGGTTTTGTCCGACCGAGTCATTCACCTTGGGGTGCTCCGGTTATGTTTGTGAAAAAAAGATGGGTCTTTGAGATTGTGTATCGACTATCGGCAGCTTAATAAAGTAACCATAAAGAATAAGTACCCGTTATCCCGGATTGATGATTTATTTGATCAGCTGAAAGGTGCTACTATGTTTTCAAAGATTGATCTTCGATCAGGTTATTATCAGTTATGGGTAAAGGAGTCAAATGTGCCAAAAATAGCCTTTAGAACCAGGTACGGGCATTATGAGTTTCTAGTTATGCCGTTTGGGCTAACTAATGCAACTGCAGTATTCATGGATTTGATGAACCGGATATTCAGACCGTACTTAGACAGATTTGTAGTAGTATTCATTGATGATATTTTGGTTTATTCTCGGGATGAAGAAGAACATGCAGAACATTTGAGAATTGTGTTGCAAATTCTACGAGAGAAGCAGTTGTATGCTAAATTCAGTAAATGTGAATTTTGGCTTCGAGAAGTGGGTTTTCTTGGACACATTGTATCTGCCGAAGGCATCAGGGTAGATCCAAGTAAAATCTCAGCTATTGTCAATTGGAGTCCACTGAAGAATGTATCTAAAGTTAGAAGTTCCTTGGGTTTAGCTGGTTATTATCGGAGATTTGTACAGGGATTCTCTATGATAGCTTCTCCAATTACTCAATTATTGCAGAAAGATGTAAAGTTCGAGTGGACTGATGAATGTCAACAAAGTTTCAACCGATTGAAAGACCTATTAACGAAAGCACCTGTATTAGTGCAGCCTGAACCGGGTAAGGAATTTGTTATTTACAGTGATGCCTCATTAAATGGTTTAGGTTGTGTTTTGATGCAAGAAGGTAAAGTAATAGCCTATGCTTCAAGACAACTTAAACCACATGAAAGAAATTACCCAGTACATGATCTTGAATTAGCTGCTATTGTATTTGCGCTGAAGATATGGCGGCATTACTTGTACGGTGAGAAATGTCATATTTATACTGATCATAAAAGCTTGAAATAGTTGATGACACAGAAAGATTTGAATTTGAGATAGCGCAGGTGGCTTGAACTGATAAAGGACTATGATTTGATTATTGATTACCATCCGGGTAAGGCTAATGTTGTAGCTGATGCTTTGAGCCGGAAATCTCTGTTTGCTTTACGAGCTATGAATACCCTGTTATTATTGACTGATGATGGTTCAATCCTAGCTGAATTGAGAGCTAAACCGACATTTTTACAGCAAATATGTGAAGCTCAGAAGAATGATAAGAAGTTACAGGTTAAACGGGCACAGTGTGAGTCAGGTAATGATTTTGAATTTCAGATTGGTTCTGATGATTGTTTATTATTCAGAGGTAGCGTATGTGTACCTCAGAATTCAGAGCTCATACAGAAGATTCTACGCGAGGCCCACAGTAGTACTATGTCTGTACATCCGGGGAGTAATAAAATGTATAATGATCTGAAAAAGATGTACTGGTGGTCGGGAATGAAACGTGATATCTTTGAGTTTGTATCAAGGTGTTTAATATGTCAACAAGTTAAAGCTGAACATCAGGTACCTTCAGGGTTACTTCAGCCAATTACTATACCGGAATGGAAATGAGAAAGAATCACTATGGATTTTGTATCGGGGCTACCTTTGTCTCCGAGGAAAAAAGATGCTATTTGGGTGATTGTTGATCGATTAACAAAGTCAGCTCACTTTATTTCGATACGTATGGATTATTCTTTAGATAAACTAGCTGAACTGTACATATCTGAGATTGTCAGGTTACATGGAGTGCCTGTCTCCATTATATCAGATAGAGATCCCCGATTTACGTCTCGTTTCTGGGACAAATTGCAATAAGCCTTGGGTACTCAGTTGTATTTCAGCACTGCATTTCATCCTCAGACAGATGGTCAATCTGAGCGTATAATTCAAGTATTGGAAAATATGCTCCAATGTTGTATACTAGAGTTTGAAGGTAATTGGGAGAGGTATCTACCTTTGATTGAATTTTCTTACAATAACAGTTATCAGTCTAGTATTAAAATGGCTCCGTATGAAGCTTTGTATGGTAGAAAATGTAGAACACCGTTATATTGGACAGAGCTCAGTGAAAGGAAGATACATGGGGTTGATTTGATTCGGGAAACAGAAGAAAAAGTAAAGTTTATTCGAGATAGTCTAAAAGCAGCTTTCGATCGACAAAAATCATATGCTGACCTTAAGCGAAAAGAGATTGAATTTCAAGTCGGTGACAAGGTATTTCTGAAAGTGTCTCCTTGGAAGAAATTTCTTCGATTCGGTCGAAAGGGTAAATTTAGTCCAAGATTTATCGGGCCCTATGAAATCATAGAAAGAATTGGACCGGTCACTTATCGATTGGCATTACCACCGGAACTTGATAGAATCCATAATGTTTTTAATGTATCTATGTTACGATGATATCGATCAAATCCTTCACATGTTATTTCTCCGATAGAAGTAGAGATTCAACCGGATATGACTTACAGTGAAGAACCGGTCAAGATATTGGCACGGGAGACAAAAGAGCTTAGAAATAAAAAGATGAATTTGGTGAAAGTATTGTAGCAAAAGCACGGGATTGAGGAAGCAACATGGGAACCAGAGGAGGCAATGAGGAAACAATACCCAAATCTCTTTACTGGTAAGATTTTCGAGGACGAAAATCCTTAAAGGGGGGAGAGTTGTAATGGCCTAAATTCAAAATTATCGGAACAATGGTTTCGTAACCATAGATCCGATTTAAAGAGAAATTTATTTCAATATTTTTGCATGAAAATTGATATGATAGGAAAATTGTATGAAAATATTGATAGAAAAATTTTACCGATTTAGTGATTAGATAGAAAAAGAAATTATTGAAGAAATTGGGTAAAAACAAGGTATCGAGACCAATATCTCGTAAAACCGAGTCAAAAATAATTTTATAAATATTTATAAAATGTTATTAATGTGGTATTAAAATTTCGTTAGGAAATTTTAATGTTTGGGTAGTCAATTAAATGAAAAGGACTAAATTGTAATAGGTGTAAAAGTTGCTAGAGTGATTAAATAGCTTAAGAGTCTAATGAGAAAGGATTTAAAAGGCAATTAGACCCAAAATTTATTTGGGCTGGACGGCAAGGGTATGAAATCAGCAGAAAAATTGATAAATTAAGGGTAAAATTGGAATATTGCAAAATTAACTAAATAAAACTAGGACTAAATAGGAAATATCTAGATTTCTCTTCATTTCTCTTCAATTCCAGGAGCTAAAAACGCCATAGGAGGGTTCTCTAAGCTGGTATTTCATAATGTTTGCACCAAGTGAGTTAATCCTTGCCTTTTTCTTGTAATTTTTGTGTTTCTAAGACTTTTACAACTAGGTCTTACTATTAAATTCATTAGTTTTTGATTTCATGGATGAAATTGAAAGTCACCATGGTTGAGTTCTGTAAGCTTATGATGAAATAGAATGAAATTAAAGCTTTAATTTGTCTATGAGATGATTTTATTAGGCAATTTTAATGGAAATTGATTTTTAGGACCTAATTGTGAAAATGTTTGGAATTAAAGTCTATTGCTGAAATTCTGATTCCTAATGGTTGTAAACTAGTTTAAGGTGATAGAATAAAATGTTAATTGAGAAAAATCAGCTCAATTGAGAGGCTAATTGAGTAGGGACGAAATTATCATTTATTAAAAGCTTAGGGGAAAAATGGTAATAAATAGCTTGCACTAAAACAGTTTGGACAGCAGCAGTAGACTAACTTTGAAAAATCACCAAAAATTGTAGGAATCGAATTAGATGATGAAAAAAATATGGAATTAAAGCTTATTGAGTCTAGTTTCTCATAGAAGAAATATTGTAAGCAATGGATTTGTAAAGTTTGAGATATAATGAATTTTTTGAGACAAGGTCAGAATGAATTCGGGTTCCCCTGTTCTGACTTTAAAAAATTATAAAAAATTGAATAAAAATAATTAGGGACTTAAATTTATATGTATAGAATTATGAATGAGTCTATTTTTAATAGAAATAAACGAGAACATCATTTGAATTCTGTACAAAGAGATAATTTATTTTTAGTGAAGAAGGTTCAGAACTGTTAGACAACAGAATAGGGGTGACTTTGAAGAATAAACTGTACTGATTGGCTAAACCAAGAATTCTGAAAATTTATGGTAAAAATATATATGAGTCTAGTTTCAAGTAAAATTAACGGATCTTAATTTGGAGTTCCTTAGCTCAAGTTATAAATAATTTACTAACTATGACTCAAGTAGACAGCTTTGAATGAATTATAAATAATAGTTGAATTATAGAGAATGTTGCATATGAACATGAAATGTATTAAATTGATAATTAAATTTATTTATTTAGATCCAGAAGATTCAAATACGAAGCTAGATCGAGGAAAGGAAAAAGTTCAGGATTAGTAGATTTTTACTGTTTACAAACAAGTATCAAGGTAAGTTCGTGTAACTTGAATTATATTCTTAAATGCTTGAGATTGTATGTTATTGATGTGAATATGATTTGAGTGTTCATTGTATGAAAATTAATGAAACATTGATATATTTGATCAAATGGGAAGAAATCCCGGTTGAATGAAAGGAAAATTCGATGGATCTCTAAAAAGGAATTTACAGTAAAAAGGATCTAGCCCGGACGGGTGATCCTATCCTGATATAGCCCTCCCGAAGAATATGTGTAGAATGGATTTAGCCCGGACGGGTAATCCGAATTAGGGTCTGAATTTAGCCTGGATTGGTAATTCAGATCCAAGCTCATTAGAGTAATTGTCGTTGCAGGGGATTTAGCCTGGACTGGTAATCCCGACAATACTCTATGAGTTTATATTGTAGGGGATTTAGCCTGGACTGGTAATCCCGCTGCAAGGTTGAGGTTCGCGGGAGTGTGCTCTCTGAAATGGAAATGTACGCACATGAATATGAATTGACAGGCTCGGAATTGTACACTAAAAGTGTACCTCTGAAAATCCATCGAAAATTCCAAGAAATTCAACGGGATAAATATGGAAAAATAACAAGGGAATGAAAATCATGGTATTGACGAGCTCATCAATCATGGTATATATTATTGGTACATGGAAATTATTGTACTAACTTGAATGTTGAGTTTGTGCATATTAGGGTAATAATGCATTGAATGGATATATGGATGTTTATTGTATTGTATTGAAAATATTAGGTAAGTATAATTCTTGTTACATGAGCTTACTAAGCACAAAGTGCTTACCCCGTTTCCTTTTTCCCTGTTTTGTAGTGTTAAGAGCTCGGAGGTCGATTTGGTCGGAGACACATCACATTGTCAACCTCAGGATTTCGGTATATAAAGAAACTTTATTTTGGAAATCAATGGCATGTATAAGCTAACAAAGTAAATGTTAACGTGAAATGAATGTAAAGTTAGCCATTAGTATGGTTAACAAACCTGGTTATAGTTATGTGATGACGTTATCTTATATAAATGCATGAATCTATCATGAAAATATGTTGAATTGATTTGGTTGATGTGGATTGGTCTCGATTTAATATTATAGGGAAGGTTAGATATTTTTAAAAGGGCTATATTGAATATAAAAAAAAATTAATTCGTAAACTCCGGTAATGCCTCGTACCCTATTCCGACAATGAATACGGTTAGGGGTATTACATTCCGGGCTAAAGTCCCGCAGGCTTCATGCTGGAAATGTATCAGGGCTAAAGTCCCGCAGGCTTCGTGTTGGAAATGTATCCGGGCTAAAGTTCCGCAGGCTTTGTGCTGGTAATATAATTTCGGGTTTTATACCTAGCAGGCCAAGTGCCGATGAATTTGATAAAAGTATACAATTACAAGATCCTACACTAAGATGACAAATTGAAAGTGTATTACATATTAAGTTGGCCAGGTATGTATCATGTACTCGTATGCGATTTTGATTTGAATTAAATTATAAATGTATAAAGTGATGCATCTGTGAATAAGTGTTATGATTATAAATGTGATCGTGATACATTCGGTAAATGTGTGAAGTTATGTGAAGTGATTCTATGTTTATATTCAAATATAAACACTTGGTCCTTGTGGAAAGGTTTGTAGAAGTATATGATTTTATTTTTAGGTGATTACGATCATGGAAAATTAAATGTGAATATGATATTGTATTTTATTCGTTTCAATTGAACTAAAGTTGATAGTGAAGCATTTTTAATGCCTATGTTATATGAGTTCTATCTTGAATGACATGATATACATGTTTAAATAATTTGAATGCAAGGAATTTGTGAAAGAGCAAATTTGTAATAAATCTGCTGGGGACAGCAACAATAGCGTGATTTTGGAAAATAACCGTAAATTGTGGAAATTGAATTAGAAGATGAATAAATTATGTAATTAAAGCTTAATGAGTCTAGTTTCTTATAAAAGAAACTGTGTAAGCAAAAGAATTGTAGATAATGAGATATTTGAAGTGGCGTGAGATAGAGTCAAAATGACTTCGAAATCCCCTGATCTATTTTTAGAAAATCATTTTAAATTGTACAATGATGATTATAAGATAAAATTTATATTTTTAGACTCCTTAATGAGTCTAGTTTCAAGTGAAATAAACAAGAACATATTTTGAATTCTGTTCAATGAGAAATCTGATTTATAGTGAAGAATGGTCAGATTAGTCAAACAGTGAAACAGGGGAAAATTTAAGAAAAATCTGGTATTTATTGGTGAAACAAAAAATTCTGAAAATTTTAGGGATATAAAATATATGAGTCTATTTTCAGGGAAAATTAACGGCACATGATTTGGAGTTTTTTAGCTCCAGTTATAAATAATTTAGTGGCTGCTGCTCAGAAAGACAGCTTGTAGTGATTATGTGATTATGTTGTGAACATTGAATAAACTTGGTCAGATGTATGTAGTCCATGTGAAAATGAGACGTGATAAATAATAGATAAATATATGCTATATGTGCTTGACATGTGACCTTGTGGTTCCATGAATCAAACATGGAAAAATACGACATGTTTTGGTTGGTATGTAATGGATATGTGCAAGTTTTGTTCATACGAATGAATTGACAGTTATCACACGAATTTTAAATCATAGTCATAAGTTATTTATAAATATAAATAAGTGAAGCTACTTAATAAGGTTATATGAACTTAAGAGTACTATGAATGTATATGTAATTGAGATTATTTTTTTCAATTCGGATTAGTGATATGAAATTTCCATAATCATTGAAATGATTTATTTGCTTAAGGCTTACTAAGTTTTCAAAGCTTACCCTGTGTGTTTTTCCTATGTCTATAGGGCTTCAGAGAAATTGCTTGGGTTGGAAGTCGAGGAGGTTTCATCACACTATCGAGTTATCATGTGAGTAGATAAAGTTTGTATATCATTAAGGTTTAAGGCATGTATAGAATAGACTAATAGTGGAAGGATATTTTGGTTAACGTATTTAAGCCATGCGAATATGGCATCTTTTGGATGTTTAACTTTATAAGTTTGAAATTCGATCTCTGGTTGTGTCTAGCATTTATTTAAATAAAGAATCTTTATTTCAAGAGAATATTCAAAATTTTACTGTTAAGATCTGTTTTCTAATTTCCGGTAACGCCTTGTCCTATTCCGGCGACGGTTACGGAATAGGGGTGTTACATGAGTACATGGGGATTACTGAGGCTTGTAAAGAAGCTATTTGGTTGAAGGGACTCTTTAGTGAACTCAATGAAGACCTTCAAATTAGTACAGTATTTTGTGAAAGTCAGAATGCAATCTTCCTTACAAAAGATCAAATATTTCATGAAAGAACAAAACACATTGATGTTCGGTATCATTTTGTTCGTGATATTATTGCTCGTGGTGATATTGTTGTGAGCAAAATTAGTACTCATGAAAATCCTCTAGATATGATGACTAAGTCACTTCCTATAACCAAGTTTGAGCATTGCTTAGTCTTGGTTGGTGTTTATTGTTGAAGTTAAACCCTTAAGAGGTTTATGGAAGAGGTGGAGAACTTGTTTGTTGAGAGTTCGCGATGAAGAACTTGTTCATTATGAATTCGTGTCAAGGTGGAGATTGTTAGAATTAAGTGACTCGAATCCTTATTTAAATAAAATACAATGGTAAAATAAAATAAAAGTAAAATCTATATAGAACTATACTTCTTTTATTTTATTTTAGAATAAGGTTTTTTAAACCTTATTAAACTCCATCTATTTTATATTGATTAGAATAAGGTGTTTCAATCTTACTACACTCCTATTAGAGTATGGCTTTACAAGCCTATAAATAGACATAGTCTATTCCTTTTGTAAAAATTTGAATTCGACATGGTGAATTTTCTTCTCCTCTGCCCGTGGTTTTTTTCCCAAAAGAGTTTCCACATAAAAATCTGTGTTCTTTTTTTTAAGTTATTTTCTATAGATTGTAATATGGGGGTGTCATCATGACTTTAACAAATTAGAACTTGGTAGAGAAAATAATTTAATTGGATGAATTAATTAATATTTTGAGAAATAGAAAAGTTGGTTATTAGGTTGTTAAATTATAAATTATATGGGTTTGTTAAAAGTCTAAATAACACATGTAATTGTATTAAATACCAGAGTCAAGTGTAATAAACCCATTTGCAACATGATGAGTGACAACGCTAGCTCCCAAGCAATGGCGTAACACTCCCTACCCGTATTCGTTGCCGGAATAGGGTACAAGGCATTACCGGAGTTTACGAATTAATTTTTTTAACTCAATATAACCCCTTTATAGATATCTAACCTTCCCTGTAATTTTAAACCGAGACCAATCCACATCAATCAATCCAATCCAACATATTTTTAAAATAGATTCATGTATATTTATAAGATAACCCCATCATATACCAAAATTAAGATTTGTTAGCCATACCAATGGCTAACCTTACAATCATTTCACATTAACATTTACTATATTAGCTTATACATGCCATTGATTTCCAAAATAAAGTTTCTTTACATACCAAAATCTTGAGGTTGATAATGTAGTGTGTCTCCGACCAAATCTGACTTCCGAGCTCTTAACACTAAAAAATAGGGGAAAAGGAAACAGGGTAAGCACTTTGTGCTTAGTAAGCTCATGTAACAAGAATTATACTTGCCTAATATTTTCAATACAATGCAATAAACATTCAAATAACCATTCAATGCATTATTACCCTAACATGCACAAACTCAACATTAAAGTTAGTACAATAATTTCCATGTATCAATAACATATACCATGATTGATGAGCTTATCAATACCATGATTTCCATTCCCTTATTATATTTTCATATTTATCTCGTTGAATTTCTAGAAATTTTCGATTGATTTTCAGAGGTACAATTTTAATGTACAAATCTGAGTCTGTCAATTCATATTCATGTACGCACATTTCCATTTCAGAGAGCACACTCCCGCGAACCTCATCCTTATAGCGGGATTACCAGTCTAGGCTAAATCCCCTGTAATATAAACTCATAGAGTATTGTCGGGATTACTAGTCCAGGAAAAATCCCCTGCAACGACAATTACTCTAATGAACTTGGATCTGAATTACCAGTCCAGGCTAAATTTAGACCCTAATTAGGATCACCCGTCCGGGCTAGATCCTTTTTACCGTCAATTCCTTTTCAAAGATCCATGAAATTTTCCTTTTATTCAACTGGGATTTCTTCCCCTTTTATCAAATATAACAATGTTTCATCAATTTTCATACAATAAACATTCAAATCATATTCACATCAATAACATGCATTTCAAGCATTTAAGAATATAATTCAAGTTACACGAACTTACCTCGATACTTGTTCTATACACAAATCTACTAATCCCGAACTTTTTCTTTTCCTCCATCTAGCTTCGTATTTGAATTTTTTGGATCTAAATAAATAAATTTAATCATAAATTTAATACATTTCATGTTCATATGCAACATTCTTTATAATTCCACTATTATTTATAGTTCATTCAAAGCTGTCTACTTGAGTCATAGTCACTAAATTATTTTTATCTTGAGCTACAGAACTCCAAATTAGGATCCGCTAATTTTCCCTGAAACCAGACTCGTATATCTTCTTACCATAAAATTTTTAGAATTTTTGGTTTATTCAATAAGTATAGTTTATTCTTTAAAGTTACCCCTGTTCTGCTATATGACAGTTCTGACCCTTCTTCACTAAAAATTAAGTATTTCTTCATACAGGATTCGGATAATGTTCTTGTTTGTTTCTATTGAAAATATACTCATTCAGGATTCTAAACTTACAAATTTAAGCCCCTAATTATTTTTATTAAATTTATTATGATTTTTCAAATTTAGAATAGGGGAACCCAAATTCATTCTGACCTTATCTCACAAAATTTATTATATCTCATGATTTACAATTCCATTGCTTACATCGTTTTTCTATAAGAAACTAGACTCAATAAAATTTAATTCCATATTTTCATCTTCTAATTCGATTTCCAAAATTTATGGTGATTTTTCAAAATTAGCCTACTGCTGCTGTTCAAAACTATTTTAGTGCAAGATGTTTATTACCATTTTTCCCCTAAGCTTTTAATAAATAATAATTTTATCCCTACTCAATTAGCCACTCAATTGAGCTGATTTTTCTCAATTAACACTTTATTCTATCACTTTAAACTACTTTATAACCTTTGGGAATCATAATTTCAGCACTAGACTTTAATTCCGAACATTTTCATAATTAGGTCCTAAAAATCAATTTCTATTGAAATTACCTAATAAAATCATCTCACAAACAAATTAAAGCTTCAATTTCATGCTATTTCATCATAAAATTACAACACTCAACCATGGTGACCTTCTATTTCACCCATGAAATCAAAAACTAATGAATTTAATAGTAGGACCTAGTTGTAAAAGTCTTAAAAACACAAAAAAATTATAAGAAAAATGCAAGGATTAACTCACTTGATGCAAAAATTATGTAATACCAGCTTAAATAACCCCTCCTATGGCGTTTTGGCTGATGAGAATGAAGAAAAATGAAGAGAAATCTAGATATTTCCTGTTTAGTCCTATCTTTATTTAGTTAATTATGCAATATTCCAATTTTTCCCTTAAATCGTCAATTTTCCTGCTGATTTCATGTCCTTGTCGTCCAGCCCAAATAAATTTTGGGTCTAATTTCCTTTTAAATCGTTTTAATTTCCTATTTAATCCTTCTAGCAACTTTTACACCTCCAATTTAGTCATTTTCATTTAATTGACTACCCAAACATTAAAATTTTCTACGAAATTTTAATACCACATCACTAACATTTCATAAATATTTATAAAAATATTTCCGACTCATTTTTATGAGATCAAGATCTCGATACCTTGTTTTTACCCGATTTCTTTAATAATTTCTTTTTCTAACTAACCACTAAATCGGTAAAATTTTTCTATCGATATTTTCATACGATTTTCCTATCATATCAATATTCATGTAAAAATATTAAAATAAATTTCGCTTTAAATCGGATTTATGGTTATGAAACCACTGTTTCGATAACCTTGAATTTAGGCCATTACAACTTTCCTCCCCTTTAAGGATTTTTGTCCTCAAAAATCTTACCAGTAAAGAGGTTTGGGTATTGTTTTCTCATTGCCTCCTCTGGTTCCCATGTCGCTTCCTTAATCCCGTGCTTTTGCCACAATACTTTCATCAAATTTTTCTTTTATTTCTAAGCTTCTTTGTTTCCCGTGCCAATATCTTGACTGGTTCTTCACTATAAGTCATATCCGGTTGAATCTCCACTTCTGTCGGAGAAAAAACATGTGAAGTGTCTAATCGATATCTTCGTAGCATAGATACGTGAAAAACATTATGGATTCTATCAAGTTCTGGTGGTAATGTCAATCGATAAGCGATCGGTCCAATTCTTTCTATGATTTCATATGGCCCGATAAATCTTGGACTCAATTTACCCTTTCGGCCGAATCGGAGAACTTTCTTCCAAGGAGACACTTTCAGGAATATCTTGTCATCGACCTGAAATTCAATCTCCTTTCATTTAAGATCGGCATATGATTTTTGACGATCAGAAGCTTCTTTTAGACGATCCCAAATAACCATTACTTTTTCTTCTGTTTCCCGGATCAAATCAACCCCATGTATCTTCTTTTTACTGAGACCTGTCCAATATAACAGTGTTCTACACTTTCTACCATACAAAGCTTCATACAGAGCCATTTTAATACTGGACTGATAACTGTTATTGTAAGCAAATTCAATCAAAGGTAGATACCTCTCTCAATTACCTTCAAACTCTAGTATACAACATCGGAGCACTTGAATTACACGCTCAGATTGGTCATCTATCTAAGGATGAAATGCAATGCTGAAATATAACTAAGTACCCAAGGCTTCTTGCAATTTGTCCCAAAAACGAGACGTAAATCGAGGATCTCTATCCAATATAATGGAGACAGGCAGTCCATGTAGCCTGACAATCTCAGATATGTACAATTCAGCCAGTTTATCTAAAGAATAATCTATACGTACCGGAATAAAGTGCGCTGACTTTGTCAATCGGTCAACAATCACCTAAATAGCATCCTTTTTCCTCGGAGACAACGGCAACCCTGATACAAGATCCATAGTAATTCTTTCTCATTTCCATTCCGGTATAGTTGTAATAGCCAATTTTGGCCCAGGCAAATAACAAAAAAAAAACCCAAATAACCAAATAAAAAGCCCAAATTTTAAGTCCATTTACAACATATGTATGACCCAAACAATTAAAACCCTAGCCCAAATCCTAGCCCAACTATCTTAAAACTTTTCAGCCAACAAACCCTAGCCCCCCTAAGCTTCAGTCGTCACACTCCTCTGCCATGCACGCCACCACCGCTCGGGGCACCAACCACCGGCCTCACATGCCTCTAACACACCTGCAAAGAGAGATCCACACACAAGCAATACAAACAATGAAGAAAATGACAAAAAATGACAGAAAAACAAAACGAATATGGACAAAATGGATCTCGGATCCGGCTATAAAATCAAAAATCAAAGCTTTGTATTTTTTTACGAACATAAAAAAGAAATCAAAGAGCAAAAATAGAAAAAGAGGTTGATTTCGATTTACTTTTCTTGTTCCTTTCGATTTACTTCTTATTTTTTTTATTTCTTTACCCAAAACGATTTTAAATAGAAACATAATAAAAGAGGATAAGGGAGAGGGCTCACCGGAGTTACCTCGCGACGGTGTCGTCGCTTCGAGATCCCGTCGTCGGAGGTCTCTCATTCGTCGCCGATATTGGACCCAAAAGGGGGGTTGGGAGCCTTCTTCTTTCGATTCTTTGGGTTTTGGTGGCCTAGCCTTCAAAGGCATTTCAAACGGGGGCTAAAAAGCCCATCTTCGCGCTTCTTCGGCCACCGGGTACGCGGCGGTGCGATGGATGGCCGGTGACCCCTTCGGCCGGAGACAAGAGGAGAGGGAGAGAGAGTTTAAAAGTCTATTTCAGTTTTTTTTTAGTTGAAGGGGCTAAAATGAATTTTTTTTTTAAATTTTTGGGCCTTAAATAATAAGCATGAAACGACATCGTTTCATTCCTTCCCCCAGATGCCAAAACGACGTCGTTTTGGGGGAGGGCAATTCGACCCGACCTGATTGGGAAGGATCCGCGCGTTTTTTAAAGCCAAATGGGCTATTTGCGCTGCGGATCCTTCTGTTTTGCCTATTGATTTCAATTTGGCCCCTTTATTCTTTCTTTTACGTTTTTTAATCTGACCCCGTGGATTTTGCGCTAGTCGCATTTTGGTCCTCGTGAAACAGTACGCATAAAGGACTAGAAATATTTCCCAGTCAGTCCCTCGTTGTTTCGGCGCATTGCATCTCAGTCCTTGACTGCATTTTTTCTCATTATTTACAATTTTTACCCTTAAATTTCTATTTAATTTCAGTCTAGTCCTAATCTATTTAATTTATTTATTTGTTTATTATTTCAATTTTTTTTGGAATTGTTTTATTATTATTTATTTTAAGTTTGTTTATTTATATTGTTTATTTTTGAATCATTTTATTATTAGGCGTTTTAAGTTTTCTTTTTACATATTTTAAGCTATTATTCATTTTTAAACTTCGTATACACTATTTGTTTTAAAATATTATATATATTACTTATTTTGAAAACTTTTAGATATCCTTTTTATTTTAAACTATTTTATATACATATTATCTATTTTAAATTTTTTTATATGATTACTTAGATATAGTATTTTATATGTTAGTCGTTTTAAAATCTATTTTTTTTTTTATTTTAAACTTTCTATATATTATTTATTTTGAAATGTTTTTACATACTCTTTATTTTAAATTATTTTACACATTATTTATTCCAAAATTTCACATATAGCATTTAATTTAAACTATTTTGCATGTTATTCATTTTAATTTTCTTTTGTATTTATTTATTTTAAGCTACTTTAGTATTATTTATTTTAAGTTTGTATACATTATTTATTTGAAACTTTTTTATATTATTTACTTTAAGTCGCTTTATTCATTATTTATTTTAAACTTTGTTTCTATTTACTTTAATTTCTTTTTACAAATATGATGTTGTTTCATTGTTATGATTATTAATGTTGAAATTAAAAATGATGTACGTCGTGTGATTATTTCCATCATGTGTTATAATTTGCTTATCCGTGTTTTCTTATTATTATCATTCATTATTGTGACATTCTATTCATAAATCGTTATCCCATGCTCCATATTATCGCTCCATCTCATTTCATCACTTCAAAGGTTGCGTTTAAAATTTGTTACATATCCTTACTAAAAACTGTTTCATTTTATTCCCAACGAATAATGCACATTGCTAAGTGTTGCACTCATTATTATTCAAGACAAAAATTTTCGAAACAAGGCAATGTTTCGCGTTTTAGAATATCGAGGAATCGTGCCCTAACTTACGGGGTTACGATTTTCTCGTTGATCCTAAATAGCCGAATATCCTTTCGAGTTTTAAAATACATGGAATTTCAATAAAAAATTCAAAGGAAAACTTATTCTCGATGGTTTAAATATCACATCCTAACTTACGGGGTGTGGCATATCATTATCACGAGACGAGTGGACCTTTGATGTTCCTTCGACTTAATCTGAGTATTTTTCTAAACAAACATTAAGAACGAAGGATCGTATTTTAAATCCGTTCTCAATTTTCAACATTCGATATTAGGACATTAACTATTCGATTTGGTACCAATTTTGGGCGTGGCGAGAGTGCTAATCCTTCCTCGCACGTAACTGACTCCCGAACCGTACACCATTTTAGGAAACTAAAACGTTTTATTAAAACAAAGGTGATCCGATCACACCTAATAAAGATCTGTGGCAACTCCCATGTTCATTTCCGCTTTCAAAATAAAGTCGATCCCTATTTTTAAACAAATGGTTTCGACAATAGTAATTGGCTGAAGTAACCCCGAAGGCACCTAATATTCAGCTTTAACTTGCTGACATATCAAACACCTTGACACAAACTCAGAGATATCACATTTTATACTCGACCACTAGTACATCTTTTTCAGATCATTATATATTTTATTACTCCCCGGACATAGAAACATAGAACCGCTGTGAGCCTCGTGTAAAATCTTCTGTATGAACTCTGAATTCTAAGGCACACATACCCTAGCTCTGAATAACAAACAACCATGATCCCAACCTGAAATTCAGAATCAGTACCTGACTCGCACTGTGCCCGTTTAACCTATAACTTCTCAACATTCTTTTGAGCTTCACATATTTGCTGTAGAAATGTCAGTTCAGCTCTTAATTCAAGTATGATTGAACCATTATCAGTCAGTGACAATCGGGTATTCATAGCTCGTAAAGCAAAAAATATTTTCGGCTCAAAGCATCAGCTACAACATTAGCCTTACCTAGATGGTAATCAATAATCAAATCATAGCCCTTTATCAGTTCAAGCCACCTACGCTATCTCAAATTCAAATATTTCTACATCATCAAATATTTCAAGGTTTTATGATCAGTATAAATATGACATTTCTCACCGTACAAGTAATGCCGCCATATCTTCAGCGCAAATACAATAGCAGCTAATTCAAGATCATGTACTGGTAATTTCTTTCATGTGGTTTAAGTTGTCTTGAAGCATAGGCTATTACTTTACCTTCTTGCATAAAGACACAACCTAAACCATTTAATGAGACATCACTGTAAATAACAAATTCCTTACCCGGTTCCAGCTGCACTAATACAGGTGTTTTCGTTAGTAGATCTTTCAATCGGTTGAAACACTACTGGCACTCATCAGTCCACTCGAACTTTACATCTTTTTACAATAATCGAGTCATCGGAGAAGCTATTATAGAGAATCTCTGTACAAATCTATAATAATAACTAGCTAAACCTAAGAAACTTCTAACTTCAGATACATTCTTCGGTGGACTCCAATTCTCAATAGCTGATATTTTACTTGGATCTACCCTGATGCCTTCGGCGGATACAATATACCCGAGAAAACCCACTTCTCGAAGCCAAAATTCACATCTACTGAATTTAGCATATAACTGCCTCTCTCGCAGAATTTGCAACACAACTCTCAAATGTTCTGCATGTTCTTTTTCATCCCGAGAATAAAACAAAATATCATCAATGAATACTACCACAAATCTGTCTAAGTACAGTTTAAATATCCGGTTCATCAAATCCATAAATACAGCAGGTGCATTAGTTAGCCCAAACGGCATAACCAGAAACTCATAATGCTCACACCTGGTTCTGAAAGCTGTTTTTGGCACATTTGACTCCTTTACTCGTAACTGATAATAACCTGATCGGAGATCAATCTTTGAAAACACTGTAGCACCTTTCAGCTGATCAAATAAATTATCAATCCGAACAGCTAGTAGTCGATACACAGTCTCAAATACCCGTCTTTCTTTTTCACAAACAGAATCGGAGCACCCCAAGGTGAATGACTCGGTCGAACAAAACCCTTATCAACAAGTTTCTGTAACCGTGTCTTTAACTCCTTTAATTCTGTAGGAGCCATCCAGTATGGAGATATGGAAATCGGAGTAGTTCCTGAAATCAAATCTATAGAAAATTCCACTTCTCTTTCTGGTGGCAACCCTGGTAATTCCTCTAGAAACACATTAGAAAATTCACATACCACTGGCACTGCCTGTATCTTTGACTCAGATACCTTGGTGTCGAGTACATAAGCCAAGTAAGTATCATACCCTTTTTTGACATACCTCTGTGCTGCCATCACTGAAATCACATCAAATAACCCCTCTATCTAATCAGATTTAAGCCAGAGTAATTCACCATTCTGACATTTTAGCACAATATATTCCTATCTACAGTTTACTACTGCATCATGTTGGGTTAGCCAATCCATGCCCAATATCACGTCAAATTCATCAAATGGCAGTAACATTAAATCAGCCAGGAAACAATAACCTCTTATCATCAGTGGACAATTTTTACAAATTTTATCCACCAAAACAGATTGGCCCAGGGTGTTTAAGACTTTAACCACAAATTCAATAGGTTCAATAGATAAATCTTTAACACATGCAAGCTTTATACATATATATATATCAATGCATAGAACCGGGATCAATTAATGCAGTAATATCAGTGTCAAGTAAAGAAAATGTACCAATAATAACATTGGGTGCAGAGGCATCTTCTCTGGCACGAATGGCATATGTCCTAATAGGTGCTCGTGCCTCGGGCCTGGCTGCAGTATCTTTTGTAGCTCCTCGACCACCACTAACATTACCGGATGGTCGAGGTGGTCTAACCCTCGAAACTAGATTAATTGGCTTCGATGTCTCTTCAGCTTCTTTTTCACCCATTTCTGAACAATCTCTGAGGAAATGATCAAATGAACCGCATCGGTAACAAGCCCCACTTTTCAGCCGGCATTCTCCAAAATGAGCTTTATTACAGTACTGGCATCTCGGCTTAAGGGTACCAACACTGGTCACTGATGGAGTGGAAGGTCTTGGATTAGTGCGTTGAGAACCTCGCTCTCTGCTCGAATACCCAGTGGCTGAGGTAGAACAATCCTGGTACTTCTTCAATTTCATTGGAGCAGAAAACTGGGATTTTCCCATCGGTATTTTACTAAAAATTCGAGGTTCCCTCTCAGCCTGTTTCTTCTCTTTGCTTAATTTTTCTGCTTTATAAGCTCTCTCTACCAATGTAGCAAACTCTCAAATTTCAAGAATTCCAATTTCATGCTCTGTATCTTACATTTTTGGAAACTTATAAAGTTCTTCTGTTAAGCCCCGATTCATGAACCCACAAAATCCTTTAAATTGTATCTGATTCAACCCAGGTATTGTAGACATTTCCCCATTTTCATCCCCGAGCATTTTGAATTCCCCATTTCTCAAAAAAATCCCATTCTTTTTTCATTCTTCATCGAATCCTACGAATCGATCTAATAATGATGGAATTGAATTTATATTCTGTTTACTGAATCACATGAAATTTTATCTAACTCCATATACCATATAATATATGTGGAGTTAGATAAAATTATTTGTATTTTGCTTTCCCGAAAAGCCAAACAAAAAAATTAGGGACCAAGTTATTATTATTTCTTTTTCCACTTTTGTATTAAGCCTTTCGATTCTTTTCAATAAATGATTTGCTACAAAAGTATTTTTTTTAGTGAACGCGCCATTTTTTTTTACTTCAAAAATATATTTTTTTGTTTTTGTAAAGACGAAGAAAGAAATAATCTCTCCTATTTACTCCGTCGACTAAGAATCAAATTATCACTATATTTATTCCTTTTTCTACTTCTTCTTCCAAGTGCAGGAAAACCCCAAGGGGTTGCGGGTTTTTTTCTACCAATTGGAGCCCTCCCTTCACCACCCCCATGGGGATGGTCTACAGGGTTCATAACTACTCCTCTTACTACAGGACGCTTACCTAGCCAACATTTAGATCTGGCTCTACCCAAACTTTTCTGGTTCACCCCAACATTCCCCACCTGTCCGACTATTGCTGAGCAGTTTTTGGATATCAAACGGACCTCCCCAGAAGGTAATTTTAATGTGGCCGATTTCCCCTCCTTTGTAATTAGTTTCTTTTTGTTTTAAAAATAGATGTCTTTGACATCCAACCCTCGTGTTTAGTTGCCACCGTTGAGTTTACAACTGTTTCTTGTACATATGATACCCATACCTTTAGCTAATTTAGCTCTTAATACAGGATCGTTCAAGTCAGGTTTTTTTGTTATTAGGATAGGTGAATTTTTCTAGATCCATCCCCCAAAGGAACTGGACATGATAATTTTTCATCATCCGGCTCAAGCAAAAGTCAATCGAATCAAATGGATACAAACGGATACCTATAAAATAAATCTATATTCTATATGTTTAAAATAAATCTATATGTTATCCCCACATATATGAATGGTTCCATATGTAAGAAAAAAGTTACCCGATTCCATTTTATTGAGTTGCAATTATACATTCCAAGGAATTTCATTTTTACAGGTAAATGCTCAATACCCAAGTAGGCGTACAAAATTGATCGTGATCAAGTGCTTTATGGGTCGTCTTAGGCCTTGCAATTCACCTTTATCCCAAAAATATATCGAGATTTTTTACATACAAAGGATTTACTTGTTACTAATATAGTCTAGCCTTTTCTCTTCTTTAGATCCCTTGTTTCACTCCGATAGTATAATTAAATCGGGTCGATGCAGAAGAAATGAATGCATTTTCATACTATTAAGATAAGAAAGTAAAAAAAAAAACTAAAATCTAATTTTGATTATGCCAAATCACTTATTCTACTGGATCTTACGGAGCCCTATTTATACACAACATCGTCAGGTCTGATCATAGAAAAGATTCTCTTCAAGCGAACCAGCCTATCCTTTGTATGGGGCTTACACGGTGGTTGAAACAAAGACACATTTGGTTGTGAATTCCAATGTAGCAGATAAAGGCATATTTCTGCACGGCCCAATCAATAGTTCAAGTCACACACTCCCATAATCCATTTTCTCTTCGGGGAATTCCCTTCAACTATTCATGTCATGTCAAATAAATACTAGAATATTGTTGTAGTTGAAAGGAAATATCCAAATACATGTCTTATTTTTTTTTCAATAATCCATATTTGCAGCAATGAAATACTATTGTTCCTCCCCCAAGTAATAAGATAAATTATTGGTTACAATATAGCTATGGTCTATATTCTCTATAAAGGACAAGAAATGCCTTGCTTACGTATCATTAGGAAATGCAGTCTTATGGTATATCTCAGTATAGAGAATGATACCAAAGATCTGTATTTGTTTATAAACTCTCCTGGCGGATGGGTAATACCCGGAGTAGCTATTTATGATACTATGCAATTTGTGCAACCAGTTGTGCATACAATATGCATGGGATTGGCTGCTTCAATGGGATCTTTTCTCCTGGCCGGAGGAGAAATTACCAAACGTCTAGCATTCGCTCACGCTCGGCGCCAATGAGTTTTTTTATTTCATGGAAAGAAAAAAGAAGACTATGCCTTCGCCATATGAAATATGAATTAGTAAGTAATAATAGCATGGCACTTCGATTTCGATATGATATTTTTTTTATTTCTTTTTTTTTTCAAAACATTAGATTATGTATCAAAAGAGTAGTATGAGAGAAAGGGCATTTCCAATTTTATCTTAGCTTTCGTGGGCCCATCTCAGCGTCACAAACTTTTTTTCTTTTCACACCAGAGGCTATTAACAATATTTATAACAATATTTATGTTATAAAATAAAAGAGTACAAAAAAAAGCCTATTTCTTTCTTTCTTTTTTTTCAAAAAAAAGAAACTTTGGGATTGTTGAATCACAGACGAAATAAATATATAAAGCAACGGAGCCATCATAGTATTTTTGAACTTTTCCGAAAAAAAAAGAAGGGTGGTAATTGGATTATTTAGTGATATGGGTCTAATAGACGCTCTCTATATTTTCTCTTTTTCTTTTTTCGATGAAAGAAAAAAGAGAATTCCATTGTAAAGCCGTATGCAATGCACAAAAAATGCCTGTACGGTTGTTCAATTCTATCTTTTTTTCTTATTATTCTTTAGCTATTTTTAGCTATTCTTCTCGCCTCATTATGTGAGTTAGAAGAACCTTTTATTATGTTATATCATCAGGGTAATAATCCATCAACTTGCTAGTTCTTTTTATGAGGCACAAACAGGAGAATTTATCCTGGAAGCGGAAGAACTACTGAAACTTCGCGAAAGCCTCACAAGGGTTTATGTACAAAGAACGGGCAAGCCCCTATGGGTTGTATCCGAAGACATGGAAAGAGATGTTTTTATGTCAGCAACAGAAGCCCAAGCTCATGGAATTGTGGATCTTGTAGCGGTTAAATAAGTTAAATAACAAATAGCAATAGCAACGATTTAACACCAATCCACAATTTAATTAAGATTGATTTAATCCCTCTTCTTCCTTTCCTTCTTAACTTAAGCCTAAAGCCTAAGGGGTTAATATTTTATTAATCTATTAAATAGAAAAAGAACTAATTCAGAATCATCTGGTTAGGATCGATCTAAACCAGTCTATTATGTATATAATTCAGTATGCCAACTATTAAACAACTTAAGCCATTGCTGAATCACAGACGAAATAAATATATAAAGCAACGGAGCCATCATAGTATTTTTGAACTTTTCCGAAAAAAAAAGGGTGGTAATTGGATTATTTAGTGATCTGGGTCTAATAGACGCTCTCTATATTTTCTCTTTTTCTTTTTTCGATGAAAGAAAAAGGAGAATTCCATTGTAAAGCCATATGTAATGCACAAAAAATGCCTGTACGGTTGTTCAATTCTATCTTTTTTCTTATTATTCTTTAGCTATTTTTAGCTATTCTTCTCGCCTCATTATGTGAGTTAGAAGAACCTTTTATTATGTTATATCATCAGGGTAATGATCCATCAACCTGCTAGTTCTTTTTATGAGGCACAAACAGGAGAATTTATCCTGGAAGCAGAAAAACTACTAAAACTTCGCGAAAGCCTCACAAGGGTTTATGTACAAAGAACGGGCAAGCCCCTATGGGTTGTATCCGAAGACATGGAAAGAGATGTTTTTATGTCAGCAACAGAAGCCCAAGCTCATGGAATTGTGGATCTTGTAGCGGTTAAATAAGTTAAATAACAAATAGCAATAACAACGATTTAACACCAATCCACAATTTAATTAAGATTGATTTAATCCCTCTTCTTCCTTTCCTTCTTAACTTAAGCCTAAAGCCTAAGGGGTTAATATTTTATTAATCTATTAAATAGAAAAAGAACTAATTCAGAATCATCTGGTTAGGATCGATCTAAACCAGTCTATTATGTATATAATTCAGTATGCCAACTATTAAACAACTTAAGCCATTGCTGAATCACAGACGAAATAAATACATAAAGCAACGGAGCTGATGTGATCTCAATCGCATCATGTTGTGGCACCACTCGTTGCTATCATGATTGGCCTAAACACGAGGGCCCCAAGTCCAAGATGAAGCTCAATCTCAGCTCAACAAGCTCAATCTTAGTTTTTCCCAGCTCGATTTAGCTCACATGAGCTTAATTTAGCTTACTTTAGCTCGTTTGAGCTTGGCTTAAGTTTATTTCAACTCATTTATTTTAATGTCTGAATAAATTAAGTAATTTATTAATTTAGCTTAAATTACTACAGCTCATAATTATGTTTTGACTTATTACATGTTTTAAATGTGTCTTGGCCGAATTTAATATGTCTTGTTAAGACTTTATTAAATTTGTCTAATTTAATTTATGTTTAATTAGTGTGTCTAAATTATATTAATGTTTGTTCAGCTGAATTTTATGTGATTTAATTTTGGTTCATGTGTTTTTGTAGGTGAGCTGAATTTGGAGAGTAATTAAACAAGGTTCATGCATGATAGGTTCAATGTATGGGAGTGTGCATGCACAATTGAGGTTCAATGGATGGCATTTAAAGGAGCACATGCATTTGGGACGTTCATGCAAGAGGGAGTTGCTGAAAGTTCATGTATTTGAAGATTCATGGATCATATTTATGGGGGGAAAATACATGGGACGTTTCATGCATGATTCATGCATTTTCAAGATGACCATTCAAGTATTTTAGGCACATTAATGCCTCATTCAGCCAAGGGAGATGTAGGATCATTAAAGAGCTGCACATTCATGGAATTATGGAGATTCTTCAAGGCTAAGGATGCATGAATGCATCAAGTGAAGCATCATGATGGTTCGTCCAATTCATGTACCATCTTCAAGCATGAACTGGATTTTAATGCTATTTGTGTGAACATGTTAAATACCTGTGTGAACAGAATTTAAGTTAGTGTGAACAACATAGATGTCGAATATCAATAGGCATTTTAGGCTTATAAATAGCTTACTTGTTTATTGTAAAAGGTTACAGAATTTGATCAATTAAACTTAATAGAACTTTTGTTCTTGTGAGGTTACCTCCTCTCTTCTTTCGTTCGAGTCTCGAAGCGACTTATCTAGCTTGCTAGTGGTGTCAATCCGAACTCCATTGAACTTATCACCGAATCGGTGTGGCGTTCAACCATATTTTTATACCTTTGGTTCTTACCTCTATATAGGTATTGGGTCAAGGTTCGCTTCTATCCTTCCACAAATTTCACCTTAAGCAATATAAGACTCGGGCAATACTTTTTAGTATTGAACATTCTTGACGTTTAAGTTTTATTTTCCATCTCCATCAATTACCTTTTTCTAACCTACCTTGTTTCTATTCTAAACCGAATTTATCAACACCAAACCACTCATCTAAACCCTCTCAAAGCTTCCGCAACCCTTAGCCTAAATCACCCAATTTTGACAACTCCAACTACTCCTCGTAGACGATCGGGCAACTTTGTGAAACGACTCGATTAACCTGGGCCGGATCACATCAGGAGCCATCATAGTATTTTTGAACTTTTTCGAAAAAAAAAGAAGGGTGGTAATTGGATTATTTAGTGATCTGGGTCTAATAGACGCTCTCTATATTTTCTCTTTTTCTTTTTTCGATGAAAGAAAAAAGAGAATTCCATTGTAAAGCCGTATGTAATGCACAAAAAATGCCTGTACGGTTGTTCAATTCTATCTTTTTTTCTTATTATTCTTTAGCTATTTTTAGCTATTCTTCTCGCCTCATTATGTGAGTTAGAAGAACCTTTTATTATGTTATATCATCAGGGTAATGATCCATCAACCTGCTAGTTCTTTTTATGAGGCACAAACAGGAGAATTTATCCTGGAAGCAGAAGAACTACTGAAACTTCGCGAAAGCCTCACAAGGGTTTATGTACAAAGAACGGGCAAGCCCCTATGGGTTGTATCCGAAGACATGGAAAGAGATGTTTTTATGTCAGCAACAGAAGCCCAAGCTCATGGAATTGTGGATCTTGTAGCGGTTAAATAAGTTAAATAACAAATAGCAATAGCTCCGTTTTATTTGACCCATGGGTCCAACAAAACCAAACCATTACACAATTAACAATTCCAATTAAATTAATATTTTTTACTATTTAATTTAAATATTCAAATTGACTAGAAAATCGAATTTAATAATTTAAATAGTACCGTAATTTATTTAATTAAATTAAATATTAAATAAATGGATTTAATATAAATTAAATAGAATTCTCTAATTTCTAATTCGAATTTCGAATCCTAAAACTAAAATAATAATAAATAAACAGAGGGCTCTTGTTCTTATTCGAAACGCCGCGTGATCTTTAACCAATTCTGCGCTTCAATATAATTACCAGGAGTAAGCGCTATAGCCTGTTTCCAATACTCAGCGGCTTGATCGAACCAAGCCTCCGCTATTTCAGAATCCCCCTGTCGAATGGCCTGTTCTCCCCGGTCGAATCAACCATTCTTCGAATAGTTTGCACATTTTGGCTTCTGACTGTACCCATTCCCGAGCATATTTACTCAACCGAACAAATTCTTTTTCATACTCAGATACCGATCTATTTCCCTGTTTCAGCTCAAGAAATTTTTTTCTTTTCTGATCAAGGAACCTCTGGCTGATATATTTCTTTTTAAATTCATTCTGAAAGAACTCCCATGTAATTTCTTCTTTCGGAACAACTAAAACTTTAGTATTCCACCAATGATAAGCTGTGTCTTTTAGCAGTGAGACGACACATTTCAGACATTCTTCTGGTCTGCAAGATAATTCCTCCAAAACCCAAGTAGTATTTTCTAACCAGAATTCAGCCCATTCGGGATCATCATCAACTGCAGCTCTGAATTCTTCTGCCCCATATTTTCAGATTTTATCAACTGGAGCTTTTCATTTTCTGATAGATTCAGTACCTGTACCCTGCGGGATTTCGAGAACCGGTGGAGGAGCCTGAGGGGGAGCTTGAACTTGCTGCACTACAAGGTTAGTTCTTAAGTATTGACTAAACCATTCACTCATCATTTGAAAAAAGGCTATTTTTGCCTCCTCCCCTCGACCCTCTGTCTCAGACCTTCTATTGCTAGTTTCTTCTCTTTGTACTGAAGTCGGAGCATGACTCCCAGCATCCTCAGATTGAGCTCGGTCGGATGACATTACTATAAGAAAAACACATTTTAAATGGTCAGGAGATATCACATTATCAATAATAATTTAAATGGCAAGTATATCTAATCCCGTATTTGCTACGTCGGTCCTAGAACCGGCTAAACCGCAATTCTGATACCAACAAATGTAACACCCCCTACCCGTATTCGTTGCCGGAATAGGGTACGAGGCATTACCGGAGTTTATGAATTAATTTTTTTAACTCAATATAACCCCTTTATAGATATCTAACCTTCTCTACAATTTTAAACCGAGACCAATCCGCATCAACCAATCCAATCCAACATATTTTCAAGATAGATTCATGCATATTTATAAGATAACCTCATCATATACCAAAATTAAGATTTGTTAGTCATATCAATAGCTGACCTTACAATCATTTCACATTAACATTTACTATATTAGCTTATACATGCCATTGATTTCCAAAATAAAGTTGCTTTATATACTGAAATCTTGAGCTTGATAGTGTGATGTGTCTCCGACCGAATCCGACCTTTGAGCTCTTAACACTAAAAAACAGGGGAAAAGGAAACAAGGTAAGCACTTTGTGCTTAGTAAGCTCATGTAACAAGAATTATACTTACCTAATATTTTCAATACAATGCAATAAACATTCAAATATTCATTCAATGCATTATTACCCTAACATGCACAAACTCAACATTCAAGTTAGTACAATAATTTCCATGTATCAATAATATATACCATGATTGATGAGCTCATCAATACCATGATTTCCATTATTATTTTTCCATATTTATCCCGTTAAATTTCTCAAAATTTTTGATGGATTTTCAGATGTAGCTTTTAGTGTACAAATCCAGGTCCTTCATTTCATATTCATGTGTGCACATTTCCATTTCAGAGAGAACACTCCCGCGAACTTCATCCTTATAGCAGGATTACCAGTCCAGGCTAAATCCCTTGTAATATAAACTCATAGAGTATTGTCGGGATTACCAGTCCAGGCTAAATCCCCTACAACGACAATTACTCTAATAAGCTTGGATCTGAATTACCAGTCCAAGCTAAATTTAAACCCTAATTCAGATTACATGTCCGGGCTAAATCTATTTTACACATATTCTTCGAGAGAGCTATATCAAGATAGGATCACCCATCCGAGCTAGATCCTTTTTACCATCAATTTCTTTTCAGAGATCCATCGAATTTTCTTTTCATTCAACTGGGATTTCTTCCCCTTTTTATCAAATATAACTATGTTTCATCAATTTTCATAAAATGAACATTCAAATCATATTCACATCAATAACATACATTTCAAGCATTTAAGAATATAATTCAAGTTACACGAACTTACCTCGATACTTGTTCTATACACAAATCTACTAATCCCGAACTTTTTCTTTTCCTCGATCTAGCTTTGTATTTGAATTTTCTGGATCTAAATAAATAAATTTAATCATCAATTTAATACATTTCATGTTCATATGCAACATTCTTTATAATTCCACTATTATTTATAGTTCATTCAAAGCTGTCTACTTGAGTCATAGTCACTAAATTATTTTTATCTTGAGATACAAAACTCCAAATTAGGATCCTCTAATTTTCCCTGAAATTATACTCATATATCTTCTTACCATAAAATTTTCAGAATTTTTGGTTTAGTCAATAAGTACAGTTTATTCTTTAAAGTCACCCCTATTCTGCTTTCTGACAATTCTGACCCTTTTTCACTGAAAATTAAGTATCTCTTCATACAGGATTTAGATGATGTTCCCGTTTGTTTCTATTGAAAATAGACTCATTCAAGATTCTAAAATTATAAATTTAAGCCCCTAATTATTTTTATTAGATTTTTTATGATTTTTCAAATTTAGAACATGGGAACCCGAATTCATTCTGACCTTATCTCACAAAATTTATTATATCTCGTGATTTACAATTCTATTGCTTACATCGTTTCTTCTATAAAAAACTAAACTCAATAAAATTTAATTCCATATTGTTTTCATCTTCTAATTTGATTTCCACAATTTATGGTGATTTTTCAAAGTTAGCCTACTACTGCTGTTCAAAACTGTTTTAGTGCAAGATGTTTATTACCATTTTTCCCCTAAGCTTTTAATAAATGATAATTTCGTCGCTACTTAATTAGCCTCTCAATTGAGCTGATTTTTCTCAATTAACACTTTATTCTATCACTTTAAACTATTTTATAACCTTTGGGAATCATAATTTCAGCACTAGACTTTAATTCCAAACATTTTCACAATTAGGTCCTAAAAATCAATTTCTATTGAAATTACCTAATAAAATCATCTCATAAACAAATTAAAGCTTCAATTTCATTCTATTTCATCACAAACTTATAGCACTCAACCATGGTGACTTTCAATTTCATCCATGAAATCAAAAACTAATGAATTTAATAGTAGGACCTAGTTGTAAAAGTTTTAAAAACACAAAAATTATAAGAAAAAGGCAAGGATTAACTCACTTGGTGAAAAAATTATGTAATACAAGCTTAAATAACCCGTCCTATGGCATTTTGGCTGATGATAATGAAGAGAAATCTAGATATTTCCTATTTAGTTCTATCTTTATTTAGTTAATTACGAAATATTTCAATTTTGCCCTTAAATCAACAATTTTCCTGCTGATTTCATGCCCTTGTTGTCCAGCCCAAATAAATTTTGGGTCTAATTTCCTTTTAAATCCTTTCTCATTAGACACTTAAGCTATTTAATCATTCTAGCAACTTTTACACCTTTTTCAATTTAGTATTTTTCATTTAATTGACTGCCTAAACATTAAAATTTTCTAACGAAATTTTAATACCACATCACTAACATTTCATAAATATTTATAAAAATATTTCTAACTCGGTTTTATGAGATCGAGATCTCGATACCTTATTTTTACCCGATTTCTTAAATAATTTCTTTTTCTAACTAACCACTAAATCGGTAAATTTTTTCTATCGGTATTTTCATACAATTCTCCTGTCATATCAATATTCATGCAAAAATATTAAAATAAATTTCTCTTTAAATCAGATTTATAGTTACGAAACCATTGTTCCGATAACCTTGAATTTAGGCCATTACAAATGGTGTTGTCGCCCCCTATTCCTTAAAAGGGAATTGTTTTATTTTTTATTAAAATAATTATTTAATTATCCTTGTTCAAATAGAATTTTTTAAAATTTTTACTTATAAATAGGTATTATGAGATGAGCCAAACACACACTAGTTATTCGAATTTAGTCTTACCTTGTTTTTTAATTTGTAAATATTGATATATTTTCAATAATATATTTACATAAAATGATTAATTACTTTTTCAAAATTTTTCTTTTATGGTCTAATTGTACATGGGCCCTTATACTTTCACTAATATTAAATTTAACCCTCACTAATAATTAACTTTTCATACTTGCTTTCCTGGTACTTAATTTGACTCTAATCATCATTATTTGATTAATAATTTTGGGATGTTATAATACATGTGTTTTTAGCAATAATAAAAACAAAAGTCGAAGTAAACATATTGACATTAAGTACTTAATGAAACATATTGACATTAAGTTGATGGAATAAATAAGAAAGCGATGATGGGGTTGCCACTAAAGTTATTTTACATGTAGTAATTGAAAATTTGTTGTAGTTAATTTTCTCATTTTGGTTGTATACATTTGGTCAAGAAAACAAGCATCCAAATAGGACTTGGAACAAATATGAAACTTCCTACATGTGTAAGTTGATTTAGAAGAAGAAAATTTGCATAGAAAAACATGGAAGAGAATACTGAGTTAAATGATGATTTATTGCCCATGATTCCTGCGATTATATTCTTCTATATAAAACCATTATTGATTATTGAGAACAACGTTATAAAATTCGGACAGAGGATATTAGAATATTGGTTATTATTTTAATTTACAACAATTTTAATAGAATTAAATTTCTTTAAAATAAATGAATAACGAACCCCAATTCTAACCATAATAAAATTAGGGGACATTTTCATAAGATGGAACAAAATCTTCAAATATTTATTATAAATACACTAAGTGATCATAATAAATATATTTAAGATATTTACTATTAGGTGATTATTTGGACTTGGTAATTACCTTATTAATTAAAAGATTTTTGAAAGATTGTCAATGATTGTGATTGATTACAAATTATTTACTATTATGAGGTGCTATGATTGAAGGTTAGCACATTATTTGTTTATCATTTCTGCATGTTGGACATATTATTCCAATTATTCATCTTTAATTTCCAACTAATATATGTTTATTTTGTTTTTTCGAGTCTTATAGATATAAGTTTAAAGGAGATCAAGTTTTCGGATACAGAGGATGATAAAAAGAATACCAGTTTTATGTTAATTTGGCTCATATTTTAACTTCACTTTGTTATCTGTGTTACAGGTTACTACTGAATAATACACATTTTTTATTCACCTTGCGTTAACTAGAATTTTTTACGCTCAGGTTTTAAAATTAAGTATTATTTTACTTGTGGAAATGAGCCAATTTTTTTCTTATTTACATAAAAGGGCTGAAAATGACAAAATGTGTCCACTTATTTGGTGAAATTTCAGCAAAATGTACCCTTGAGGGATCGATTTTGCAATGTCAGCACAAAACGTGCTAATGTGGAAGCGTTTTGCCGATGTGGCAAAATCGCTCTCCCAAGGGCGCGTTTTGCTCAGTATTTTTTTCTCAACGGCTATTTGATTTTTTGACCGTTGGGGGGTCCAACGGTAAAAAAAAACTATAAAACCCCCTCCTATATTTTTCACACAACATTTCTTCAAAATTTGGCAGAAGAAACTCTTAAATTTCTCCCTAAAATTTTCAAAGCTCTCAAATTTCTCTTTAAATTTCTCAAAGCTCTCTTTAATTAAATATTTCCTTTAATTTTTTTTCTAAATTAGTATTTTTTATACTTTCAAAAATATTTGATCGTGTTAGCAATGGCCGAGGAAGTAATTCGTTTCGATCATAAACATATCTCCGTCGAACAAATGAAAAAGGTAATTGTTAATTTTAATTATTGAATATTATTTAATATATTTTTTTCATTTATGTAATTTCAATTGATTTTTATTTTATAATTTTTTATAATAGTATGTAGATCGGGTGTTACAATGTTACATTCGTAATATATTTGGTCCTCTATCACCGTTGATAGAAAATTACTTTAGGGAAACGAGTTTTTGGCAAATGGCCACTATAGGCCGAGGGTGCAAGTTGGACCCGAATCTCATCAGCGCATTAATAGAGAGGTCGAGACCGGAGAAGCACACATTCTATCTTCCATGCGGAGAGTGTACCATCACTTTGGAGGACGTGCAGTTATAATTGGGATTGCCGATGGATGGCCCCACACTCACCGAGTCCGTTCAATCTGCTGATTGGGAAGCCATATGCTACAACCCTTTAGATGCGATTTCGGATAATATTTACGAAGGTCGGATCGAGATGGGCTGGTTACAAGACACATTCCCGGAGTCGGGGAATGATTCAACTGAAGTAGAAAGAATACGATATGCTCGGGCATACATCCTTGAGATGATTTAAGGTTATTTGATGCCGGACTTGTTACAAAACCTCGTACATTTGAGGTGGCTGCTGAAACTTGTTGATTTTAGAGTAGTTGATGAATTTAATTGAAGGTCTGTTGTGTTGGCAATATTGTATCGGGAGATGTGCGGGGAGACGCCACCAAATAAAGCCAAAATCGAAGGTTGTCTATTACTACTACAATTATGGGCTCAGTTTCCCTTTCTATTTTTATGTCCTCGAGTGAACCACCCATATACATTCCCACTCATAACGAGGTAAAATTTATATTTGATTTTACAATTATTACATAGATTTAAAATAAAATTGTATGCTAAAAATTTATTTAATTAGATGAAACCATTTGGCGAGTTATGTTGGATATCAACCGCTCTTGAAGATATACAGCTTCTATTATACGAACGGTCAAAAGCGCAAGTAAGTATTAAATAATATATATATACATAAAATAGTTATTTCAAATTTAGTATTTAGTATAATGTATAGAACTAATATTTTTATCACGTTTATATAGTTTCAATAGACGTCATACGAGGATCTGTCAATTTGGGCAGTAATTCCTGATGAATTCTTTCAAAATCCGAATATTTGGCATGTTAAGGACCCATTGGTCAAATATGCTACTGTCGAGATGCACCAGACAGATAGAGTGTTGCGGCAATTTGGATTCCGACAACCAATTTCTGAGGCACCTGAGGTGCTCGATGATGAGCAAAAAATCGACTTAAGCCAATCGAATACGAATTGGCAAGTATTCTTCTCGAAATATATCAAAATTTAGGAAAACCGATATAATCATATACCTACTCACGAACCGATCATCGTTCCAAAGTTAGCATGCGCGCCGGATTACATGCCATGGTTTAGGATCTATAGCAAGCCATATTTGCTGTCGGAAGAGCAGAGGCGTCGGTAAATTCGTGTCGAAAGAGAACGACAGGGTCTTTTAAATCTAAAGAGAAACGATGACAGTACATGCTCATCAACGCGCCCACACAATCATCTGGCCCAACGCCTCAACCAACAAAACTCAAACCACAGCTCATTCAGTTTATGCCAAGTGCTTATCCTAGCCCTTATATGTTCCTTTTCCTATTCCTATACCAGGTTGGAATGCATTGCATGGTGCATCCCCTTTCCCTATGACTTCGACTCAACTGACGATATATAGGCCATCATCGCTGGAGGGATCACACGAGGCACCGTCGGGGAGTTCATCTCATTACCAATGCCCATCGTCTTATGGGATTCAAACACCTCCGTCGTGGGTGATGCAAACACCTCCCCATTCTTTATTCTATCAAGGTGGGTCATCCTCCCAACACCCACAACTAGAGCAACAATAACCCCCGCCAGAGCAACCACAACCCCCGCCAAAAGCTAAACCAAAGAGGAATCCAACGCATAATCATCGACCACCTCCATGTGGCACTAATTTCAACCGGCATATACATTAATTTTTTTATATATTTGTACAAATTGTTTTTATATTGTTTTGTTTAATAAAATAAAAGCTATTTTTAATATTTTAATAGTAAATTATTTTTATATTTTTAATAAAATAGAAGTTCTTTTTGAATAAGACAATAGAAATAATGCAACATAGTTTCATTACAGCAATTATGATAATACTCTAGGATGACATATTTTTTATGTATTAATTATATGTTTATTTTGAGTATGATCCTACTAATTTGAGCTATTTATGGTTTTTTATCTTATAGGGACTAAATTAAAGGCAAAATAGAATTTGAGGGCCAAAAGCGTGAATTTAAAGTTAAATTGGGCTAGCATGCGAAGTAGGAGAGAATTGGTACCAAAAATACAAAGTGTGAAAGATTTTGGGAGCAAAAATGCAAAAGAAAAGAATTTATAGCACAAGACTCTATTTTAATTTCAATTATATTAGGATAATTATTAAGGATTATTATTTAGATTTAATTTTAGCTTTTATCTTTATTTATCCTTATTTATCTTTAATTATCTTTATTTAATTGTTTTTATCTTTTAGAATTTAATTAGGAATAGACTAGGTTTTATAGTACTATAAATAGGTGATGGAGTGACACAAATTTGACTCATCTTTTCTGTAAACACTCTCTCCCCTAAAAAGTATAGCCTTTTGTTCTTTTCATATTTTTTCAATAAAAATTCTATTTCCATTCTATTTATTTCTTATTCCCCAAAAAGCATGAGCCACTAAATCCATTTAGCCGAAGGTTGTCAAAGTTCCCCAAAAAGGGTTCATGAGGCTTAGAATCCGTACTTAGCCTTCTTAACGAGTATTCATCGTTTCTCTGCATTACGGGGCTAACGTTTCCGTCCATGTCCCTTAAAAGGTGATCTTTTCAACGTATACAAAGGTGGTCGCTTTGTATGTTTTGGGAAGGTTGCACAGTCAGTTCATTAGCTTACTACGTCAAAGGTTGGCGAGCCCAAGAGACAAAATGGCGTGGGATTCACTATTGAGAAGTGATGATCTAGCATAAGATGATCCCACAAAAACGATTGTTGGCTAGAGTCAGGTTCCGCTAAATCATAAGTCTAAATTCTCGGAGCGGCTGGTCGTAGGCGTCCTCTTCCACTATAACTGGCTTATTCTTTTTTAGAATAATCACCTAAAAGCCGAGGATTGAACCCAAGACGGATTAAGGCAATCGGAGGCTGGAATCTCTCCATAAGAACTCATTTTTCCTCAACTCTATTTATTTCTACTATTTTAATTTTAATTTTCGTAATTTCAATTCAATCTAAACTTTTAATTCTGTTTTTTTTATTTTTTTCTAGGTACGCAGGTTTTCTTGGGCACGATTTTTTCCAAGATTTCAATGAACAAGCAATTGTGCAAATTCGATCCCTATTTTATAGGGATAAGTTATTTTTGGTGCTCTCAATGACCGCATCAAATTATCAACTATCTCAGTTTGGACATGATCGAATTGTATAACATGGGTTCCTACACCGTCCGCACAACTTATGTTGGTTCATTATTTCCCAAATATCCATATTATTACGTATTCTGTTCGAGTAAGGTCAACCTTTTGGCTTGCGATACAATTTTCTATCCAATAACAACTTAAACGAAACAAGCGATACAGACGGCCACTTACATTCATCTGGGACCGGTGGGAATACGTGTCTCTACACATTGTACATGTATTGTATTTTGTACACTTCGTCAACATATCTCATTGGATCCAAACGGAGGTTCTGACAAGCTGCAATTGCATGAACGCATGGATAACGAAGTATGTCAAACGTCCCACAGTCGCAAGTCCTATTTCTCAGGTGTATATAATATTGCCCTTCGGTAATACCTTGGTTGGGTCTGTCAAACTCTGTCACACGTCACAATCATGACACACTATGTGCATGATGTTGGCTCAGTCTTTGCCTTGTTAATTTCTTCTAATACCTTCCAAAACCATACATGGTCTCCCTGCATTTGGCCTTTATAACTCGCTGTTCGCTTTGGAAATAGTGCCACCAAATGAAAATATGTCTCTCACACAATCAAGGTTATCGGCAAATGACGAGTTCCTTTTAGAATAGAATTTATGCATTCAGCTAGGTTTGTGGTCATATGACCATATCGTAGGTCGCCATAGTATACTTGTATCCACTGTTCGAAAGGTTTGTTACAGAGGTAGCCTGCGCCTTATTTGTTAACTGAACACAAAATCCCCAACATCTCATGAAAATGATTATTACTGATCTCGTACCCTGCCAAAATAAGTTGATAGTGAAAATTACATACCACTATTCCATTTAGAATAAATTGAATATTACAAAAGAAATTATATTAATAGAGATTAAATACTCATGTTGGTCACTTGTCGTCCTTCAGTAGTAGGCCGATATTGCCTGTAATAGTTGGACGCAACGTACCTTAGACAATGTCGATGGTGTGTAAGATCCTATAGGCTTCTCTGTCGCTCAATTGAGGCTAGTATTCCACTTCCCCGATCTGATATAATGCAGATATCAGGTTGGGGGCATACATGCCTCCTTAACCTAAAAAGAATAAAATCACAGTCATCACCTAACTCCATCGGTGTTATTGCAAACGCAATTAGAAGAATTCTCTTACCGCCATCCTATACCACAACTAGCAATAGCGGATGGGTATATCTACCATACATAAAGGTACCGCCAATTTATACTAATGGCTTGTAGTATACAAATGCGTCCTGACATTGCTTAAAGCTCCAAAACAAACGCTTGAACACTTGGCATCCATGGAGTAATTAGTCATTGTAGTACACAGGGATCGTTTCAAGGTTTGTTATGTAACCTAGGACATACCTCTCCAGCACCTAACACCACTGCCACACCTCATTATATGAAACGTCTCACCCACTATGCATCTTTTCCAATGTCTTCTGCTTAACTATCCAAGCTTTGTGGTAAGAGGGTGTGTACCTCAATTGGCTACGAATATTGGCAATTAAGATCGACATAGAAGTTCTAGGATCTGCCCTCACCATCGTTAGTATTAAGCTAGCTATTATACCTGAATCCATCTTGGGATGATCTTGTAAAACACCTGTCAACGAAGTACGTTAAATAATGCAACATTAAGTAATAACATTATTATTCAAAAACCCTAAACACCCAGTTATATTGTACCGGTAACACATATATGTGGACATTTGTACTTTTTTATCTCCCACAAGCCTGTCTTTTTCCTAACCGAAGTTATGATTTTTCATGAATATGTACCGTCTTACACTACACACTTGGCCTCGAACTTCTCGAATTTGGATTTAACTACGTTATAGTTAACCACATGATTAATGCTTTGTTGTTTCAATGCACCAAGAAAACTATCCTTACTGGAAAACTCCTTACCAACTTCCAATTCACCCGAATCTAATGACGAACTTGTACGATCACACCTTCTATGTAGTAGATCTAAAATCTCCAACGAATCATCCGTTGATATATCAACATTATGCATATGCACTGGAGGCAAGTACGCCCTAAATTACGGATCTTCTTCTTCTTCATCTGAACCCCCTTCAACGTCTTCAAGTTCAGATGGAACAGGCTCTGATTCAGAAAATAATGCTACTTTTGCACCATCAGGGCTGGGCTCTCAAGATCGATCCACATTAAACTCATCATCCAACCCACCATCATCTGCAACATACGAGGTCCCCTCACCAGTGGACGTTGTAGGGAGTATATCATCCCTTTTTGTAGATATTTCTTAATGTCCCCAATCAGATGTGGATTGCAAACTACTAGAAGTTGATGTCATTCCCCAATACGTATTTCCAACATCGAACATCGACCCACCAATGTGCATGTCCCATCCACTAACCGAGTGTCGTGCAAAAGTTGTGTATTCTATACTGCCACCAAACACGAGCGCTTTCGTATTCTGCCTTCCACTAACGGAGTGTCGGGTAAGGGTCGTGTATTTCTCTCGAACAACAGTAGATGTTTAAGTCACAAATGCTTCATTTGGCGATGAAAATTGTACATATAACTCAAGATAGGGTGATCCACTGGTGAGTTAAGTCTGCACCATCGCCTCCAAGCAATAACCCTCATTGGCGTTGTTCCGAAAATTTTGTGCCTAATTCTTTTACGAAGTTCTATCAAATCTATGTTTTGATTAAAAACCAGTCGCATTATGTTCTCTGATAAAAAAAACGTCGCTATCGGTGTCACGGACCTCACCATCATTGTAAATAACAGACCTCACCATTATTGTAAATAACAACACTAATACGTTCACCCATCTTCATTTTTATTCTGCTTAGCCTCTCTAATTTTTCTTGCTGTAACTTATGCAACCTGAGAATGAAATTTGGCTCATTTATAACCTAAGGCCCAGGATATAATTACTGGATGTATTGTTTGCAATTATATTTATAACTCCTTAACTAAATTATAAGAAATATTAAATGAATTTATTCTTATTGTTAAAATTTATAATAATAGATATATAATATACCCTAAGTACAAAAATATAAAACAAAAAAATTTCTCTTTTACTTTTTAATATTCCCCTCTAGAGGTGTTCATGGGACGGGTCGAGTTAGGATCAGGTCAGGCTCAACTAAAAAATCATGCCCATTTATTGGGCTCGGGCCTTTTTTTTGTCCAAACCCATTTTTCGGGCCTATATTTTTACCCAAACCCTCCCACATTTCGGGCGGGTAGCCCGGCCCATGCATACCTCTATTCCCCTCCCTTATTTTTTTTTTGCATAATACTAAATTTAATCCTCAATATTTATATTTTCTATTATTTTGACCCTTATTCCTTTTCTAAGCTAAAATTGGTTATTAATCTTTTGAAAAAGAGTCAAATCGTTTTTCTTTAACGAAATGTTGACCAAAACATTTATTTTGCAACATTATTAGTGTGGCAATCCATGTGTAATTCATGTTAACATGATACTATTTGACTTATATGTCAAATCAATAATTAATTTAAAAATTACAAAAATAAAAAATGAATCAAATTTTTTAAAAAAAAATTGTAGGAACTTCATAAAAACTAAAAAAATAGCTTGACTATAGCAATTAAAAAATTAACATTTTAGTCCGTATTTTTATTTAAAAAATCATTTTGACTCTCTTTCAAAAGGTTGATAGATAAATTTAGCTCTTTTTTAAATGTAGAGTGCTAAATTAAACTAAAAAAAAAGAAAGAAAAGAAAATATTAAATTGATAAAATATATAAAAATTAAGAGCCAAATTTAACATTATAAGTTTGATTTTATTTCATTTCATTCTCACATCCTAACTAGGGATGACAACGGAATAAGGCGGATACTGCCCCAAACCCACCCGGAAATTCCATACCGGACCCTCAATCTCCACGTGGAAAGAGTAAACCCACCTTGACCCACAACCCCAAAATTTTATAAAAAATGTAACCTTGACCCAATCCCACTAGAATTTATTTCATTTTATTGCATCAAACAAATTTTTAATTATAAAAGAATTAAATCAATTTGTTTGATATACTATTTTTTTTCTATAAAACAGTTAGCAATCTTTCAATTTCAAGTCATTTTCTAGTATGTTAATTAAATCATATTGATAGAATAAATATTGTTAAATAATTATAATAAAATAAAAATACTCAACTCCAAATCTAAACTTATATAATAAAAGGAAACCTAAACTCCAAAGAAGGGAGCTTCTTCTTCTATTTCTATTTCTTCTTTAAAAGAAGCGAGTATCATTTTCTCTCATTTTGGGGCCTCCATATTTATTTTTGTTGATTTTTTGTATCTATATATATATTTTTATAATTACAAGTATGTGTATAAGGATGCAAACCTTTGATATTAGCTTACTGAATTATAAGAGAAACTCAATCCTATTAAAATTATTAAGAGAAAGGCAAGCACAAAAGGACTTTGAGCTCACTTAGAGTTTTTCTATTAAATTTTTTGAGGGGTTAAATTGAAATTAAAACAGAAATAAATTTATAAATATCTCAATCAATTCAATCTAACTAATTCTTAAAATTAATCCAACCTAACCTGAACTCAATTTTACGAATTTGATGACCCAATTTTGTACTATTCCATTCTAATATATAAATCAAACTCAACGTACCATAGATTCGATATTTTAAATCAATGAAAAAAAAGTTTTTGGTAAGTGACCAACAAAAATATCTACATCATTAATTACCAAACAAAACCAAAATGAAATATTGAGGCATGCTTTAAAGGAAAAAAATACAATAAATCAAAATTTAAAGATAGTGCCAACATTGAAATCATTAAAATAATAATAATAATAATTAAATTCATATTTTTAAAGTAGAAAGTTTGGTAACACAAATTGATATAAAGAGAGAATGTTGCATTGCTTGTGAAAGTGCCATTTGGCAATGGGTCTTATGATTTCCAATAAGGACAGCTACGAGTAAATCTGATCATATTAATACAATATGAATTTCATTATAACCACCAATAAAATATATCAATATTTTTATAAATTAAAATATACCATATTTTGTAAACAATATTTTGTATCCTGTTTAAAATGTGTTTAGTATTGAAGTTGAAATTCAGTTTTTTTAGCTAAATAAAACTTTCAAACTAAAAACAATATTTTTAAATTGACTTTTCAAACAAAAGTTTGAAATTTTAGATTATGTTAGGTTTTTGAAATTATTTTTCATTTTCATCTTTAAAAAATAAACATGTTTAGTAAAGAGACGTAAAAACTTATTTTCAATAATGAAAATATGGCTGATAACTATTTTTTTTATAATATAAACTTGAAAAATAAAATAAAACATCATATTTATATGAATTTGAATCTTAGTGCTAGATTTAATATATCTTTTTAAAAATTAAAAATATTGTTGCGTTTATATGAATTTGAATCATGGTCAATCCATTTATATCTCTTTTGGTTAAACAAATTAGTTAATACATATGTTTTAACATGAGGAAATACTAGTACACTAGAATAAACGATCCATCTTTTGATAGATAGATTGTTAATCATGTAATAAACATATATTATTTTTTCTTATTAAAGTGTTAAATAAGTAAGACATAAGTGTTATTCTATAAAATATCAAATTTATCCATAAATCCATCCCCTGTTTAAATAATTACAATATAACAACAATTGAATCGGTACGTCATAAATCTCAATCTAAGAATTCAATAGTAGACATAAAAATGTTTACTTTGACGTATAAAAATGAATGGCTTTATCTGTTTATTTCCAATTTTACTACCAAATTATCTCTTAATTGCTCTAAAAAGGTTTAGATCAAACATAATTTTCTAAAGTCAAAATATAAGTAAACTAATATTTAAATTCAATACTTAAGGGTTTGATTCTATTGTCAGAATCAATGCTCAATTACTTAAACACCAAAATACGAGTTACTAATATTTAAATTTAATAGTCATTTATTAAAAACAATTTGATGAATAACAAGAGAAGAAAAAAAAACCCAAAATAAGATATGAAGAGTGTTGAACTCTTAAAATATAATTTTTCAATAAATCAAGAAAATTTTGTCTATTTGGAAAAAAAATGTTAAAAGAAAAAAAACCTTAAAACGTATAGAAAAAAAAATCAAGAACCATATATCTAGATTCAAGAACTCAAACGATAACAAGAGTGAAAAGCAAAAAGTTTGATTTAAAGGTAATGCACGTGATTTAAGATTTATTAATGATGTATTAATTTTTTTTAAAACCAAAAAATGGATTATTTTAAATTAATGTATTAAGAGGTATATTAAGAGGTATTTTAAATTAATGTTTTAAGTAAAAACATTATTACACAGCAGTAATTAAAATAGTAATTGATTTAAGTAAAAAAAATTATTACACAACAGTAATTAAAATAGTAATTTAGATTAGATCTTGAATTTGTAAAATCTATCCAACACAACTTCTTCTTCTTCTTTTTTAAAACTTTTATACAGTTTCAATGAAATTAATTATTATATAAACAACAATAATCAAAATATTTGTAATTGAACAAAAAAAATCAAAATATTTGTAGACAAATGATAAATTAATATTTATTTATAAAAAACAAAACCAAAACACGAGCTAAATAGCATAATTCGATTTAAAATCTTAATTATTTATCAAAATATTAAAATTGAAATTTTAATATATATTTAAGGCAAAAAAAAGAAAAGAAAAAAGAAACACATTCACAATACTGAATAACTAATATACACATTTCTAATTTTCTCTCAAGCTTCTTGCTGGTGTGCGGGCTATGGAGAGTTGATAAATCCGTTGGTTTTCTTCTTTGATTTCTCAATCCAACTTCATCAAGCTTCGTTTTCCTGCAAATTCATAGCTTTCGATCTCCATTATCTCTAAATCCAAGTGAGGATTTTTATTTTTATATTTTTTTGAATTTCTTCCATTCTTGTTTTTTCTTGATTTTTTAAAGGTATTTATTTTATTGGTTGACAGTTGATTTTCTGCGTTTCTGTTTTGTCTTTTAATAAATAGAAATCCTCAGCTTTTAGATCCTCTTCTGGGTTTTTCTTTGTTTTTCATTTAGATTTGTTTCAATAATTTCCTTTTTAACTCTCATTTTAAAGCCTTGGATTTTTGTTTCTTCATGCAATAAGTTTATCATTTTCTTTTTAATGTTCCAACAATCTGAGGATTTCGTAATGCTTATGATTCTCGGAAATTGTTTGTTCTTTATTTGGTGAACGGATTATAACATGACAGCCCTTAAATTTTTTTTTTTCAAAAATATTTGGTAATTTTCACATCAATTATTTATTTTCTACCCCCTCCCTCCCAGTTTTAGTGTATCTGAGGTCTGATGTGCTTCATTACTATTCTTTCAAGTTTTTCCTTTATGCCTTCTGTTTTTTTTTTTTTAAAATGATTGGTGAAGTGTGGATCCTTTCGTAATTTTAGGCTTCTTTGTTTTGTAGGGGAAAAAATGCACTTAGGGGAAAAAATGCACTTTCTTTTGATCTTTTGAGGTGGAATTTGTTACGTTAGTCTTTTATGTGTGTTAGTTTATTCCATACAGAGTTTGGGTTCGAAGAACTTTGAATGATAGAGGAGTTTGCGGTCTGCGCTATGCATGTATGCATTTATTCTTGAAATGAAATGTATTTGATAATTTCTTCACTTCTAAGGGAAGTAGAGAATTATTCATTTTTTTTTTAAATATATATTGTTAGATATATGAGAAAGATGTTTTCGGATCATCTGGACTGAAGAGAGTTGAAATGAATGAATGGGTCTAATTTCAGGTTCTAAATTTTGTTGCTGACTGGTGAAGCTTCAGGTATGCGGGCAGGTGGCTTTCAAGTTGACTTTAGGACTGATATAGTCCTTTACCTACAAATTTTTGTTTGAGAATTTGGGGTAAAAGTTGCTTTAAGTAAAAGTAATTACATGGGAATTCAGACAATGGGGTCTCAAGGTGATAGTGGTAGTAATGGAAAACAGTTGCAATTCCAGCAGTTAACTCAGCAAAATTCGATGTATAGCCTCACATTGGATGAGGTACAAAATCAGCTGGGTGACTTGGGAAAACCTCTGAGTAGCATGAACCTAGATGAGCTTCTCAAGAATGTATGGCACCATGCTGACCAATCAAGCTTCTCTGCAGCGTCAGGCGAGTTTGTCATTAACTGGTGCTTTGAGCAAGAAGACAGTTGATGAGGTTTGGAGAGACATTCAACAAAGCAAAAATGATGGGGAAAAGAAATCTAGAGAAAGGCAGCCTACCCTTGGAGAAATGACATTGGAGGATTTTTTAGTGAAAGCTGGAGTTGTTGCTGAAGCATCTACGGACGGAGACGCTGGTGCTTCTATTGCTGGGGTAGATCTAAGTGTTGCACCACAGTTTGCGCAGCAAGGTCAGTGGATGCAGTACCCACAGCCACAATATCACCATCCTCAACAAAGTATAATGGGGGTTTACATGCCATCCCAGCCTATGCCCCGGCCATTAGACTTAGGGACTGCTGCTGTAATGGATGTCTCGTACCCGGAGAACCAGGTACCATTACATTCGCCTTTGATGGGAACATTATCAGATACACAGGCATCTGGAAGGAAAAGAGGTGCCTCCGAGGACATAGTTGAGAAAAATGTTGAAAGGAGACAAAAGAGGATGATAAAGAATAGGGAATCTGCTGCACGTTCACGAGCAAGGAAGCAGGTTGGCTTTTTTTATTATTTTTCTCTAAAATGTGACACTTGACAGTCACACTATTCTTTTTTGTTTCTTTTTGTTTTTACTTTGAAATGTTTAAAAGATGTTTATAAACAGGCTTACACTAATGAACTGGAGAACAAAGTTTTACGTCTAGAAGAGGAAAATGAGAGGCTGAGGAAACGGAAGGTTAGATCTGTCTTACAAGACACTTTCTGATTCATTTACATTCAATTGATGATCTTGAAACGTTTTACACTTAAGAAGATAATAGTTTCATTTTCTTTTCCAACCTGTTCTTTGAAGAAGAGGATAAATTTGTTATTACTCAAAAGTCAAAATTAGTATTTCTGTCTTTGTGTTTCCCAATATCTATTTCCTTGTGTCAATAACCTGTTACACTATGTTTATATTCTATCCAAAATCGAGTTGTATATCATCAAACCATTTTATTGCATTAAATACCTTCATGTCCATAAATAAGGCCAATGGTTGATATTAAACACTCCAACTGTTTAGAGAATTGAACTCTTTTGCCTCTTTATGCGAATTTCAATTGTATGATATTTATGGGATCACCAAGTATACAATCTGTCAATATATTCTTCCAAATCAGATCAGATATCATCAAACCATTTTATTTCTTTAAGTGCCTTCATGTCCATAACTCTTAGAACTTAAATGTGGCCAATGGTTGATGTTAAACACTCCAACAGCTTACAGAATTGAATTCATTTTCCTCTGTATGTGTTATCAGTTGTATAATATTTATGGAATCTCCTAGTTGGTTAGCAGATGTTTTTCATACAATTAGATCATGATGCTGCCTTGTGTTGTTCCCTTTTCTCATATAACCCAAATAGAATAAAATATTGTTCAGCCTGACCCGAACTTTGATTCAGATTCCAGTTAAATCAAAAAAATCTTGCTTTAATGCTAACATGTTGCATTCCTTGCCATCCCCTTATCATATACTAGCAAACATGGGAACTGCAAAGTCTATGCGTTCACCCTGTTGGTTATTAAGGCTATCTAATGTCTTTTCTCAACACCATGAACTGTGCATGATGTAGCATTTTTTTCGTTTATGATAAACCAGTCTGCTATAGAAAAGCCAGGTTCTTAGCCATCATCTATCTCTATAGCTTCATCTTCCTTTTTGTGTGATAATTCCGTTGAAGACTTCCTGTAGACTTGTTTAACAGATATCTTCCTTTCGTTAATATGAATTCCATTGCCAGTGAATGCTAAAATGAAAATTTTAATCACTACACTTGTTATCAAGACATAGTCACTCTTGCATGCTTGGTTTAAGACTGTTAAGGCATTCAACCTTGCACCAATTTAATATGACACGAGAACATTCTCGAAAGTTAAATACCGTGGATAACACAAACTGACACTCCCATTAAGTCCCAGAATCGATACTATAGACAAATAGGCCTGTCAAGTTGACTATGGAAATGAGGTAGCAAATACTGGCAGAAATGGGGCAACGAAAACTTCTGGCTGTGATTGCATGCTAAAGCATTCAACTTAAAATTGGATGGTCATAGGTCAGCATCCACCTTGAATCCCAGCTAGCCATAACTAAATTTGTGTGACCGCGTTATAGAGGCCATTATCGTGAATTGCTTTAGGATGAACTGTTTTTTCGCAAGGTAGCTAGAGGGATGTTTACATGAATTTAACCATAAGATTGGTAAATCTTGCTGCAGAACAGGTTTCACGTATTGTAGAATATAACCATGACCCAAAGAAGACATTTTGGACAGTAAAATTGTTTGTCTCAAACACTGAAATCCATAATCTTAGTAGGAGCCCATCTGTTGGGTGACTTAATTTAAGCCAGGTTAAATCCATTTGTGTCGTGTTCTTATGTTTCTCTAGGAAATAGTAGGATATAGGGTTGTTGGTGTTTGTTAAGTGGTGTTATCCACTTTCGGTAAGTTGTTGGTTTTCTATGGTCTTATATTATCAGTCGGGTCCACCGCCTATTACCAATTGATTTTAAGTTGGATGCTTTAACATGGTGTTAGAGCCTTGGGTCAGTTATGTTGTTGATCCTACTGAACTCCGTGTGAGGTTGACAACCCTTGGTGCAGTTGTCCACTTGTAATCCCTGTTAGCTTCATGTGAGGGGAAGTTTTAAGTGGTTTATCCACATCTGTTAAGTATTGGGTTCTTATGGTCTTATATTAAAGTTGGCCCTCCACTTATTGCCAAAATGGGTTTTTTAGGTTTGATGCTTTCGCTCATTTTTTTAAATGTTAGGTATATCTTGTTAAATATTAATGCAAACCCTTTAACCATGAATAGTTGTGTTACTCCAACTTTCCATTTTTTTTCGAAGTACCTGTATTTGTTGCATATTCCGACATGGTTGTGGAGATATGATCCTCCATAGACTCTCTAAGCACATGGAATGTTGAGAAAAATTAAGAAAACCTGTCTCAGGATACATACCCGTCCCTTACACTTACACTCAAGTCCGAGTAGCATAGAACCTAAGATCCTTGATTTACTGTGAGAAGTACAAGAAACAACTGGAGACGGCATTGGTTTCCTTGTTTTTGTGTTTCCAGCCCTCAAATCTTAACTCCTTAAATATTTTCTCTGATTCAATTCAGCCTGAAAATGATACCGCACATATTACAACTGCATTTGCTTCTGCATGTAGTTTTCATTCATGGTTTCATACATGAAAATTTTTACAAGTTTCATTCATCACTACTGCATACGATTTGTTTTCATTCTTGGTTCTGGGATTTTATATTCTCAGGAGCTAGAGAAGCTGCTGCCGTCCGCACCTCCTCCCGAGCCAAAATATCAGCTTCGTAGAACATCATCAGCCCCATTCTAACAATCCCGTAGCAGCTAGTGTGAAAGTTTTGCATATACAAACTAGCTTCTGGAATCTGTTTCTGGTTTCAATTGAGGTATAAGGTTGAAGTCAATGCATCTTCCAGAGGCAGCCATTGTTTCATATGCCGGTAACGGTTGCTTCCCTCTTGTAAGAGTTTTTCTTTCCCCCTTCATGTATTTACTTTTTTACTATGAAATTAATTCAACTGGTAAGCTTTGTCCCTAAATGTGTAGTTGTGCGCCTTTTCTTTTTTTTCTTTTTTTTTTAATTTCCTTTTGAAATTAAATGTGTAGTTTTGTCCCTAAAGGTACAACATATTATCATAAATAAAGACCAAGAGCCAAACCCATGTAGCAGGTGGCCACGACCAGCCCCCAAATCACCAGGAAGCAAATGAGATCCCACCAGGGCCTCCTTTAAGAATGGCAGCTTTTGCCAATTTATCTGCACTCCCATAAGCCCTCCTCTTAATGTAAATGATTTCCCGGTAAAATTTCAGTTTCAGTCCTCACCGAATGGTAATTATTAAATTCATTAAGTTTTGTTATTTTCAAAATCTGATGCATCAAATATATTATCATGTGTTATGTCATATTAGCATATTATTTTTTCATTACTCATGAAAAATCCAATTAAATGATTAATAATGATCATTTGCATCAAGATTGAAATTTTAAAATTCGAAAAGTATGGTTTTAGGATAATCCATTAATTTTTGCAAAAAGTAGTAGAATTTAACCTTTAATAATCATTCTCAATAATCAATCTAGCACCGCTAGCCCGTTACAAGCAACGAAGATATCCAAAGCTTCCTTTAACAGCTTGTAACTCAGAAATCAAGGGGTCACAAACACCAATCACAATAGAGAAAGTAAAAAGGGTAGTACCATTATGATCGGATAAAATCCCTGAAGACCAGCTGGTCCAGGGTTAATTCTAACCGGGTCAACACTAAATTTCAAAGTCCGTGGAGCGGACGACATCCGAAGGGAAGATAGAGACCGCCTTGTCGACTTGAGCATCCTACGAAATTTATGGCATAAAAGGAAATCATTCAAGGAAAGAGTAGCTTTAGGCCATTTTGCGTTACTCCACCATACTATTCTCATCAAAGTAAGGTCGAATAAATAGTTAATATCAACGACCCTCCCCTTGGAAACAAATTCATTCCAAAAAAAAGACAGATAAACCAAGAGATCGTTAAAAAATGCCACCTCCCATGCCTTAGCCCATCTGCTCAACCTACCAGCTTGGACTCAAGCATCAGGGAACAACCGAGCGTTACAGGGGCAGGCCCAATTGACATTCCAAAGGGCCACCTATCTCAGCAAAATTCACCACGAGATCTCACAATTAAGGCAGAGATGGACAACCGACTTAAGAGCAAGATGGCATAAACTAAAAATGATCATTGCATCAGAAACAACCACACATTTAGCAAATTCCACTTTTGTAGGGAAAAGAATTCAATCTTAAGAGGGGTAAGACCAATCCACAGCTTCCTCCAAGCAGTACAAGATACCATCCCCTTTGAACACACCAACCTGCAATAATCTTTAGACGAATAAATTCCTATTGATGAATCGTAGCACCTGATGCAATCAGCTTGCATGGACCCAAAATTGAACCCTTCCAACTAGAGCTTCAAGGCTTCCCACTGATTCAATTCCCAATCATAGGGAGTTCTTCACAAACAAATGCCCTACTTCTAGCTTCCATTCTCCTATCTTCCTAACTCACAAACTTTTCCCACCTTATTAGACACCAAAGCGAAAATCCTAGGCAAAGACTTAAAAAAAGCTTTGGTGTGCTGGTAGTTTAACGAACATATTATAAGAGGAAAGCAAGGCTAAGGGAAAAATCAACACACAATATTTGGTAACGCAATTCGAATTCGTCAATCCTACCCTATAGAACCTCGCTAATGATTTTATTTAACTATTGTCCGGATCACCTATTAGCTAAAGTTTAATTTACGCTTACAACAATGATAATTATAGCCCAAACTCGTTTAAGTTTACTCTCCAAGCAATACCTAAAAAAAAAGAATGCAAAATTACAGAGCAAAAAGTAACAACTACGACGGCTTCTCCAAGTAACTTGAAAAGATAAATCAACATTTAAAATAAAGAAATTATCCACACAAAAATCCCCCCTTTAAATTTTGAATTAATGCTTCCTCTCCAAGTAAATTCAAAATAAGCTTCAACACCAAGTAAGACCAAGTCACCAAGTAAAAGAATAAGGTTATCTTTAAATCAATCTATTCTCTTTCTTCTACCATTTGAAAATTAAGCTCCAACAATGTTAAAATTAAACCAAGAAAAAAACAAAGTTTATTTGTTGATAGGAAGTTAACCAAAATTATCCAAGTAAAAAATGCCAACAAACTTATTGTACTTTATCTGTCCCAAGTGATGTCCTACCTTATTGTCTTTAGTGTTATTCAAACAAGAAATGGAACAATGACACCCCAGATAGTTAAAGTTCCAACAATCTCCCCTTTAACATTTTAACAAAACATTTCAACAAATGATTAGACAATAGTTATCGATCTCCCCTTTTCGACATGCATCATATTATCCCCTTTTCAACAATGCTTGCAAATGGGTTTGTCTACATTTCGAACACTACTAGCACTCGCTACTGATGTAGCTTGAGTCTTTGAGTAATTTTTTTTGGACACACATTTTCTCGGATTTCCGGTAGTAGTACAGATTGGCTTCTAAAATCCCTCGTTCTTTTAGACGGAGAGTAAAAAAAGTTTTAGCCATGCTAAGCTTCCCGGTATCCTCACTTTTAGCCTTAGCACGTTTCTTATCGTTCCAAATTTATTCTATTTTCTAGGCACGTTCAAATAATACCACAAACTGTTTTATTTCCAATGCACCCACTATCGTTCGTATGTCTTCGTTTTAACCCTATTAGAATTGACTACAAATCTCAACCTCTGAAGGTATAAATTCTCGAGCATATTTACTCAGGCCAATGAGTTTACACTCATATTCAACATCTGACATATTTTCATGTTTCAAATCCATAAATTCTCGTTTAATCTTTTCTAGATACATTTTATTGATATATTTCTTCTTAAATTCAATCTGAAAGAAATCTCATGTTACTCTGTCTCTCGAGACCACAAATGTCAAAGTAATCCACCATTGGTACGCTTCTTTTTTCAACAGAGATATAACACATTTTAGACTATCACCGGAAGAACAAGCTATTCACCAAGAACTTGCTGAGTTTTTTCCATCTAGTATTCAGCTTTCGCTAGATCATCATTAAATAAACCTCACAATTATTAGACTTGAACTTTAAGGACAGCAAGGTGCCGAGGGAGGCAAACAAAAAGGAAGAGCTGCGGAGATGCAGAGTTAACTCTCATAAATTGTGTAAATCATTCATTCATCATTTGGAAGAAAACACCACAGTCCTTACTTCTAGGTATTTAGGATACGCGTATGCTATGAATTGCTCCCTGTTTGAAAGTCGAAACATTACTATCTACCTCATTTGGTACGACATGGTTAGACTCGACCGACATTGTATATCTATAAGAAAAATAAAATCAGATTGGATAAAAAAATCATCACACTGTCACATGTTATTGTGGCATGTATTTTCTAGACTCGATACGTGCTATGTTCAGCCTGAGAATTAACTAAACCATAGCTCCAATACCACTAAATGTAACACGCCTAGCTTGTCCTATTCGCCAGGATTAAGCTACAGAATTCTACAATACAAAATGGAACAGTTACAGACCTTTAACGGATAATTCGAATAAAAAATCATTATAAATCATAATATAAGTTATTCAAAGAAAATTTAAACTTTTTTTAGCTTAATACGAGCTTACGTGAGTTCTAAAGTTGACTTGGGATTAAACAAGGATCAAATTGCAAAGTTTGAAAAATACAGGGCTAACTCGCGACGAGGCTCTCCCCATGTTATGATGTCGCCAAACAGTCGGTCATATCACGACGTTGGACCATTTGACATCGAGACGTAATAGGCTGTTGGCCAACGTTGCAACGAGAGAAGCTCGACATCGGGATGAGAAACCTGTTTTTGGCCAAAAATATGTTCATTTTATGCTTGTTCCAATTCACCTTACCAAATATGCCTATGTATGCTTTTAAAAACATTTAAAAGTTGTTCAAAACAGAACAATTTACATGCCAAAACATATCACATGATCATGTAATCAATCCACAAAACCAATATGCCACATTTGGCACCAAAATCACAATAATGATACATGAATCAAACCCAACCATTTTACCTATTTATGAAATTCCATATTACTTATTCAAAACATGTCATAAGTTAGATCATATGTACATAACTCAGAATAATTGCCCATCCATATATGCCAACATTATACCAACTATGAACATAAGTAATTGACATTACCATAAGTTACCATAGGTGTTCAAAATTAACTATGCCATAAACTTATTTAACATTACAAATGCCTTGATAGTTCTAAGTACATGCCACATATAATTGAGTTTAAAAAATCAAAAGTCTATCGAATCAGGAGATGGATAGTGTGAGCTTCTCATAAATCCGATCGCCACATTCTGAATATCCAAAATCTACAGGAAAAGTAACAACAACGAAGTAAGTATTATGAATACTTAGTAAGTTCATACGATACAAACAATTAACTTACCTTAACCATTCAATATATATAAATCATTATGCAAAAGCAAATTCACCTAACATGACATAACACAACAACATCAACAAGGTGAGTTTTGACATATCATCGTACTTGTAATGCTCTAATTACGTCATATCAAATTCAAGCCAAACATTTTGTATGTGTATCTTAATTTATCATTCAACTTTTCATCTACTACTTCTGAATTTTTATCACTTTACTAGACATTACAATTTCACATTTCAATTCATTGCCCGATGAACACCGTAAAAGAACTCAAAAATATTGGTAACAATCACGTCTAATGCTCATCAAAGCTAATCATATACATTAGCGATCCGTCTAGGCTAAACCCTTTTTGATACATCACATAGCCTATCCAGAGCTATATATACATGTAAGGTTACTCGTTCGGGCTAAACCTATAACATGAAAATAGGTTACTCGTCTAAGCTAAACCTATGTCACATGTATTTTCGAGTCCGCAACAAATGATGGATCTCAGAATCATCGAAAATCAACATATAACCATGTGTACGAGACTTTTACTAAGTTCATCAGAACAACTTCAAAATGTAAGTTCAGAATCATTCTTTCTCAATTTAGTCTGATTTTTACCTTTTGTACCAAATTGTAATTAATTTAAATCTTCAATTAACATTCCTATATGCATTTAAGTACAATTCAACACCAAAACTTAAACACATTTATATCATATGAACTTATTTGGAAAAAAAATAACATATAAAACGTTAGGGACTATTCAACAATTTTTCCTTTTTCGTGTATATCTTCTGCTTGTTGTAAATCTCGATCAATTGGAAGAACAAAGCTTGAAAATGGAGAAACCAATTTTTATTTCTAATATTCGGCCAAAGAGATGAATCATTGAAGAAGATGATGAAAAAGTGTCATCTTTTCTTCTTTATTTTAACTTATATACTATGGTAAAATTGTAAATACTTTAATCTTTTAGATTAACTCATAAATTAACATGCCATTAATCATTTCAGGCCTTTTAATGTGATTGATAACATCATCGTCCACCTAAAATGTAAAGACATAGGTCCAATTGCATAATTGGACCCTTGGAGATTTAAAAATTTATAGCGGTTAATTATTACAGTTTTTACAATTTAGTCCTTGAACCTAATTAATCATTCATTCAATAAAATTACTGAACCAAAAATCAATTCAACACTATAATTGAATCGTAAATATTAAATAATATTATTTACAAATTTGATCATCGAAAAACAAGGTTTCAAAATCACCATATCCGACATCACTGAAAGTTGAGTTATTACAAGACCAAAAAAGAGGCGATTTGGTACCTCATTAGTAGATGTTAGTACCTCTTAAGTTGGGGTCCTATACCCTTTGGATTTGAAGGGACAATTTTGGGACTTAAGGTTTGGACCATACAAGGCATTAGGTTCGGTACCCCAGTGGCAATTTGCTTACTACCAACTTAGGTATCGGTTCCTTTAGCCTAAGTACCACACCCAGCCTAAAAATACTTAGAAATTTTATTTAAAATGAATTTTGAAGTTTTTGAATTATTTCTAAGTATTAAAAATAACTTGAAGTAATTTGTTAAAACAAAACTTATCAAAATTGATTAAGGGATTATTTGTTATATCAAAACATTAGAAAATCAAAGCTAACAATGCCTAGACGCACATACAATGAAATATTGTCAAAATAGGACCTCATTTTCAAATTCAATGAAAATATATGAAAAGAGGTATCCAGTCTAAAAGAATAAAATCAAAAGTTGTCCAAAAATGTTAATAAAACTCTGTTCTTATTAGAACAAAAACTTGAAATGGTTGTTGCTAAATCCATTTTAAAGAAGTTCAGATTGGAAAGCAAAAAGCTAGATGAAATATTGTCTATTGGTAGGTGAGATGTTGGTCATAAAGGATTGGATTATGTTGGTGAGTCTTTCACCTCTAATAGTTTAACTGTGTTTGTTAAAGCACAAGGTATGTCAACTCAACTCTTCATTTAAATACTCAAAAGTTGTCAAATACCTATGTTCAAACTAATATATAGAGAAATTAAGGCTACCAATGTGCCATTATTGTAGGATTATCGAGAACATCATACCAAGATGCTATAGAATGCTCAGAGACCTGAGAAAAGGCTATCGTGTTGAAACAAATGTGGCCACACTTAGAACCATGCTTAAGAAGATAATAAAAAAAAGTGTGGAGAAAAAAAAAGAATTACCACATTGTTGCTAATACTTCCTTGAAAGCTACAACCAATAATATGTGGTACTTTGCTAGTAAGTACTTAAAGCACATGACAGGTTACAAAGCAAACATGAAAGATTTTGAAAGCTTTTACTAGGGATATGTGACATCTAGAGATGCGAACAAAAGAAAGATAGTTGGGAAATGTATTCCAAATATTGATGGATTTTCTAATCTAAAGAATGGGTTTTTTGTTTAGGGACTAAAGGAAAAATTAAAAAGTGTAAGCTAACTATGTGATAAAAGGTTGCATGTTAGTTTAACCAATAAATGTTGTTGTTGTAGACGAAAAAAATTTAGAGTCATAATAGGGAGAGCTTTTGTACTCAACAACGAGTAACACTGATAGATCGGTAAGAGTGGATGATAAATGGAATTAGTAAAGGAACAGGAAAAGTGTTTGAGGTTACCAATGATGCTATTTCTCGAGACTTAGAATGTTTAAAAAATTGCTTGAATACAAAGAATCGTATTGAATGTTTCAAATAAGGGTGGAAACCTTGACCCGAAGCACTTGAATGCTTTAAAGAACCAAAGTTATAATAGAACCCGACCCGCTTAAAATTGAAAAATACTCGAATCTTAGTATGCCAAGTTGCCACACTCTAAGGTGGTGGATTAGATTGATAAGACAATTGGTGAATGCCACAAAATTGTAAAAAGTTTGATAAGTTCAAGAAGTTCAGTTAAGAACTTTAGAGAGAAAATCTCACAAAGTACGTTTTTGATTAATCAACTTGTTAACCTCACAAATGTTCTATTACATGATTTATATAGGCCCTCAATGGCCATTCAAAACAAAAAAAGAGTTCACACTACAATAATCATGTTCACACTTGACACTTAAATTGCTCACCCTCAAGGTATTAAAATTCAGTGCATGTTTAAGGGTGGTGCATGTTTTGGCCGAATAGTTATGCTCCTTCACTTAGTGCATTCATGCATTTTTAGCCTTAAAGTAATCTCCTTGTTCTATTTATGTTTAGCCATTAATTCCTTTAATCTCCCCTTGACTGAATGTATCATTGTATGGGCATGCATATTCTTAAATGATGTCTTAATGAGTTTATGAATGCATGGATGGAAACATGCTTCTAGAAATTCCTTCCTCCACATCTATGTATCTCCATTAAGTGTTGGAACTCTTCCTCCTTAAGCAAAGCTGGTGGTATGAATTGAGGCAGCATACAATCGGTCACAATGAACCCACATTAAAAGTTGGTTCTAAGAGCTTCTTTTGTGCATGTACTCGACTAGATGAAAGGTATTTCATGGGTTACTCAAATGGTCACCTACACCATATAAATAGACATCAGTTTGACACAATTCCACTCCATAATTTTGAATAACACACATCCTAATTCTAGGCCAATACACATAAAGGAATTAAAAACATGTTATGAAAATACACACTCATACGCACATATGCAACATATTCAACACATATAAACAAAACTTCACACGCATAAGAACACATTTGAAGACTCACACATATGATCAAATGACATGCTTATATAACTTAACTCATAACATATGACTTACATAAATTTGATGCAAGATAAAAGCAGTAGAATAAACAATTAGTAAACTTATTGAAATAAAGTAAATTTAAGTTCATAAAGTTCAAAGTGAGTGAATAGACACTTCAAGTCCATTATAAAATTTGTTCTTCACGTGGACCAAGTGAACTAAAGTAGGATTTGGACTCGGCCCAATTTGGTCAAGATTGCTTTGGGCTTGACTCCAAAACCCTCGCATGAAACCATTAAGAGCCTCTCTAAAGCGCTTGGTCTTAGTTCTTGTAATTAGCCCAATGGGAACTTGCAAAAGGTCTTGTATGATCTTGAAAGCTTTGGACAATCCTTCATTAATGCATCAAGTTATGTCATATCCGGTGATCCCAGATTTGCATCACCTAAGTTCAGGATGCAATGATGGCGCTTTAGGGGTAGCTTTGCAGAGTCATTAAACCCCTTGGACTCTTTGAGAGAAAGAAACTCCAAATGAGTTATAGAAGATCTATGGACCTTAAATGGATCTGTGGACTCTTAAGAATCCTTAGTGAAAGGATTGACGACTCTCATAGTATTTGAGGGAGGCAAACCTTGAAAGTGTGGGAGAGCTGAGTGCGATGCACTATGCAAACTCCTCAAACTCCTCGACGATGAAGGTCTTGAACTTCCTTAGGCCATAGTTTTGAGGTGGAGGGAAATTACAGGTGGTAAAGGTAACTTGGAAAAGTTTAAACCCAGAGTTAAGCATTGGAAAGCCTTATGGAGTGAAAAGGCAAATTCCATGGTTTCTAAGTGGCCAGGGACGTTATAGACTCCTTGATCCTCTAAGGGTACAAGAGTCTTATGGTTATGGTTCTAAGGTTACTAAGGCATGTAGACTAATTCTTTAAACTTGTAACGACCCTATAGTCAGGGGTGTTGGAAAGTGCATTCCCGAGACTTCGTTCCCGTAAATCAAACTTGTAAATATTTTTAATAAATATTTACAAAGCTAGTTGTATAGTTAATTAGGTTCCGGTTAAGCGAATTTGATTGAATTAAGAATTATTATAATATAAAGACTAAATCGCGTATAAAGTAAAAGTTAAATTATAGATTAAAAATTAATTAAGGGATCTAAATAAAAAATATACCTTTAATCTTAGTAGTGGACGGCATTAATGGTTCATATTGTTTATTTTATATGTTAATCTAATATATATATGTATTATAAATATGTTTTCATTAAATTAATCTTTATATATGTATTAAAGTAACTTAATAATAATTATTATTATAATAAAATAAAGTATAATAAAACAAATAGGTAATAAAAGAAATAGAAAGCCATGCAAGCTCATAAGGAAAAAGAAAGAAAGGGAGAAAGGGAAGAACGTGAAAAAGGAGAAAACGCACGGCTAAGGACTTCTAAGTTTCTAAACTTCAATTGGTTACTCAATTTAGTCCTATTTTGTTGTAATTTTTATATATTTGGAATCCCGATACCTGGGGCTACCCGACCCATATTGCAATTTTAGCAATTGTTAAGATTTCAAATGTTGTTAATGTTGAATAGTTTTAGTATTAGAGATTAAATTGATAGATTTTTAAGCTAGAAATGAAAAAGGATTAAATTGTAAAATAAGTTGTAAATTTTGTGTATTAGGGACTAAATTGTAAAAATTTTAAAATTTAGGGGTTTAATAAAAAATTGGGAGTTAAATTTAGTTTAAAGTGAAATTTGTATGAATATATAGGGTTAACTGTGAAGAATAAAAATTAGTCTCGGTTTAGGGACTAAATTGGAATTTAGGCAAATATTGAATAAAAATTGAAATATTCAATATGAAATTGAATTGTGTTGTATAGCTGAATTTTAATTATTTTAATTACATCGCTAACGTTGTACCAGAATCCTTGACTAAAAAGGGGAAGGATAAAATCGACTTTGAATTGCTCATAATTCATAGTTTGTATTTCTATAATCCGAACCTAGTTCTTAATTGTTGTAATTTGATTTAATGCATATGGTAAGTGTTTGAGGTGAGTATTTGACATTTTGATAGTTGATTGAAATGAATTGAAATGGTATATTCATTATGAATGTATTGATTATTGAATTGAAATGAATATATGTGCAAAAGTGAAATTAAACCCTATTAACTGTATCGGGCTGAGTCGGATATAAATGGCATGCCATAGGATCGGAAGAGTTCAGAGATTTCTTTGACTTCAAGTCAATGAGGCACTAGGTGCCAATTTGCTTTGGTTTAACCGATGAGACACTAAGTGTTTAATGTATATAGCGCTAGGCGCAGTTATTACTTCGGATTTATCCGATGAGGCACTTAGTGCTAAACTGGTGTGTTGGTTGGATTCGTGTATCCATTCGAGTCCGAGTACTATTAATAGGGGTAATTAAATAAAACGGTTTTATAATTGATATTGAATGATATTGTATGTGAATTGAAAATGGGATAGTGATTTGAAAAATTAAAATGAGATATGTTATGACTAAATGAGATACATGAGTTATGTACTCATGAATTGAGTATTGAATGGCTAATGTCAATGCATAAATAAATGTGGTTTGATATGTGAATAGTTATTTATATAGCAACTATGTGAATTGCGACATTGTTAATAAAATGAAATATGATTACATGTGTAAATTGAATATTGTAATAGGCCCAATTAGCCCGGCCCATACCCAAAACCAAAATAAAAAATAAAATAAAACCCAAATCAACAGCCCAACACCTAATGGCCCAAAACTCAAACCCCAACCAGATTTTTGAAACCCCAGCCTGCTGCCTAGTGAAGACACCAGCAGCTTCTGCCCAGCCTCCATGCTCCACAACGGCCTCCACGCCCACGAACGGTTTCTCCACGCTATGCACCTGCAAAACAGAATAACAGCAGCGCAAATGGACAGCAAATGACAGTGATGAAATTTGTATTTTTATTTATTTATTTATTTTGTTTTTTTAGTTATAAAAACGGAAGGAAAACAATGTAAAGGGGATCTTTTCCCAGCAATACACACGCATATTGAATAGAAAAATTCAAAAATAGTCTTTGAAACGGTGATTTCCTTTAGTTTTTTAGTTTTCCTGTCACTTTTATCTATTTTCTTTTCATTGTTTTGGTCATCTATATTTTAAAACAAAGAAAAAGGGAAGGCAAGTCTTACCTTGTGATTTAGCCATTGATCTCTGTTCACTTCGTTGAGATCGAAGTTGGAAGGAGATCCAAAGGCGTCATCCTTCAAGCGTGGTGTGGGCGAGGGTCGATTGGTATCGAATTTATGCTTATTTTTTCTATACGTTTTAAAAAAAAAGAATAAAATTGGATCAAAAGTTTCCATAAAGAAGAAGAAGGAAGAATGCTTACCGGATTTCTGTGGTCGCGTACCAAGTTGACCACTGCCTATGAACTGCTGATCACCCAATAAAATGGTGGTTTGGCAGCATCTTGCCAAATGACACCCTAATAAATGGGGTTAATGGCTTTGGCTTTAACGATTGGCTTTGTTTGAGAAGGAAATAAAGGGGAAATTAGTAAAGGTGAAAATGGTGCCATTTGAAGAAGGAAAGTCCGCGTGTAAACCCGTTTCAAAAGCCGGATCTGCACCTTTTCATTTGAAATGGAAAATTTGCATGTTAAATCCTTCTCTTCATGCAAACATTCAATTGCACCACATTTATTTTACTTGGTCTTTTTAATTGGGCTCTTTAATTCGTGTGTATTTACATTTTAGTCTTCAGTACAGCATTGTGTTTTGGTCTTGGGAATATTTCCCATTCTAATCCTCATACATTTGTGCGGATTGCTTGTTGATCTTGTTTGTGATTATTTTTATTTGTAAATTATCCCTGTTATTTTGGCTTCAATTTTAATTTGGTCTTTTATGTGTATAGTTTGCTAATTTAAAATGTGTTTAATATTTTTATATGTATTAATCCATGTTACTAATTTTGTTTGTTCAATCATTTTGAGATTTTTCATATCTTATTATTTTTGCATTGTGCATCCTATTTCTTTAAATATTATACATGTATGATATACTAATCGTTTTTTATTAAATTTTTTATAATAAATATTATTTTGGAATATATAAATTTTTACATTACATTGTATAAATACCTTATTATAAAGTGTTGTCAAAATATTTATATATATGTTGATACATAGATTATTCAAAATACTCCTTGATTTATAATACACTTAAATGTTTTTATGTACATATGATACCGTTTTAGAACTTCATTTTTTTGTTATTTTAAAATATGTCTCCACATTATGTTATTCAAGTATGTTATTTAATATTTCTTCTAGATATTTTTAAGTAAAATAGTATGTATATAATTTATGACTTATGTGATAATATAATTTCACATGTATTTATTTTTATATGTATGTTGTTAAATAAAAAATCTGTCGTGTGTGTTATACTTTGTCATGTATTATTATTGCTTCATATTTAGTATATTATTTAAGCTATTATTAAACATATATTTAGTACTTATATTCAATTTGCATCCATTATTAGAGCTATGATATTCTTATACATATAATTTTTAATAAACTTGTATATAATCGTGTTTTTAGATTTATTTTTTATGTAATCTATAATAAAATTAAATTAATTTTATAACCCAAATTTTAATTCCTTGCTATTTAAATATACAATAATTTCTAAAGTGTCTTCACATGTGTATAGCCTATATTAAATTATTATTACTATAGTACATGTTATCATTTTCATATAATTTTATGTAAATATTTTCTTTTCAAGTTATTTATGTATATAATATATTTCTTTTTAAGGACCACATTTTAAATTGTGCGATTTACTTATTGTATATTTTCATATTTTATTATCCTTATGTATGTATTATTTGTATGTACCATCAATCCATATTAATTTGTTACATGTAAAATTATGTTATTTTAAATCTCCCTTTATAAATATAGTTTTAGGAATATACATCACCAAATTTATGTATTTTGTAAATATAGTTTTTTTTATCTTTATATGTGTATGATTAGATTTTTTTAAAAGAAATTCGTTACATATATAATTTATATATTTACTTATTTTTTTATATACATTATTAATTTCATGCTATCTTCTACAAATAATCATTTCCAAATGTATTTATATATACGTGTTTTATAAATTTACTATGAACATTATATCTTATCATGTGTTTTATTTGTCTTTCATATTCAATATATTATTTAAGTTATCATGCACATTGTAAATCTGTAAATGAAATTATGTTTAAAGTATTTTGCATATTATTCGACTCAAATGTTTTATTTTATGATATTATTTTAAATAAATCTCTAGTTTTTTTTTATATATACAAGTTTGCCAACTTATAGTATATGTTAATTAATTCGTCAATTTTGAAAATGTCCTATAATATATTAAGTTCTAATTTCATTGCATTTTGTACATATTTTGTGGATAGTTTTATATTATGTCATGTGAATTATTGTTGTATATCATTTTTATTGATTGTTCATCATCCATGATTAAGAATTTACCACATTTTACTTAGAATAGCTATACATAATTGTGGATTTGTTAATTGCGACTCATTGTGACTTATATTTCATGTCCATAAATTCTTCCCCATGCAAACGTTTTGATACAATTCATTAAGCATTACATTTTAAAATGGATAAACGCGTTTTTGATCAAATTTCCAATTTTCTTTATCATTCAAAAACTCTGAAATAAGGCAATATCCAATATTTGGGGAATTCAGAAAATTGTGCTCAATCGTACTGGGTATGATTTTTCGGTGAACTAAATATTTGGATAACCTTTTTATAATTTTAGTGTAAGAATTTTCGAAAGTCAAAAAAATCAATTGTATTTAAAGGTATAAAGGATCGTATCCAATCGTACTGGGTATGATACTGCGTATATTTGAAACAAGAGATTTTTTACCACTAATTTGAACTATTCATGCATTTTAAAAAGAATCATACTTTGAGAAATTTTCTCTTTAAAGAAAAACCTTTTGATATAGGGACAACATCAAATCAATTTGGTACCAATTTTTGGGCGTAATGAGGGTGCTAACCCTTCCTCATACGTAACTGGCTCCCGAACCCATTTTTAAATTTTTTGTGGACCTGAATTGTTTTAAAATGTTTTATTAAGTGATCGAACCACACCTAAACAAAAGGTTGGTGGCGACTCCACATTTTTGTTCTCAAAAAGTTGATTCCCATTGCATTCAAAAAGGGTTTCGACAAATATAGTATGAAACGATGTATTAATATGTATGAATTCAAAAGGTTGGCATATGATAGTTGTGATCTTAGTCATTAATATGCGTTTATAATTCAATTGTGCATTTGTATTCTCTTGTCTTTAAATGTTAAGATTATAGAAATATAACTGAGTTTTACTCAACGTACGGTTTTGATTTTCTATGCGCATGTTAGGTACTTCACTTTTGATAGTCGATTCAGCATCTAGCAACGATCCCAAACTCAAATGTGGTGATATTTATCCCTTGTGTCCGCATGTACCTAGGATGTCTAGTTGATAGTTATTTTATGGATGGATTGTAAATAAAGCTATAAGTGTAATGTTGGTTGGTGTATATGTAATCATGTGTTTGTGTTTGATGCAATAATATGGTATGTTGAATTGAACTAAGATAGGTTAGGTGTTTGTGAATTTTAGTTGATTTTTAGGTGGTTATGAACTAGGCTAAATGGAGTGATTTTGATATGCTTATAATTTGGATTTGAATGATGCATTAATGATATGCTTTGAGGATATAAATGTGGTACCAATGAGGGTACATTGGTTAGACTGACTGTAATACCCCTAACTTATATTCGTCGTCGGGTTAGGGTTACGAGGTATTACCTGACAAAACTCAGTCAGCATGTTCACATATATAAATTGTTATTCACGTATCAAATTATTCGCATTAATTTAAAATCGAAAACAATCACATATTTATTCCTATATACTAATTCACACATAAGGAAACACTTATCCAAATATAGTCAATTATATTTTATTAATTATAATACATAAACAAACAATGCTACAAAGTTTCAATCATATCAATATTAATATCTTGTTTTTTTTTAATCATATATTTGAACCACCTGTTATGTAACAAAACCAATTTGCATGCATTTTACAATTAAAATATTTGAAATATAAAAGCATCAAATACTTGATATTCGAATACCTATTTTTTTTAAAAAAAAATAAACATGTTTCCTTATTTCTTATGCCAACCATATATATATTTCACAACAATTATTTATCTCACAAATTACTAAAGTAAATTCATTATTAATAATCTACCGAATACACATTCAACCACTTATTAAAATTATTCATTAAAAATGTTATCAAAACATAAACCATTATATTTACCTCAAAAACGTGTAACATAGTTCCCAAATCAATTTAAATATCAAAACCGAATACATACCAACCTAAACACTATTTTTAATCCAACTCACAAGTCAAATTATATGACAAAAATATAAGTCATTAGTAAACCATACCAAACAGTCAAACATAACCGATTTCAAGTAAGGAAATTAAGCCATTTTCGCATGACTTATATTATACATAACTAAAGCCAATACTTCAAATATATATATCCCAGCCTATACATGCCATAATTTAAGTTTAGCTAATAAGGTACCAAAAACAGTAGATAGTGTGATGAGCTTGGCTGACAGTCCCCGAGCTTGTAGCTTGACTCCAAAATCTATAAAACAGAGTAACATAAAACACAGAATAAGCTATCAAAGCTTAGTAAGCTATAAGCAAATAAACAATTCAATAAAACATTCAACCTATCTTATTAACCCAAATTATGTTATCAAGACCAAAGCTTGTCTTTAAACCTATAAATAATATACAATGGTACACTTCCATATACCATTTCGTTTTACCATGGCCGAATACTTACATAAGCCATTTTATTATCATTAATCAACATTTCTGATCCAAAATGTCACTAAATGATCAAGCATGCTTACCTTAAAAAAATTAAAGAATTACTATTTGACATTATGTACTCATAATTCTCATTTGGCTGAATACTCATATAGGCATTTATCATGTTCGTAGAAAACTCCCAGAGGCAAATGGTCATAGTAAAATTTAATACATGCTCACTCAAATACAAAATTTTGAATATCAAAATAATATTGTATATTCATGCATTAACATATATAACCGAAAATACCTCATCATGTTTACATATATAAATAAGTTATTCATGATATACTAACAATTCATTTAGCAAGCCAACTACACATAACGTACACAGTTTCTACTTTATTTGCGCCATACAAGTTTTATAACATAAAGTCATAATGTTTACGTAACTTACCTCAAGTAAGTAACATGCTAATTTATTCTTGGCGCATAGCTCAATTATCACATTTGGAGCTCTATTTACCTTTGCCCGATGAACCATTCGGAATTGGATAGGACACTTAGATAATCACATAAGTCATACAATGCCAACGTCCCAGACGTGGTCTTACATGTAGCCACAAATCGATGCCACTGTCCCAGACAGGGTCTTACTCGTAAACACATATTGGAACCACATGTTGATGCCATGGTCTTACTCGCACACATATATCGGAATCCTATGTCATGACATATGTATCCTAACTATTCCTAAGGTTCATACGGGGCTTTCGGACGTCATAACTCGGTCGAAACGAACTCGGAAGTGTAGTAGCCAAATTTAATCATATTCGAGCACAACATATTTAAATTTTAACATTTCATAACAGCATATAAATATAACATTTAATTTCCAAATAAACACGTCTATTTGCTTATAAACTTACCTCGGACAACGAAAAATCGGTACGGATCGACTAGTCGACAACTTTTGACTTTCCCCGGTCCAAATCCGATTTCTTTAGTTCTTGATCTAAACATATTCAAATTAAGCTCATTCAAACATATTTTCATTCAATTTAGTATAAAAGCACATAAATAGACAAATTACCATTTTACCCCTGACATTTATAATTTTTACAATTTAATCCCTATTGCACAAAATACAAAATACACCAAATTTCTCTATACTTATGTTGGGCCAAATTTTACTCACTCCCAAACAAGTCCATATATTCAATTTATTTTAGATTTTAGTCCCTCAAATTATTATTTTTGCAATTTTACTCCTAATTACTCAAAATCATCAAAAACTCCAATATAAAATATGTTAATCTAAAACATATCTTTCATTTTTCATCATCAAACAACAAAAATCACAAGCTATCAATAATGGCACAACTCAAAATATTCATCAAAATAAAAAATTCAAGCATGAGCTTTGTAGTACTCGAAACAACGATCTCAAAAACGTAAAAATTATCAAAAACCGACAAGAAAACAAACCTTGATTGAGCTTTCAAATAGGCCGAACCCTAGCTTATTCTTTCTTCTTTTCTTTTAACTTATATTCGGCAATGAAAAATAACTAAGACAAATATGTAAACTTTATTTTATGTTTATATTATATATGTTATAATAATTGAATTGCTTTTATAACTTTTTTTAATATAAAAATCACATAATATAAGTCTTAACCGTCCCACTAATATAATTATGGGTTATTTACAACATAAATCATTCACCTTTAAAAGCCACTAACAATTCGGCCCTTTATATATTAAACTACCAAAATTTTCAATTTACACGATTAAGCCCTTTTATTTAATCGGATACCCAAACGATAAAATTAAATCACAAAAATTTCATAAATATAAATTCACACAAAATAAACACGGAAAATAATTTAAAAATATTTTTTCAACTCGAATTCATGGTCCCAAAACCACCATTCCGATTAGGGTCTAAATCGGGCTGTTACAACTCTCCCCCCTTAGGGATTTTCGTCCCCGAAAATCTTACTGGTGAATAAGTTCGGATAACATTCTCTCATTGTATCTTCTGGCTCCCATGTTGCCTCCTCAACTCCTTGTTTATGCCACAATATTTTAACTAACGAAATCTTTTTATTTCGTAACTCTTTAGTCTCACGAGTCAAAATGCGAATCGGTTCTTCTTCGTAAGTCATATCAGACTGAATTTCAATCTCAAACGGACTAATCACATGTGAAGGATCAGATCGATACCTCCGAAGCATTGAAACGTGGAATACATTATGTATCTTTTCCAACTCAGGTGGTAACATCAATCTGTAAGCAACTGGCCCAACACGCTCTATAATTTCATACGGCCCAATGAATCTCGGACTCAATTTGCCTTTACGACCGAATCTGAGTATTTTCTTCCACGGTGAGACTTTCAAGAAAACTTCGTCTCCAATCTGAAACTCTATATCTTTATGTTTCAAGTCCGCATAAGATTTCTGACGATCCGATGCTGCTTTCAAACTTTCACGGATCACCTTCACTTTCTATTCAGTTTCTCTGATCAAGTCAACCCCGTGTATCTTATTTTTACTGAGCTCAGTCTAGTACAACGGTGTACGACATATATGACCATACAAAGCTTCATAAGGTGCCATTTTGATACTCGATTGATAACTGTTATTATACGCGAATTCAATCAAAGGTAGATATTGTTGCCACGTACCTTCGAACTCGAGAATGCAACATCTCAACATATCCTCAAGTATCTGAATGATTCACTCAGACTAGCCATCTATTTGTGGATAGAAAGCAGTACTGAAATGTAATTTCGTACCTAGTGCATCTTGGAGTTTCTTCCAAAACCGCGATGTAAACCTCGGATATCGATTCGAAACAATGGATATAGGCACACCATGTAATCTCACAATCTGAGAAACATACAATTCAGCTAGCTTATCAATTGAGTAATCCGTACGTATCGAAACAAAATGAGCTGATTTAGTCAATCTATCAACAACAACCCAAATTGCATCTTTCTTGCTTGGTGTCAATGGTAAACCAGATACAAAATCTATCGTAACTCTATCCCACTTCCACTCAGGTATCATGATAGGCTGAAGCAATCCTAAAGGCACCTGATTTCAGCTTTTACCTATTGACAGACTCAACATCTTGCAAAAAAGTCAGAAATGTCTCGTTTCATACCATGCCACCAATAAAGCTATTTCAGATCATTAAACATCTTTGTACTACCTAGGTGGACAGATAACCGACTACTATGTGCTTCATTCAAAATCATCTGGATCAACTCTGTATTCCTCGGAACACATATCCGGTCCCTGAATCTCAAACAGTCATCAGCATCAACCCTAAACTCTGAATCAACATCCGTCTCACACTGAACTCGTTTTACGACCAATTCATTATCAACCTTCTGGGCATCACATATTGCTTGAACTAATAACAGTCTAGATTTCAATTCAGCTACTATCGAACCATCATCTGACATAGCCATATGCATATTCATTGAACGCAAAGCAAATAGTGATTTTCGGCTTAAAGCATCAGCAACAACGTTAGCCTTTCCTGGGTGATAATCAATCACAAGCGCGTAGTCTTTTAACAGTTTTAACCATCGGCGTTGTCCCAAATTCAGATCTTTCTGAGTCATCAAGCATTTCAGGCTTTTATGATCAGAGTAAACATGACATTTCTTGCCGAACAAATAGTGACGCCAAATCTTCAATGCGAACACAATGGCTGCCAATTCTAGGTCGTGTGTCGGATAATTCTTTTCATGTGGCTTCAACTGTCTCGAGGCATAAGCTATAACTTTGCCTTCCTGCATCAAAACATAGCCCAAACCATTAAAAGATGTATCACTGTAAATAACAAATTCTTTACCCGATTCTAGCTGAACTAGCACTGGAGCTTCGGTCAAAAGGGCTTTCAACTGATCAAAACTTTTCTGACACTTCTCTGACCACTCGAACTTAACATCTTTCCACAGTAGCTTTGTCATTGGAGCTGCAATCATAGAAAAACCTTTCACGAAGCGTCTATAATAACCAACAAGTCCCAGAAAGCTTCAAACTTCAGAAACATTCTTCGGAGGTTTCCAATCAGTATAGCTGATATTTTGCTCGGATCAACCCGAATACTTGATGCTGATACCACGTGACCCAGAAAACTGACTTCACTTAACTAGAACTCACATTTACTGAATTTCGCATACAACTGCTTATCTCGCAACGTCTGCAATACAAGTCTCAAATGTTCGGCATGTTCACCTTCACTACGAGAGTAGATCAGAATGTCATCTATAAACACAACCACAAACCGGTCCAGATACGGTCAGAAGATCCGATTCATCAAATCCATGAAAATAGCTGGTGCATTAGTGAGTCCAAAAGGCATAACCAAAAACTCATAATGTCCGTACCTCGTTTTGAAAGCAGTCTTTGGCACATCTGAATCTTTAACTCGTAACTGATAGTAATCTGATCTCAAATCTATCTTCGAAAATACTGTGGCCCCTTTCAGTTGATCAAACAGATCATCAATCCGTGGTAACGGATACTTATTCTTTATAGTCACCTTATTAAGCTGTTTGTAATCAATGCACATTCTCATAGTTCCATCTTTCTTTTTCACAAATAACACAGGTGCAACCCACGGAGAGAAACTCGATCGCGCAAAACCTCTATCTGTTAATTCTTGCAACTGAGCTTTCAATTCTTTTAATTCTGTAGGTGCCATTCTGTACGGGGCTATGGATATCGGAGTCGTCCCTGGCACTAACTCAATACCAAACTCTACTTCCCGAATAGATGGCAAACCTGGTAATTCTTCTAGAAACACATCTGGATACTCACATACAACAGGTATAGATTCAATGTTTCTTTCAGTCGCTTTACTATCGAGCACGTAGGCAAAGTAAGCTTCACACCCTTTTCTTACATATTTTTGAGCTAGCATCGAAGAAATCACTGCTGGTAAACCGTACAAATTGCTAGATTCGATCCGAATAACTTCATCTTTCTGGCTCTGTAGATCAATGGTCTTTCTTTTACAATTCACAACAGCATCATGTAAAGTCAGCCAATCTATACCTAGAATTATATCGAACTCATCAAATGGCAGCAACATTAAATCAACCAGAAAGCATTGATCTCGAACCATCAAGGGACAATTCTTACACACTTTATCAACCATAACACACCGGCCCAAGGGATTTGACACTCTAATCACAAACTCAGTAGACTCAACAGGTAGAGTCTTGCTAAATACTAATGTCTCACATACATAGGAATGAGTAGAAGCAGTATCAATCAATGCAATCACATTAGTATCATAAAGAGTAAATGTACCAGTAATAACATCAGGGGATGAAGCCTCCTCTCGCGCGCGAATAGCATAAGCTCTGGTAGGTGCACGAGCCTCAGATCTGACTACCGTATCTTTAGTCCCTCTCTGACTGCCACTCGTATTACCAGCATTTCTGGATGGTCTACCTCGAGTTGCAGTATTACCCGATCTCGTATTCTGCACTGGATTTTCTTCAGCTAACATTGGGCAATCTCGAATATAATGATCTGTAGATATGCATTTAAAACAGGCCCGATCATGTAGTCTACAACTGCCGGGATGTCGTTTACCACAGTGTTTACACTCGGGTTGATTTGATCTGACATTACCCATACTCGCTACCGAAATAGCTCTCGAGCTTACTAGTGGTCTATTCTGATCCCGTCTAGGATAACATGAAGTGGCTTTAGAACAGCTGAAATCATCTCAAAACTTCTTTGATGCCATCTGGAATGACTTACCGGGTGTTCTTTTTCATGCATATATAGCTTCAAAGTCAGCCTTTCTTTTCTCTTTTCCAAGCTCTTCAGCTTTGCAGGCTCGCTCAACAAGTACCACAAACTCTTTTATCTCAAGTATTCCAACTAGCAGTTTGATATCTTCATTCAACCCATCTTCAAATCTTTTATACATTATGGCTTCAGTGGAAACACACTCTCTGGCATACCGACTGAGTCTTACGAATTTTCGCTCGTACTCCTTCACGGTCATCCGACCCTATTTCAGCTCTAGAAATTCTTTACACTTTTGATCTATAAATCTCTGACTGATATATTTCTTATGGAACTCAGTCTGAAAGAATTCCCAAGTTACTTGCTCTCTCGGAACTACTAATACTAGGGTATTCCACCAGTGGTATGCTGTGTCTCAAAGTAAAGATATGGCACATGTCAAGCACTCATCTGATGTACAGGACAGTTTGTCAAACACACGGATGGTATTATCAAGCCAAAACTCGGCCCGATCAGCATCATCATCATCGGTAGCTTTAAATTCTCCAGCCCCATGTTACTTGATTTTATCAACAGGTGGCTTATATAATCTCAACGAATCACTTACTTGAGGTACTGCAGGCATCGAAGATGGATTAGTCGGGGGTGGAGGTTGTTGTGCAGCCGGGTTAGTCTAGATATATTGAGTAAACCAATCGTTCATCATTTGATAGAAGGCTTGTTTAGCCTCACTTTCTTGACAACTCGAAGTCGGTCGAGAATCAGCCGGCGTTGTCCCTTACGCGGGAGCAGGTGCTACACTCTCGACATCATCAGCTACGGCTCTATCGGGATCCATTTACTATATGAAAACACATTTCAAATGTCAAAAGTCAGCACACTATCACAGTATATAATTATGGCATGTATAGCTAAACTCACACACGCTATGTTAGTCCTAGAACCGACTAAACCGTAGCTCTAGTACCAATAAAATGTAACACCCCTAACTTATATTCGTCGTCGGGTTAGGGTTACGAGGTATTACCTGACAAAACTCAGTCAGCATGTTCACATATATAAATTGTTATTCACGTATCAAATTATTCGCATTAATTTAAAATCGAAAACAATCACATATTCATTCCTATATACTAATTCACACATAAGGAAACACTTAACCAAATATAGTCAATTATATTTTATTAATTATAATACATAAACAAACAATGCTACAAAGTTTCAATCATATCAATATTAATATCTTGTTTTTTTTAATCATATATTTGAGCCATCTATTATGTAACAAAACCAATTTGCATGCATTTTACAATTAAAATATTTGAAATATAAAAGCATCAAATACTTGATATTCGAATACCTATTTTTTTTTTAAAAAATAAACATGTTTCCTTATTTCTTATGCCAACCATATATATATTTCACAACAATTATTTATCTCACAAATTACTAAAGTAAATTCATTATTAATAATCTACAGAATACACATTCAACCACTTATTAAAATTATTCATTAAAAATGTTATCAAAACATAAACCATTATATTTACCTCAAAAACGTGTAACATAGTTCCCAAATCAATTTAAATATCAAGGCTGAATACATACCAACCTAAACACTATTTTTAATCCAACTCACAAGTCAAATTATATGATAAAAATATAAGTCATTAGTAAACCATACCAAACAGTCAAACATAACCGATTTCAAGTAAGGGAATTAAGCCATTTTCGCATGACTTATATTATACATAACTAAAGCCAATACTTCAAATATATATATCCCAGCCTATACATGCCATAATTTAAGTTTAGCTAATAAGGTACCAAAAACAGTAGATAGTGTGATGAGCTTGGCTGACAGTCCCCGAGCTTGTAGCTTGACTCCAAAATCTATAAAACAGAGTAACATAAAACACAGAATAAGCTATCAAAGCTTAGTAAGCTATAAGCAAATAAACAATTCAATAAAACATTCAACCTATCTTATTAACCCAAATTATGTAATCAAGACCAAAGTTTGTCTTTAAACCTATAAATAAGATACAATGGTACACTTCCATATACCATTTCGTTTTACCATGGCCGAATACTTACATAAGCCATTTTATTATCATTAATCAACATTTCTAATCCAAAATGTCACTAAATGATCAAGCATGCTTACCTTAAAAAAATTAAAGAATTACTATTTGACATTATGTACTCATAATTCTCATTTGGCTGAATATTCATATAGGCACTTATCATGTTCGTAGAAAACTCCCAAAGGCAAATGGTCATAGTAAAATTTAATACATGCTCGCCCAAATACAAAATTTTGAATATCAAAATAATATTGTATATTCATGCATTAACATATATAACCGAAAATACCTCATCATGTTTACATATATAAATAAGTTATTCATGATATACTAACAATTCATTTAGCAAGCCAGATACACATAGCGTACACAGTTTCTACTTTATTTGCACCATACAAGTTTTATAACATAAAGTCATAATGTTTACGTAACTTACCTCAAGTAAGTAACATACTAATTTATTCCTGGCGCATAGCTCAATTATCACATTTGGAGCTCTATTTACCTTTTCCCGATGAAACCATTCAGAATTGAATAAGACACTTAGATAATCACATAAGTCGTACAATGCCAACGTCCCAGACGTGGTCTTACATGTAGCCACAAATCGATGCCACTGTCCCAGACAGGGTCTTACTCGTAAACACATATTGGAACTACATATTGATGCCATGGTCTTACTCGCACACATATATCGGAATCCTATGTCATGACATATGTATCCTAACTATTCCTAAGGTTCATACGGGGCTTTCAGACGTCGTAACTCGGTCGAATCGAACTCAGAAGTGTAGTAGCAAAATTTAATCATATTCGAGCACAACATATTTAAATTTTAACATTTCATAACAGCATATAAATATAACATTTAATTTCCAAATAAACACGTCTATTTGCTTATAAACTTACCTCGGACAACGAAAAATCAGTACGGATCGGCTAGTCGACAACTTTTGACTTTCCCCGGTCCAAATCCGATTTCTTTAGTTCTTGATCTAAACATATTCAAATTAAGCTCATTCAAACATATTTTCTTTCAATTTAGTCTAGAAGCACATAAATAGGCAAATTACCATTTTACCCCTGACATTTATAATTTTTACAATTTAATTCCAATTACACAAAATACAAAATACACCAAATTTCTCTATACTTATGTTGGGTCGAATTTTACCCACTCTCAAACAAGTGCATATATTCAATTTATTTCAGATTTTAGTCCCTCAAATTATTATTTTTGCAATTTTACTCCTAATTACTCAAAATCATCAAAAACTCCAATACAAAATATGTTAATCTAAAACATATCTTTCATTTTTCATCATCAAACAACAAAAATCACAAGCTATCAACAATGGCACAACTCAAAATATTCAACAAAATCAAAAATTCAAGCATGGGCTTTGTAGTACTCGAAGCAACGATGTCAAAAACGTAAAAATTATCAAAAACCGACAAGAAAATGAACTTTGATTGAGCTTCCAAATAGGCCGAACCCTAGCTTATTCTTTCTTCTTTTCTTTTAACTTATATTCGGCAATGAAAAATAACTAAGACAAATATGTAAACTTTATTTTATGTTTATATTATATATGTTATAATAATTGAATTACTTTTATAACTTTTTTTTAATATAAAAATCACATAATATAAGTCTTAACCGTCCCACTAATATAATAATGGGTTATTTACAACATAAATCCTTCACCTTTAAAAGCCACTAACTATTCGGCCCTTTATATATTAAACTACCAAAATTTTCAATTTACGCGACTAAGCCCTTTTATTTAATCGGATACCCAAACGATAAAATTAAATCACGAAAATTTCACAGATATAAATTCACACAAAGTAAACACGGAAAATAATTTAAAAATATTTTTTTAACTCGAATTCGTGGTCCCGAAATCACCATTCCGATTAGGGTCTAAATCGGGCTGTTACACTGATGAGACGCATAAGCGACAACCTTACTATCCTACATCAGAACATATCCCAAACTAACATGTGATGCATATCTGTAGACCACGAACTCCTTACTGGATTTAGCTGTATCAGAACAGGAGCCTAAGTCAGAACAGACTTGAGCTTCTTGAAGCTCGCTTGTTACGCATCAATCCAGACAAAAGGAACACCCTTACATAGAAACTTAGTCAAGGGAGCTGCAATTAGAGAGAACCCTTCGACAAACCGCCGATAATAACCCGTCAAACCCAGAAAATCACAAATCTCAGATACATTCTTAGGTTGTTTCCAATCAAGTACAACCTCAATCTTCCTCGGATCAACACGAATCCCTTCTACAGATACCACATGCCCCAAGAAAGTTACCTCTCGTAACCAGAACTCGCACTCACTCAACTTAGTGTAGAGTTGTTTTTCACGAAGAATTTGAAGCACCACTCTGAAATGCTCATCATGCTCATCCTCACTCTTAGAGTAAACCAGAATGTCATCGATAAAGACCACGACGAATTGATTCAGGTAAGGCAGAAAGACTCGGTTTATCAAATCCATGAATGTCGTCACAGCATTCGTTAGACCAAAAGGCATCACTAGGAATTCTTAATGTCCATAACGAGTCCTAAATGCAGTCTTATGAACATTAGCATCCTTAACCCTTAACTGATGATACTCAGAACGAAGATCTATTTTAGAGAAGACTAAAGCCCTTCGGAACTAATCAAGCAAGTCACCGATCCTCGAAAATGGATACTTATTCTTCACAGTCAACTTATTCAACTATCGATAATCAATACACATTCTCATGGTCTCATCCTTCTTCTTAACAAACAGAACTAGTGCCTCAACGGGGACACATTGGGACAGATGAAACCATGATCCAGAAGTTCTTGAAGGTGAGCTTTAAGCTCAATAAGCTCCTTCGATGCCATACGGTATGGAGCAATAGACACCGAAGCTGTACCCGGAAAGAGCTCAATTCCAAACTCAACCTCCCGATTCAGAGGTAAACCCAATAACTCCTCAGAGAAGACATTCCAAAAATCCCTCACCATTTTGATATCTTCAGTAGAAGAGTCCCTAGAATCAGAAGCACTGACGTAAGCCAAGCACGCCTCACACCCTTTCCGAACCAGTTTTTCAGCCACAAGAGCGGAGATTGCATTAGACAAATAATCTCGATATTCACCAATCACAACCACCTCCATATCATCCTTGGTCATCAGAATAACCCTCTTAGATGCATAGTCCAAACTGACTTGGTACTCAACCAACCAGTCCATACCCAGAATTAAATCAAACTCCTCAAACAAAAGCTCCATCAGATTTGCCAGGAAGACAACCTCTTGTACCACTAACGGAACATCCCTATAGAGTTTACTAACCCGAATGACAGCCCCAATGAACTTAGTACAGTAATCTAACTAGAAGTACTCTCCACAGAAATCCCTAGATTTTCAGATACAGTGCTAGCTATATATGAGTGAGTGGAACATTTTTCTATTAAAGCATTATGAGGCACATCAATTATAAGGAATGTACCGGTGATGACATCAGGAGCATCTCTATCCTCTTGGAGTCGTACAGCATAAACCAATACAGGCTACCTCGTCTCAGTCTGACCAACACATCTGCCTGGTGCTCTCTGCTCACGACCAATACCATTACCACCCCTAGCCTGTCCACAGCCCCTAGATGGCTGCTAAACTGCCCGCAGAGGTTGTGCAGAACTTGGTCCCGAAGCTTGTATCTGGTTAACACTCTGTAGACACTTTTGAATACGGTGCTCTAATGACCTACACCTCAGACAAGCCCCTATTCTCCTCCAACACTGGCCCGAATGGTGCCTACCACAATCTTTACACGGCTAAATCCTTGTAGGAGCAATAGGCGCCCCTACTCTAACTGGTCCATTAAATCTGGCTTTTTTCTTAGGCCTCTATACAGAACTTGAGGGCTCCGAAGCCCTCTTATTCTTATCCCTCTCTCAATCCCTATTCTGGCGCTCCACGCGCTTAACATCCTCGACAATCTTTGCCTTCTCAACCAGAATCGTGAACTCCAGCTCCCTCTATGGAGCAGTCAAAACCCTCAAGTTATCCCTCAGACCATCCTCAAAATAGACGCACCTTTCATACTTCAATGCCACCATGCCTCAAGCGTAGCAACTCAGCCTCAGAAACTCATCCTCATACTCGAGCATAGATCTATCACCTTCGTGAGATTCATGAACTCATGCCTATGAGCATCTACATAGCTAGCCTCCACATACTTACTCTGAAAGGTGGTCTTAAAGAAATCCCAACTCAGAAAATCAGGCTGAGTACCCTCATCAACCGTCAACCACCACTGATAAGCCTCATCGCGAAGCAAAAAGACAGCACCATTAAATTTTTTCTCAGAAGTACAGTCTAGATCATTCATAATCCTTTCAGTGGCCTCAACCAATACTCGACCACACTAGGGGTGACTCCAGTGACACCCCTGAACAACTCAACACTATTAGACCGGAGTCGTTCAATTACCGACCCTCGGCTCTCAACTCCAGAATGGGGTCCAGCGACCCTCTCCAAAATCTTCAGCATGGCTTGGGATAGTGCGTTGTCCCCAAGCCGAGTGACTTTGAGACCCAGTCTCAGTGGCAAGCCAAACCGGTGTCTCAATTATATCTAGATTCGACATACTACCTAGAGAGGAAGACTCCACTCGAGCCCCTCTACAGCCTCTACCACATACTTGAATACCATGTTTGTAAGTTTTATGAGCGTTCATTATGTAATTCGAGTTTTATCTACATTAAAAAATTTATTCATTAGTTTCAGTATTTATTAACAGATGTTTTATGTATAAATTATCAGAAGTTCAGAATTGTTTTCAGACGTTTCAGCCTCTAACTATTTCGGTATAGTTTTAAAAAGTATTATCTATAGTGTTTCAGAATAGTTCTAACTAAGCTTCAGAAGTACTTATAGAATCAGCGCCAGAGACTTGTGTACCACGTACTTTTTCACATTATTCAGAATATTTAAAAACCACTTCTTTTTAAAACACAATTTTGGAACCCAAAATTCACAGCCCGAGTTTTGCAACTTGTCTTTGATATCACTAAATGTAACACCCCGAACTCAACCTAGACATTATGGTCGAATCCGAAGATGTCACAGAAAATGGGTTTAGTTGCGTAAAGTCATTTCAATTATATACTTTATAATCATTTTGAAACCGTTAATTAATTAGTTTATTTGCCAAAGCCTATTTTACAGCGGAATTCGATAAAATCAATACATTTAGAAATCCAATTTGTTATTTTTTTAGAAAACCTCTTTTGCGCAAAAACTGTCGATTTCATGGAAAAGAATTTATCAAGGCATGCAAATTATTATCAAACCAAAATCAACAGTTAAAAATCATAAAGTCCAGAAAATTACAACTCTCAGAATAAAACCCAAATCATAAATAAAACCATTAGTTAATAGCTTTAAATAGTTTACGGTTAAGTGGTCACCGCTGAGTTTCTGCCGCACCAATTCACTTAGGTCTGTGGATTACCTCAACAAAACAGATAACAGAGGTGAGTTTATGTAAGCTCAGTGTGTAACCTAACAAAAATAGACAAGCAAACATACAGAAACATCTCATACAATCAGATACGAAATCAAGCTTATGCCCATCTCAGATACAGATAACTGAATTGGATGTACAGATCAGATATACAGAATCCTACCCCCATCCTCTACACACCAACTCCAACCATCCCAACACACCATGTGGGGTTAAAAACACCCACCTATCCTTACACACCATATTGTACCGTTGACACACATGTCAGATAATGTGCAACCAAGTTACCAGAATAAAAGTGATGAAGGCCGTACAGATCACTTCCTCCTCATAACAAATCCCACCCCAAATCAGATACAGACAATAGATACAGAATTAACAGATTACACATGTTCAACATGCTTACATACAGATAACAGTTATACGTATAGCGGTATAGTTAGGCATACATACAGCATCATACTTAGATCAGTCTATTAGAATATCACAGCATGCAAATAGGGGTTTAATAGCCCTTACCGACCCTACAGTAGGCCCACAATCGATTAAAACAACCATGCGATCCTAGGAAAAATTTTAAAATTATGGGCCCACATGCTCGTGTGGCCTGCCCGTATGAGCCCACATGCTAGTATGGGCCCACATGCCCCTATGGTCCATACGCTTAATTTAGCTTTTACCCGTGTGGCCCATACGACCTGGCCTAAAATCCACACGCTCAATCTGACCTAGTCCGTGTGGCCCACACGGCCACACTCAAGCCACCACATGGCCATGTACTACACACGACCATGCCTTCATCGACCACATGGTCGTGTCTTACATACGGCCATCTATACGGGTGACCACACGCCCGTATGGCGTCGACAGATTCGTTTTTTTACTTTTGCCAAAGCCTCATTTTCTGCATTTCGAGTACACACCTGGTAACGATTTGATTTGAAACCACTCTCGAGCCTTTCAAAACCTAAAAACAGAGTATCCAACACCCTTAGCAACCAAATTACGAGTCTAATATGGTTTAGCAAAAAACGCAAAAGTCAACTCACCGCTAGCAAACAACCACAACCTCAAATCAATTCGTAGCCTAGAAACTTCCAACCTCACAACCTTCACCTAAACCAGATTACAAAGATAAATCACCAATTAAAAGTTGTCCAACACATTGCTAATATACCAACACCAATTGAAAGTGACAACATTCTACTTACCGAATCAAAAAAGAGAACCCGACAACTACCACAGAACGATCGAACAATGAGTTTACGAATTGAATCCAAGAAGAAACAGAGCAGAGATTTTACACAGAAGGAAAGCAAAAGAAAAATGTCAGATATGGGGAGAACAAAAGAAACTCACGTTAGATTTCTCTTGAAGGAGAGAGAAATTTTGAAAAGAAGGAAAACATCCTTAAAATCTCTACAAATTCCTTATTTTACTCCCCACTAATCCACTAATATCCAACTTCTTAGAATCCAACTCCATTAAGACTCTAACAGGAGATCAAGCAAAAAAAGTAACATTCACACTCGCGCAGAGATTCAAACACAGGACCTCCAACACACAACTCCCTTACCACTTGAACCAGTAGGCTCATTCTGATATGAATTTACAGATAATTTAATATAAGCCCACTGAACAAGATAGGACTTGGTTCTAAAAATAGCCAAAATTTGCCAAAATTAGGGCTTAAACTTGGGACCTCTCACACATATCAGAACACTTAATCACTGAAGCAGATACACACATGTGTCAAAATTATACAGAAACAGAAATAAAAAAATTAGGGTGTTACAGCTTCAAATACCCACATGGCTAGACACGCAGGCGTGTGATTTGGCCGTGTAAGTTACACGACCTGGCCACACGGCCATGTGACCCCTGCAGTTAAAATTTTTGTAATTATTTCCTAAAGTTCAAGAATTGTTTCAAATTAGTTCCTACCTATTTTTAAACTACTTTTAGGGTTCGGTAGACTCGTAATAAGGGTTGTAAGAGTAACTTCTACTTTGAATTTGAATGGATTAGCAAACCTATATTAGGTGAATTCTACTAACATTATCGAAGATAAATTAAAAAGATAATTGTATAAAGAGTATGGACTAATACTCTGATGCTAATAATTGGAATAGTCTTGTGTGTCTTTTTATTCTAACATTCTAGAAGGGATAAATAGTGATAAGAGTGTAGATAGTGGAAGGCCAAGTTTAGAAATGCATAGCATAATTTAATATTCGAATGTATAAGGATCTAGCATGAAAGTATTAAATTGTCACAACCTACCCCTACGTATTATAATATTATTAGTTAGTTTATATGTTGATTATGACTAAATTAATTGTTTGATTCGTTAGTAATGCTCGTGACCTTAAACTGCCGACAGAAAGGGGTTAGGGGTGTTACAAAACCTGCAAAAAGAGAATCGTAGTTAGTGTGCATTAGAGGTTTTACCTCTATGGGACACTTCGACGCTTAAGTAAGTCATTTGGTGTAGGTTTGAAAGAAAATAAAATAAATGGGGAGTAGAGTGAGAAACCTATGATTGGGTGACTTGTTAGAAAAACAAGTTAATAAAATAGTGAATGTTGCACAACAAAAGTTTAAATTTATTTCTTAAAAATTGAGTCTTGTGGTGTTTATAGTAATAAACCTAAATTGAATTATTGTATGTGCTTTGAGCAAAGTGGACTAATTCATTCCCTGGCTTTCTACTAAACGATCTTCTATGTCATCGTTGAACCCCGACTTGCTTTAAGTGTAGGCTCAAATAACATAAACTAAATGCACAGAATGAAGACTTTGATTAACTTTCAATGCTAACATTTCTAACATTTCTAACTTTCAATACCAATATTTTTTTAATAGTGATTTGATTCAACCAATTATACAAAAGTAATGCTATAAAACTATTGAGTGCATAACATAACTTGAATGAAATGACTATAATCTCATCACTCTACCATATTTATTTAATATAATGCTTTTTCGGATTCATCTTAACAATTTTTAACTTGCTATTAGATATCCCACTAAAATTATGACAAAACATAAATTCCATCAATAATCCAACAGAATATATTGTATACATATAAGAGATTGTTGTGAGGTACAACCATCTGACAACTAGTAAAAGAAAGGTCAAATTCGTTAGTAAACCCTCAACTTTTTGTAAATTATGGGTTTAATATGTATTTTAATTTGATCAATCTTAATTTATATACTTTTCGAATTTTAAAATATTAGTCCTGATCCGATTGTAACAATTAAATATATTTGGTTTAATTATGTTATTAGTCCTATATTATGCATAAAATTATAAATTTAATCTATGTTCACCAATTAAATATTTTTTTAATTTCAATTTTTTTATTTTAATGCTAACAACAATTATTAAATCTACTGCCTGACTTTATTTTTTTTAATAAAGCAACTAGTAAAATAGGATTGAAGTATCTTTTGGATTCTTTTATAAAAATATCCTTTTTTAGATTTAAATTTATATTAAATTAGGTAAGACTTTTTTTTTAGGTAAAAGTACTTGTTAGAATTCTTTTTATTATAGGGATTAATTTGACTTAGTCCCTTTGGATTAATTTAGTGTCAATATAAGTAAAAATAAAATAAAATAAAATAAAGTTAATTTTAATAAAATTAACATTTAATATCTAACAAAGGACATGAAATTTTTTTTCATTCGTGGTTCAAGAAAAAGATATCCTTTGCAAAATAATAAGTTTTAAAAATATTATTTTTGTTAAACAATCAACAAAAAAATTCATGACTATTCGTTTTATGTAAAAAAAACTTTTGACTCTTAAATATCTATGTTAATATGGACAATATTTTAGATCTATAAAATAGAGATATTGGATCAATTCAAAATTTTGAATTCATGAAAAGTAAAAATATCTTTCATAAATTCAACAAGTAAATTGTTAAAATATTAATCGAATAAAAATTACGAAAGAGTGAAAAACTACTTTAGTTTTACACCAGTGTAAATGCATCTCTCCCTTCACTCTTATTATTCCACTTACACCAATATAAAATGAAAAAGGTTGACACTTTTTTTTAACCTTTTGTCATAGTTAAATGTAGGGTTAAGATATAAATCATTATTCTAATTAAAAACATGTCTTTTTTTTTTTTACATTGGCTTAATGGTATAAAAGGCCTTCTAATTTTTTCGAAAAAAAATTAATTAAGCCCTTACGACTTTTTTGCACTTAATTGAGTCCCTAAACTAATAAAATTAACAAAATAGGTCATTTGACCAATGCTGACGTGACTATTAACAACACTGACGTGGTGCTCTATGTCAACAACAGTTGCTAACATGATGATGCCACATCAACAAAAAAATAAAAAAATCAATTTAAAAAAAAATTGAAAGGAGTATTTTTTTTTTACTGGAATGAACCTAGATTGTTCAGGATCACTTGTTTCAAAGCTTAATTTTTTAAAAAATTTAAAAATATATATTTTAAAAAAATTATAAATTTCTTAAACTTTTTTAAAATTTATAAAAAATATTAAATAAAATTCATAAATTTAAACAAATTAAAAATTAATAAAACTCATTTAAAAGTTAAGTCCAGAATGACTTTAGACACATGATGTCTAGATTTAATGTGAATCTGTACAACTATGTGTCCAGATTCATTCAAGATGATTTTTCCACATTAATGAAGTTCAAAAAATATTAAAAATTAATTTTCTTTAAAATTGTGAGATATGTATCAATGTTTTAATTCTGTTGGTACCTTTTATGATGTATAAAAAATAAAAAATAAATTTATAAAATAAATAAAAATAATTTTTATTTTATTAATGATATGTGTAAAGTTTTTTTTAGTGTATGAATATATCCAATTATTTAATTTTTTTGCTATAAAATAATTGATACATTTTTAGGCTACACATGTAATAAAATAATTGATAAAATTTTTTAATTGGATATATTCATACATTTAAAAAAACTTTACGCGTACGATTAATAAAATTATATTTATTTTATAAAATATTTTTTATTTTGTATACATCCTAAAAGGTACCAATAGTATTAAAACATTGATATACATATCATTTTTTTAAAGAAAAAATTTTTAATTTTTTTTAAGCTTTATATAATTTAAAAAAACTGTCTTGAATGACATAATTATGGACTGAACTTTTAAATGGTTTTTATTTTTTTAACTTTTTAATTTATTTAATATTTTTATAAATTTTAATAATATTTTACAATTTTAAAAAATTAAATAAAAGTATTTTTAAATTTTTAAAAAAATTAAGTTTTTAAAAGAATGAACTTAGACAACCATTTGTTTATGTTCATTTCAGTAAAAAAAATATTCCTTTTATTTTTTTGAATATTTTTTTTACTGACATGGTAGCTGACATCAGCAACTTTTGTTGACATGGAACACCATATCAATACCATTAACAGCCTGGCCAGCACTATAACAGTCAACATTAGTCAAAAGGCCAATTTGACAAGCTTTATTAGTTCAAGACTTCAATTAGGTATAAAAAAATAGTAAAAACTTAATTAATTTTCGAAAAAGTTCGAGAAGCTTTTATATTATTAAGCTTTTTATATTTTCTTTCCCTTTTACCGTCTTTATTTTCCCCTTAACTTTTGAAAACAATATCAAAATTTGCTTAGCGTAGACAATAAATATTCTCAACTGCTTCCACCAAAACAACGGAGAAATCCATCTTTAAATCTCCATTTATCTTATTTTACCATGCAAACTAAATATTCTAATTAAAATATTTAATTCTATAGAGTGTGTCTCGTTTTTTTCGATCAAAGCAGAGTCAACGTTACGACGATGTGACACAGGACGTTATGATGATGGACGACATCCCAACAAGGAAGCATAAGACGTCACGATGACACGACGATGACATCCTAACGAGGAGACATATGACTTCACAACGATGCGATGTGTTCCCCACATAAATAAGTTTCTTCTCTCAGTTAAACTTTGCTTATTTGTTCCAGTTAAACTTTAATTTCTCGAGATGTTTTAGTTTAATTAGAACTCTAAATCTTAGCCTATAAAAAGGGGTTTTAGTAACCTTAGAACAACATCTTCATCTTCATATATCAATAAAGAGTTTTGACTTTTGAGAGAGCTTTATGGGAATTTTGTGTTTTAGTCAAAGAGCTTTGTTTTCAAGGTTAGGGTTTGTTTTAGAATTTCTCAATCTTGTGCTCTTCAATTATTTGCCTGTGGTTTTTTATCATCTTCATTCGAGAAGTTTTTTCACATAAATTTGTGTGCCCAATTTTCTCTGTTCTTTCATTCTCGTTGTTTGTACGAGTTAATCCCTAACAAATTCTCGCCAAATTAAACTTCCTCTTGATTCATTATTTTTTTTAGGTAAACTACAAAAATAGTCACTTAAGTATGCCTTTGGTTCTATTTTGGTTGTCGAAACCATTTTTTAAAGGGATGTTAGAAAAATGGGGATCAACTTTTGAAAAACGAAAACGAGAGTCGCCACCAACCTTTTTAGGTGTGATTGGATCACCTTATAAAACATTTTGGTCTACGAAAATTGAGAAAACGGGTTCGGGAAATGGTTACATACGAAGAAGGATTAGCACCCTCGTAACGCCCAAAACTGGTACCAAATTGAATAATTTTTCGTCTTAATATCAAAGATTTGAAAGGATTTAAAAATAGGATCCCTTTTTAAAACCGAAAATATTTAAGTTGAAAATTGAGATTCTTTAGCTCCGAAAGAATACAAACATCACATCCAGCATGATAGGACATAATATTCTTAAGCTCTCGTAACTGAAATCATCGCGTGATTTACAAAATCTATTTAGAAGGATATTTTTGGCATTCAGACAAACTGGAAATCGCCACCCAGCATGTTAGGGTACTATTTCCTGAATTTCTGAATGCAAAAATATTGCCTTATTTTAAAGAAAGGAATTTCATTTGAAATTCTTTTAAAACAATGATGTGGGTAATATATTACAAGATATCGAAATTTAAACAATATAAATTACAAGGTACATTCGTACAAATATAATCTAAAAAGAAACAACATAGAATAATAGATGATTCTTGTGGTAAAATTAACATACTAAAACGATGATAAGTAAATATAGAAGAGGATATAAAAGAGATTGTCAAAACTCAAAAATATACAAAGTGAGTTAAGAAATAAAAAGTTTTCAAATCGAATAACAATTAAAATAAATGCGGTATTTTTTTAAATAAAAATGGATATTAAAATAATATATAAAAAAGATTAGAAATCAATTCATACTTTGTAAATAGATAAAGAAAAAACGATTTAAAACATATAATAAAATAATATATGTATATAAAAGTAATAAAACCAAACTTTATATTTGTGAAAATTAATTTGAAATATCATACAATATATATAAATTGTAAAATAATACATAATACTTAATAAATACATGCCCATTTTAAAACAATATTTAAGAATAACCAATTTATAAATTTTAAGATAACATCTAATACATAATAAATAACATATGAAAACAAAAATAATATACGATAAATAATTTTATATATATATAAAGGGTTTTGAATAAAAATAAATAATATGTAAAATACTAACAAATGAATAAAAATATGAGGGAATCAAAACAAAATAAATAAATAAAAATTAATAAGGATTAAATTTAAAATTAATAAAACTTTGGGGTTAACTTTGAAAAGATTAAAACTGAATTTTGGACCCAATTGAGACGCATGCTAAAAAAGAGGGACTCGCTGGGTAAATAAACCCTAATCCCAAAACGGCACTGTGTTAATGTTTGCGTTTTTAAAAGGCCTAGGGATTAAAATGTTAAACAAAAGAAAATATGGAGCCAAATGTTTAAAAAGAAGAAAAAAAAGGATTAATTTGAGACCTATTGACAAAACAGGAGGATCATGCACGAAAATTACCCCTTTTATCAATGAAACACACGGTTCCTAGGGTCCATTGGGTCAGGTAATCGGTTGGCCTTTAAAACGACGCTGTATTGGTCACTGATTGGCAATACCAAAACAATGTCATTCTGGTAATCTATAAATATAAAAAAAACTTTAAAAAATCATTTTTATTATTTGATTTAAAAAAAAAGTTTAAGAATCCTCTGAAAGAGGAAAGAGAGGTGCCCTCTGGGCTCCGGCCTTCGTCCGGCCAAACCCCGACCATCGAGTCTTCCCGCACTCACGCGCCACCTCCCACACCGCCACACGCGACCGTTGGTGGTCAAAAATCTCGATTTCAGGCGAAAAAACAAAAAGGTAAAGGATCTCTTTTTATTTTTCATTATTCGCAAACTAAAAGAGGGTTAATATATATGTCTAAACAAGAAATAGAGAACAGAATGATGTAAAAACTAAAAAATACCTTAAAAAATGAAACTATAACTTTATTGCTTGAATATGCGAGTTTTTTGTCTCTCTGTATTGTGGTGCGTTTTACAGATCCAAAAGGGCTTTTATAGCCTCTGTTTTAGTGTACAAATTTGGTATAGCAAATTATCCCTGATTTCTTGCCATGTCTGTCATTCCTTTCTCTTCTTGCAGGTAAACCCCGAGAGATCCGGTGGTGAGCGCGCGCGTGATGCACGGAGATGGAGATGGTGAAGGCTGAGGCTTCATGAGAGCTGCGACACAAAAAGGTGGTTGAAAACCCTAGGGTTCCCAAATCTGAAAACAGATTTGGACCATCGGGCCACATAGCTTATTGGGTCTGATTTGTTTGGACCAACTTAATTTATGTATTGGGTTTAGGTTCTTTGGGTCACGGGTGTAATAGGGTCTGCTGGGTTTAGACTAAAACCGGGTGTAGGACTTTTGGTAGTTGGGTCAAATGTAAGCGGGTAATGGGCTGTAAATGAATTTTGGGCTTTGTACATGGACTGTTTAAATAAACAAACATTTATTTATTTATTTATTTTATTTTTTGGTTTTAAAGCCCGGACAAATTTAGGTTATTACAGCTGCCCCTCTTTGCTCATTTCTGTATAATAGGAATCGAGCAAAGACGATAAAAGGACCAAATTTGCCCGGTCTGGTTAAGTCTCAAAATCTTGATCCTTGATCTTCTTTAAATAGCCTCTTGACGGCTTCAATCTGCTTCACTGTAACTCAGGAAGGCGATATCTGCTATCTTTGATCTGCTCCCTGTCTAATACAGAGACGTCAAATCTATTATCTTCGATCTGCTCCCCGTCTAATACAGAGATGCCAAATCTGTCATCTTGGATCTGCTTCGATGTAAACACATGAAGATCAGATCTGCTATGTCTTCGATCTGCTCCCCATCTAAAACAGAGATGTCAAATCATCTTGGATCTGCTTCAATGAAGGTCCAATCTATTATGTCTTCGATCTGCTCCCCGTCTAATATAGAGATGCCAAATCATCTTAGATCTGCTTCAATGAAGGTCAGATCTACTGTGTCTTCGATCTACTCCCCGTCTAACACAGAGATGTGAATCATCTTGGATCTGCTTCAATGAAGGTCATATCTGCTATGTCTTCGATCTGCTCTCCGTCGAATATGGAGATGCTAAATCTGTTTCTTCGATTTGTTCTCTGACAGTACAGAGATGCCAAATCATCTTAGATCTGCTTCAGCATAAACACGTGAAAGCCAAATCTGCTATGTCTTCGATCTGCTCCCCATCTAATACAGAGATGCCAAATCATATTGGATCTGCTTCAATGAAGGTCAGATCTGTTGTGTCTTCGATCTGTTCCCCGTCTAATACAGAGATGCCAAATCATCTTGGATCTGCTTCAATGAAGGTCAGGTCTGCTATGTCTTCGGTCTGCTCTCCGTCGAATATAGAGATGCCAAATCTGTTTCTTCGATTTGTTCTCTGACAGTACAAAGATGCCAAATCATCTTAGATCTGCTTCAGTGTAAACACGTGAAAGCCAAATCTGCTATGTCTTCGATCTACTCCCCGTCTAATACAGAGATGCCAAATCATCTTGGATCTGCTTCAATGAAGGTCAGATCTGCTATGTCTTCGATCTGCTCTCCGTCGAATATAGAGATGCCAAATCTGTTTCTTCGATTTGTTTTCTGACAATACAGAGATGTTAAATCATCTTGGATCCGCTTCAGCGTAAACACCTGAAGGTCAAATCTGCTATGCTTTAGTCTGTTACCCTACTACTTAGGGGGTTAAGGCGCATCAATCTTCATTGTCCCTTGAAGGACATAACCTGTATAATGTGTATGAGTTCATGCCTAATGATTAGGATGCTATGATCGAAGTGAGTCAAATGCTCCTAATTAAACCTGTTATAATGTAAAAATGTTTATGAATATGACCCCTATTCCAGACGTCACCACTCATTCTTTCGTCGAAGTTTATCCTTATTTCTCTCGAAGTATTATTCCTACTCAGCGTGTAGGTTTGTACCATTCTTCAAATGCTATGACCTACCAAAAATGTCTGTAAGATGATCCTCTCTTAGGATCGAATCGTTTGATTTGTCCAATCATCATTTGGGACTAAAGAAAGAATTTCCTCTAGTTCTTTCAAACCTCACTTACGTGAATTCTTCGAACAATTGTTCTGTTTTAGTTTCTTGTATTATCTAGAAATTTCCAGAGTAATGAGCAAAACTTCATTTGTGAAAATTATTTAGTTCATCTATTATCATTTAATGCAACACACTTTAAGAATAATGGAAGATGAATTTAATCTTGAGAATAATTAGATTTGAATAAATTTGTCAAAAATACAAAGGAAATTAATCTGAAAGCCTATTTTTAAGAAGAATAAGAATCTAAAGATAGCAAACAGGACAAAAGTTAGATGCCCTAGGTATCGCCGCTTGAGCGTTTATATGCCAGCTCCATGAAGACTTTCTTGAGTTCAACATGTGCTTGAAAGACCCAAAGTACTTTGTCGATGCCCCGATCTGTAACGCGCTTCACTCTTCGTTGAATCAGATATAGCAAGATTACCATGTGCTCTTCAAAATTTGAGCTGCCCTTTCGGGTTTTCAACTCAAAACCCCTTTTGGTCACAAGGCGCCCTTTACGGGTTTTCATCCTGGATTCTCCTCTTCTTTAGACAAAATACTTTTTGACTGAGTCCGAATTCACTTGGTTGGGTAAACTCTTCCCATCCATTTCTGTCAAAATCAATGCACCTCTAGAGAAAGCTTTCTTCACAACATACGGCCCCTCCCAATTCGGCATCCATTTTCCTCTAAAGTCCTTCTGAATTGGAAGGATATTCTTTAACACAAGATCCCCCTCATGGAATTCTCTTGGTCGCACTTTCTTGTTGTAAGCCCGCATCATTCGCTTCTGATACATCTGACCATAACGAATGGCCCTTAGCCTCTTTTCTTCAATCAAGTTCAATTCATCATACCGCGATTGAATCCATTCTGCCTCATCCAGCTTCATCTCTGACAAAATTCGAAGAGAAAGTATTTCAATTTCAATGGGTAGTACTGCCTCCATCCCATAAACCAATGAGAAAGGAGTTGCCCCTGTAGAAGTTCTGAGGGACGTTCGATAAGCTAAGAGTGCAAATGGTAACTTCTTATGCCAATCTCTGTAGGTTTCAGTCATTTTCCCCACTATCTTTTTGATGTTTTTGTTAGCAGCTTCTACTGCCCCATTTATCTTTGGGCGATATGGAGATGAATTATGATGCTTAATCTTGAACTGACTACAAACTTTTGCTATCATTTTGTTGTTCAAGTTCAATGCATTATCTGATACGATCATCTCAGGCATCCCATACCGACAAATAATCTCTTTATTCAAGAAACGACTTACAGCCGACTTAGTAACATTTTCATAAGAACCAGCCTCTACCCACTTCGTGAAGTAATCAATGACCACAAAAATAAAGCGATGCCCATTTAAAGCTTTTGGTGATATTGGCCCAATAGCATCCATGCCCTACATAAAAAAAGGCCATGGAGAAGTCATAACGTGTAGAGGTGAATGTGGTACATGAATCTTGTCTCCATAAATCTGACATTTATGGCAGTTCTTAGCGTAGTTGATACAGTCCCCTTCCATAGTAGACCAATAATATCCAAACCTCATGATTTGTCTAGCCATCGTGAAACCATTTGCATGTGTCCCACAAACACCCTCGTGAACTTCTTCCAAGATTAACTTAGCTTCCACAGTATCCACACATCTCAACAGTACTTGGTCCTTTCTTCTTTTGTATAAGATGCCTCCATCCAAAACGTAATCACAAGCTAATCTCCTTAAAGTTCGCTTATCATTTTCAGTTACCTGTTCCGGGTATTTACGATCTCTCGCATATCGCAATACATTCTGATACCAAGGATTATCATCCTTTTCTTCTTCATCAATGTTACAACAGTAAGCTGGAGCCTCAAAGATACTCATCTGAATGGGTCTCATCTTCTCCTCTTTATTCGCTCTAATCATTGAAGCTAAGGTTGCTAGAGCATCAACCATCTAGTTTTCGTCTCGAGGGATATAATTGAAAGTGATGTCATCGAACTCCTCAAGTAACCCCAAAACTACCTTTCGATAATTGATCAATTTAGAATCCCTTGTCTCCCATTCACCTCTAAGCTAATAAATTACTAATGCAGAGTCTCCATGTACTTCCAAGGTTCTTATTCTTTGCTCTATAGCCGCTCGGAGTCCCATGATGCATGCTTCATACTCAGCCATATTGTTTGTGCAATCAAAATCCAACTTGCATGTGAATGGATAATAATCGCCATTTGGGGATATCATGATTGCCCCAATTCCATTTCCCACTGTGCCCCATCAAAACTCAACTTTCATGGATAATCCTCTGTAATTGCTACACAAATCAACTCCTCATTTGGGAATTCAAAATTCAACGGCTCATAATCCTCTAGAGCTCTACTAGCCAAAAATTCCGCTATCGCGCTTCCTTTTATAGCCTTCTGACTCACACAGACTATGTCAAACTCTGAAAGCAGAATTTGCCATCTCGTCATTCTCCCATTCAAAGCTGTTGACTCCATCATATACTTCAAATGATCAAGTTTTGAAATAAGCCAAGTAGTATGATATAGCATGCATTGCCTTAACCTTCGAGTCGTCCAGATTAAAGCACAACACAATTTCTCAATTGGCGAATATCTCATCTCACACTCTGTGAATTTCTTACTGAGGTAGTATATCGCCTTCTCCATTCTTCCCGACTCGTCATGTTGACCAAGCACACAGCCCATGGAATTACTAAACACTGACAAGTACAAAATCAATGGCTTATCTGGACAAGGTGAAGATAGTACTAGAGTGTTTAACAAATATTGCTTGAATTTATCAAAGGCATTCTGGCATTCCTCATTCCAAGTACCCTGGTTATGTTTTCTAAGGAGGCGAAATATAGAATCATATTTCTCAGTTAATTGTGAAACAAACCGAGCAATATAATTCAACCTTCCAAGAAAACCTCGAACTTCCTTCTGAGTACGTGGTGGAGGCAACCTCTATTCCCTTTTCGCTGACCACAAAGCCTAATAACTTCCCCGACCTAGCTCCAAAAGTGCGCTTTGCTGGATTAAGTTTTAATTGAAACTTCCATAATCTCAGGAACAGCTTCCTCAAAACCTCAATATGTTCCTTTTATGTTCGAGATTTAGCAATCATGTCATTAGCATACACTTCGATCTCCTTGTACATCATATCGTGAAATAAAGTCACCATAGCCCTTTGGTATGTTGCCCCTGCATTCTTTAGTCCGAAGGGCATTACCTTGTAACAAAAGGTACCCCACAATGTTATAAAGGTCATTTTATCCATGTCCTCAGGATACATCTTTATCTGATTATACCCCGAGAAACCATCCATAAAGGAGAACAATGAATATCCCGCTGTATTGTCTACTAAAGTGTCTATAATTGGCAAAGGGAAATTATCTTTCGGGCTAGCTTTGTTCAGGTCTCTATAATCAACATACATTCGCACCTTCCCATCTTTCTTAGGAACTGGTACAATGTTAGCTACCCATTCAGAGTACTTCACCTCCTGTAAGAATCCTACATCAAATTGCTTCTTGACTTCGTCCTTTATTTTTAACACGATATCTGGCCTCATTCTTCGCAACTTCTGTTGGACTGGCTTACAATCCTGTCTTATTGGGAGACGATACACCACAATATTGGTAGTTAACCCTGGCATATCTTGATAGGACCATGCGAAGATATCCTTGAATTCACATAGCAACTCAATCAGTCCTTGCCTTGTGTTTTTGGCAATATGCGTGCCAATTTTTACCTCTTTCCCTTCCTCTAGGGCTACATTCTCTATTGTCTCTTTCTCATGGGGCATGATTTGTTTCTCCTCCTGTTTTACCATCCTCAAAAGATCTAAAGACACATCACAGTCCTGGACATCTTCAAAATCCTGAGATTCCTCTAAACACATGTCTTGCTCACGAGAGAAATCAGGATTTGTAATATCAGTGCTCATGTCATTGATATCTAGAAATCTGTGAAGTATAAAGAATATACAAAGAATGAATGAATTTAATTATGATTATTTATGTACTAAGAATGAAAGAATAAGAATTGTTAAAATTTTAACGGAATATTAGTTGATAAAAATGAAACAATACTCGTTGATTTGATAAAAGTTATGTTTTATTAAAAAGATAATAGATGATCATAAGCCTATTTCACAAATGTAATTCTATTACTCCTAGGCTCTAGAGTAACAAGAATGTTTCGAGAATTACTCTGAAAAATTCCTAAAGACTATAGGAAGTTCCTCCGCAGTCCAATTGTTCAAAGAGCTTCCCGATTCGTAAGGGCGAATGCCCTCAAGGTTTCCTTGCTTCAATCCTTCATCTTGTATAGCATTAACTTGATGACTTCCTTCTATGAGTAACCCTCTCGATATGAAGGTTTGGGATATTAGAGGAAATGTCATCGGCTCCCACTCCACTTTTCTTCTATTAAGGCGTGCCCTTTTTCCCTCTTGGCACTTCTCAATTTCCTTCCTCCTTTGCTTATAATCTGGTTTGAAACCTAGACCAAAGCGATCTCTCTTCTCTTTAAGTTCTAGGATCTGAGTCCCTCCTTGTAGGTATTTCCCTAATCCTTTTCCTGGTAAGGCTCCCTTTTCCGCCATCATTTGTAGAGCCATCCTCGTTGCTTTTGCTATCTTGGGCACCAGTAGCTCACTCCCTTCTGAAATGAAGGTTGCATTTACGAATTCTAAAGAGCAGAATGAGCACTCAATAGACTCTTCGTTTGTCTCGACATAAGGGGTCTTGCTAGTGACTGCGGCTATAATGTCATCCTCCGCATTGATGGTTATTAACCATCCATCGGTCACTAATTTCAATTTCTGGTGCAACGACGAGGGCACCGCTCCCGCTGAGTGTATCCATGGTCTGTCTAATAAGCAATTGTCGGAATTCTTGATATCCATTACCAAGAAGTCTACTTCATACATGTTTGGCCCAACTTCCAAGGGAATGTCAATTCTTCCCATCACCTTCCTTTCTGTACCATCGAAGGCTCTTACCATATTTTGACATGTCTTCATGTAAGAATCGTCAATGGGTAATCTGTTTAATGTAGACAATGGTAGAACATTCAAAGCCGATCTATTATCAACGAGCATACTTGGGAGTGTGTACCCCTTACATCGAGTGGTAATGTGCAAGGCCTTAGTTGACCCTCTGCCCCCCGGTGGGATTTCATTATCATTAAAGTAAATGAAATTATTAGTGCTAATGTTGTTCACCAATCGGTCCAGCTTATTAATGGATATGTTATGGGTGACATATGTTTCGTTAAGCACCTTCATCAATGCCTCCCTATGCGCCTAAGAACTCAAAAGTAGAGTCAATACTGATATGCGAGCCGGCTGCTCACACAACTGCTCGACCACGCTATACTTGCTATGCTTAAGAAACTTTAGAAATTCCTTAGCCTCCTCTTCCTTTACTGGCTCCTTGATAGGCATTTCAGCCCCTTTCTCCTTCTCCATACTAACACCCTTTGCTTTTGTGGGCTCCTCTCTGACGCCCACCATATCATATTGCTTCCTACTCCGTGTATGAAAACCCTCAACTTGTACATCCTTAGACGTACTGGCTATATCCTCCTTCTCCGGCATTGACACTTGACAGTTATAACACCATGGTACCCTCTTGTTATCCTTATAAGGAAAGGACACAGGTTTATGGATTATGACCTTAGGCTCCATTTGTGCCCCTACTTCATTATTCCCCTGCAAGGAAATAATAATCATTGGCCGACTGATTCTTTGCTGTTCATCCTCTAGCACACATACTGTTTTTCACTAGAGCTACCTTAAAAAATCTATAGCTCTTCATTATCTATAAAGCCTTGCACCAAGGCCTTGAATTCTTCACAATCTTGAGTTTCGTATCATTCTTTCTCATGGAACTCACCATAGCTCCTTATTTCCCCTTTCTCATTTTTAGAGGTTAACATACCTCTCTTCATCATCTCCTCCCAGATCACCTTCATAGGCATCCTCACCTTAGTAACATCTTCCTTTATTCCTCTCTCACTGGCTTCGCCAATAGCATTCACTCCTTGATCGCCATGATTTGGCAACGGGTTTTCAATACTGGGGGTATTATCGAACTTCACTATCCCCACCTTAATAAGCCTCTCTACGGCCTTCTTGAAATCGGTACAATTTTCGATCGAATGCCCCAGTATCCTAGCATGGTACTCACATCTGGTGTTTGCGTCATACCATTTGGGATATGGGGGCTGCAATGGTTTTAAGTGAAAAGGAGAAATAGCATGTGCATCGTATAAGCTTTGATAAAGATCACGATACGTCACAGGGATAGGTGTAAATTGCATTCTCTCAGAATTCTGCCTTGTACCCAACTCCTTCTTTTGAGAACCTTGTTGCTTAAGCGCAGCCGTTTTTGGCTGACCAACTGTGATTGCCCTCGTGTTGTAGGTGCTTGTGTTATTCACTTCACCATCCTTTCTCCTTGGGGCCGATCTCTTGGTTGCTTCTCCCTCGATTTTGCCACCTCTTATGGCATTCTTGATCATCTCTCCCGCCATTACTATATCCGCAAAACTTTTAGTAGTACTCCCAATAATGTGAATGATGAATGGAGCCCTTAGAGTGTTGATGAACAACATGGTGGTCTCCTTCTCCAACAACGGTGTTTGAACTTGCATTGCCACCTCTCTCCATCTCTGTGCGTATTGCCTAAAGTTTTTATTAGGCTTTTTCTCCATGTTTTGCAGTGTGATTCTATCTGGATTCATGTCAGTCACATGATTGTACTGCTGCATAAAGGCCTGTGCAAGATCCCTCCATGAACTTATTCTGGCCTGACTCAGTTGATTGTACTACTTGGCTGCTGCTCCAATTAAACTTTCTTCGAAATAGTGGATCAACAATTGATCATTATTCACATACCCAGTCATTTTCCTACAGAACATCGTAATATGGGCTTCCGGGAAAATAGTCCCATTGTACTTCTCAAATTCCGGCATCTTGAATTTGTGAGGAAGCTCCAAATCTGGGACCAAGCTTAGATCTTTGGCATCAACTCTATGATGCCCATCAGCATTCTCTAAAGTATTGAATTTTTCCTCCAACCATTTGCAGCGTTCTTCCAACTGTCTTACAGCCTCAGTTCTTAAATCCTCTTTTTCAACCACGTCTAAGTCAAGAATGGCAGGATTTGCAGGATTATTGCCCAAATTGAATCCTGAATTAGTTGGGAAATTTATGGGGATCCCAGCATCAGCCGGCCCTTGTTGAGGCCTTATAGTGACAGATGACCTTCGGGGATATACCTCAGGTTGGGTTTGTACATAAGGTGGAGTGAAACCAGGAGGATGACCCTTATTCTCCTCTTTAGTGATTGCCATGGGAGCCTTTCCCTTGTTAGTGGCTCTCAGTAGTTGAGCCATTTCAGCCATCATGTTTCTTTGAGCCTCCATCATTTGCTCCCTAACATCATTTTGCATTTTTACCAATTGCTCCTGCAATTGGTCCTGCATGTCCTTCTGTAGCTGTTCAAATCTTTGGTCTATATTTTTTGACTTAGCGCGTGTACCGTAAGGATGTGTTGCTTCCAGATTTTCTTCCTCTTACTCTCTTTCTCCCTAATAATTTTAATTAATTAGGGTCTTTCTATAAACTTGAATGCATATGATATGATGAAATGCAAATGCATGAATGCAAAAAGATGTCGATTCTGATTCAGTTTCATTTTAGAAAACGTTATTTAAGGAACAAAAATCTTTTCATAAAACGGATTACAAATATACTTTCGCCCGTAGGCCTAGAGTCTTAACCCTATCCAATAATAATGCTAACTCTTGTCCTTTGTCTGACGATGACTCATACAATATACTCAGCGTTCTAGCTTGTATTGTCAAATCTTGCAAGTGTTCACAACCTCTCGAATCTGAACTAGGGCATGTTCCATGACATGATCTCTATCTCTCACTTGATCCCGAAGATGGTGAAGTTCTCTCTTCCACTGTTCTTCTCTCTCCTCGAGCTGCTCAATTCGTAACTCACAGTCTTGTAGTGCAGCTTCTAACCCTCCAATATTGTGCTTCATTTCCTCGATCTTATCCAAGCTTGCCTTTAATTTGATCGCAGAGTTACGACTTCGGTAATGATGGAGAGATCGTCCAGGCTCTGTCACCTTAACTTTTAATCCTTGATTTTCCTTTTCTAGGGCCTGATACGCGACTGCATCTCTTGGAACTTCTTCTCTCAATAGTCAGCTTTGGCTCTTTCCTCTTGAATCTTTTGTTGCCATTGCTCTGAAGATCTCTCTAATCCAACCCTTTTCAAGGTTACCTAATCCTTCTTGTAGTGCGTCTTTAAATCATCTCGATCTTCCTCGATCTTTCTCTTCTCCTTTTTTACCTTCTCGACTTCCATCTTTTGAACATCGACATCGAGACTCAAACACATTTTTTCCTCTTCAAGCTTTTTCATTCTCTTTTCAAGCTCCAAATTCTTTCACTTGAACTTTTGTTTCATAACCTCCAACTCTGATGGAATTATTTGTAAGCTCTCCTCCAATGATCGAGCCACTCGCAAAATTGGCCTAGGGACATTGTCATTGACTCTCCTACTAAACCACCCTTTATACTCAAGGGTTAACATCGAGCCTTCAGTTAAGATCTTCATACAAAAAGGCTTCTTCCAAGCTTTAGAAATCTCTCGCATCCTCTTCTAGTAGTGATCCCCTTTATAAGAGAAATCACTCTGAGCTAGACCCTATGTAACCGGTATGAACTGCCTCGCTCTATATTGCCTTAGAACAAGCAATGGTGCATATCCAACAACTCCCTAAATTCCTAGCAAATGGACCTAATCAAAACCGCCACAGCAGTAAAGGACTTCACTAGGAACTAACCAAGGAGCCTTCCACATAACATCTTCCTCTCGAAGATTCTGAAGAATGTCTATCCACCTCTCCTCTGAAATGTCATCTCTCCTTGGTATGTCTACTGCTTCTTTTAAGGGAGAATAACCCTCAAAGAATACTCGGCAAGGAACCTTATTAAGCTTCCAAAAATGACTGTGGAACCAAACCAACAGCAACTGTGCACATCCAATAAATCTACCTTCGCCGGCTCTCCGACATGTACTCAAAGATCTAAATGTCTCAGCTAGGATTGCTGTTACCGGTGTATTCTTACCTAGTCGATCGAATAAATCTGCAACTACCTTATCTATATGCTCCAACGCCTTTGGAAAGATCACCATGCCGTAAATACTCAAAGCCAGGACGTCGACCCTTTTCTTCACGTCTGGATGTGTCGATATTAAGTCCCTCAAAACAACCCATGAAATGCACTTACTATCACCCTTTTGCTGCACACGAGCTACAGCCCACTACTCACTCATCCCAATAATCATTACCAACTTCTTCGTAAAAGTTGGAACGCTAGCAGGCCTGACATAAGCCTTGTGACCCTGAATCCTCGGGCAACGCAGTAAAGTCGTATACTCCTCCAAAGTAGGTACAATATCAACATCACCAAATGTAAAGCAACTATAAGCAGGGTTCTAGAACTGTACTATAGAATGCCTGTCGATTTTAACGTCTAGCAAATAGGGAAGGTCTCCATAATTCTGATAGAAAAGATGCTTAACCTCGTCATCCCATTGGGCCCAAATGTTTCTCAGCTCCTAAAACTCATTCTGCATCGAATTAATACTGGTGAAGTCCCATAACTCTGACGTATACCCTTCGGTGACACTATCTCCTTTCTCTAACTGGGTTTTCTCTGACCAGGTACAGACAGAAGTATTGTCCTCCACTTTATTAAGGTATTCGTTCCTCATTGCAAAACTTTCTAATCTAGAAATCGAGCCGTGAATCGACACATTTTAAATGCGAAATGACATGTAATGACAGCAAAATAAAAAAATAGGTCAATATCATATATATAAGAAAATGATAAACAAATACTTACAAGGGTAATTTTCTAAAGGTTATCACTATTTCCCTAGGGTAAGCACTTAAAGGTTCACTATATGAGTTTTAGCTCTAAAGCAATGGTACCTAAACCAGCAGATTCATCGGTCTTCACCCATTATAGGCTTATATAGACCAAGTTCAGTTCAGGGGGACACATTTCCCTATGGCCATACGGAGATGAAAATCTCACGAAGACATAGGTACAGTATCCCGGAAGCAATCCACTAGCTCATACGAAGGCGAAAACCTCACGAAAGAGTAGCTTCTCACTCCCACTTAAGGGTGTGACCACAACGGTCATGCAAATGTAATGTACAACAATAAGATAATAAACATATCCAGCAAACACATGTAAAATAAGACCATATTTTAAATTTTCCAAACTTCCGACATTAAGATATAAAAATAATCAATTTCTTGGCTCGACTCTCTTAAGTCCCCAGTGGAGTCGCCAAGCTGTCGAAACCATTTTTTAAAGGGATGTTTGAAAAACGGGGATCGACTTTTGAAAAACGAAAACGGGAGTCGCCATCAACCTTTTTGGTGTGATTGGATCACCTTATAAAACATTTTGGTCTACGAAAATTGAGAAAACGGGTTCGGGAATCGGTTACGTACGAGGAAGGATTAGCACCCTCGTAACGCCCAAAACTGGTACCAAATTGAATAATTTTCCGTCTTAATATCAAAGAATTGAAAGGATTTAAAAATATGATCCTTTTTTAAAACCGGAAATATTTAAGTTGAAAATCGAGATTCCTTAACTCCGAAAGAATACAAACATCACATCCAGCATGATAGGACATGATATTCTTAAGCTCTCGTAACTGAAATCATCGCGTGATTTGCAAAATCTATTTAGAAGAATATTTTTGGCATTCAGACTATTTCCCGAATTTCTGAATGCAAAAATATTGCCTTGTTTTAAAGAAAGGAATTTCATTTGAAATTCTTTTAAAACAATGATGTGAGTAATATATTACAAGATATCGAAATTTAAACAATATAAATTACAAGGTACATTCGTACAAATATAATCTAAAAGAAACAACAACATAGAATAATAGATGATTCTTGTGGTAAAATTAACATACTAAAACGATGATAAGTAAATATAGAAGAGGATATAAAAGAGATTGTCAAAACTCAAAAATATACAAAGTGAGTTAAAAAATAAAAAGTTTTCAAATCGAATAACAATTAAAATAAATGCGGTATTTTTTAAATAAAAATGGATATTAAAATAATATATAAAAAAGATTAGAAATCAATTCATACTTTGTTAATAGATAAAGAAAAAGCGATTTAAAACATATAATAAAATAATATATATATAAGTAATAAAACCAAACTTTATATTTGTGAAAATTAATTTGAAATATCATACAATATATATAAATTGTAAAATAATACATAATACTTAATAAATACATGCCCATTTTAAAACAATATTTAAGAATAACCAATTTATAAATTTTAAGATAACATCTAATACATAATAAATAATATATGAAAACAAAAATAATATACGATAAATAATTTTATATATATATAACGGGTTTAGAATAAAAATAAATAATATATAAAATATTAACAAATGAATAAAAATATGAGGGAATCAAAACAAAATAAAAAAAAATAAAATTAAAAAGGATTAAATTTAAAATTAATAAAACTTTGGGGTTAATTTTGAAAAGATTAAAACTAAATTTTGGACCCAATTGAGACGCATGCTAAAAATGAGGGACTCGCTGGGTAAATAAACCCTAATCCCAAAACGGCACTGTGTTAAAGTTTGCGTTTTTAAAAGGCCTAGGGATTAAAATGTTAAACAAAAGAAAATATGGGGCCAAATGTTTAAAAAGAAGAAAACAAAAGGATTAATTTGAGACCTATTGACAAAACAGGAGGACCATGCACGAAAATTACCCCTTTTATCAGTGAAACACGCGGATCCTAGGGTCCATTGGGTCGGGTAATCGGTTGGCCCTTAAAACAACGCTGTATTGGTCACTGATTGGCAATACCAAAACAATGTCGTTCCGATAATCTATAAATATAAAAAAAACTTTAGAAAGTCATTTTTATTATTTGATTTAAAAAAAAAGTTTGAGAATCCTCTGAAAGAGGAAAGAGAGGTGCCCTCTGGGCTCCGGTCTTCATCCGGCCAAACCCCGATCATCGGGTCTTCCCGCACTCACACGCCACCTCCCACACTGCCACACGCGGCCGCTGGTGGTCAAAAATCTCGGTTTCAGGCGAAAAAATAGAAAGGTAAAGGATCTCTTTTTATTTTTCGTTATTCGCAAACTAAAAGAGGGTTAATATATATATATATCTAAACAAGAAATAGAGAACAAAATGATGTAAAAAATAAAAAATACCTTAAAAAAATGAAACTATAACTTTATTGCTTGAATATGCGAGTTTTTTGTCTCTCTGTATTGTGGTGCGTTTTACAGATCCAAAAGGGCTTTTATAGCCTCTGTTTTAGTGTACAAATTTGGTATAGCAAATTATCCCTGATTTCTTGCCCTGTCTGTCATTCCTTTCTCTTCTTGCAGGTAAACCCCGAGAGATCCGGCTGTAAGCGCGCGTGATGCACGGAGATGGAGATGGTGAAGGCTGAGGCTTCATGAGAGCTGCGGCGCAAAAAAGTGGTTGAAAACCCTAGGGTTCCCAAATCTGAAAACGGATTTGGACCATCGGGCCACATAGCTTATTGGGTCTGATTTGTTTGGACCGACTTAATTTATGTATTGGGTTTAGGTTCTTTAGGTCACGGGTGTAATAGGGTCTGCTGGGTTTAGACTAAAACCGGGTGTAGGACTTTTGGTAGTTGGGTCAAATGTAAGCGGGTAATGGGCTGTAAATGAATTTTGGGCTTTGTACATGGACTGTTTAAATAAACAAACATTTATTTATTTATTTTAATTTTTTTTTTGGTTTTAAAGCTTGGGCAAATTTAGGTTATTACATTGGTAACTCAACTATTTTTTTTTTAATTTAGTCAATTAACTTTTCAAAATTAAATATTTTACTCACTCTCACGTCAGTTGCCATTAAACGAGTGACAGAAAGCTAACGTGAGTCCTTTTTATTGGCTTAATAACAAATTTAACCTTCCAATGTTTACATATTATATTGAATTGATTATAAATCTAAAAAAATAACAAGTTTAAGCCATTAATATTTACAAAAATAGTCAATTTAGTTCTAATTCTAAAAATTTCAAAAAAAAGAAATAAAAATGATTAAAATAATTATTTTTTAAGATTCCTTAATGTATCTCTAAAATCCGTTGAACAAGAAGAGTATAATATCATTCGTATTGTGCTCATTTTAAACTAATGTCACCTTCGTGAATATGGTAAAAAAAACAAGTTGGCTTAAATCCAACTAAGTGTCTTATTTTAGATTAATATCATATTTTTTAATTAAATTCCTCTGAAAAATTAACAATTTTTTAAACTATTACAAAATAATATTTTCATTTTTTCTTATTTTAAAAATATATAGAGACCCAACCTTTCATGAAATTAAAAACCTTAAAAAAATCTTCTTCTTTTTTTTAACTTGAACATATCATCAATAACTTCTATACTTGAGTAGTCCAAGTATCTTGGTCAAACAACCAAAGTCCTAAAGAATCTAGTCCAAGAATTGAAAATATGAATTGATCTAAACTAAGGAAGGTGACTTTATGATTCCCTATCCAAAGGGAGATAATTTGAGTAAAGTCTTGTTTAGATCGAGGTGGTATTTAAATAAAAGATTTAAAATCAATTCAAATGTAAAAAAGAAGAAGGTCACTCTCACTTTTTTCCAAACTACTTATGGGTACATATTTTTATTAATAAAATGCATTGAAGGATGTGTTTTTCACAGGAGAGAGTCCCACTTGATGTACAAGTGTTAAGTTTGTAAAGGAAAGCCATCCATCTGAATAATGAAAATGAAAAAGAGAAAGAGAAAAGAAAACACTAAAATTATGACAAAACATATATTCCTTCAATAATCCAACCGAATATATTGTATACATAAAAGATTGTAAATTCTAGCAACTGGCAAAAACTTATTCCAACAAATCTTAAATGTGTATATATATAACTAGGATTGAAGTATCTTTTGGATTCTTTTTCAATAATATCTTTTTGGAAATTTAAATTCATATTAGGTGAAAGCATTTGTTATAAAATGGATTAATTTAGTCAGTATTAGTAAAAATAAAGGTTAAATTTTAATAAATTTAATATTTGATATCTAAAAAAAATTGGGATGAAATTTATTTCTTTATTTGTCATTCAACTCTAAATAAAATGTTTCATTTGTAAAATAATAAAAGGTTTTAAAATACTATCTTTATTAATAAATTACAAATATTAACTTAGTTAAAATTTAGTCTTATTTTATTCTTTTTAGTAATGAAAAAACTATAAACCGATCCATTTAATATTACATCCACTCTTTTTATTATACTATTACTAATTCCATATGATACTTTAACGCGAGGTTACAAAAAATGAAATAATAGTCATATTTGCATTACAACTTTTTTTTGACACATGGCACTCTCTATTTGAAGTATTTATTTACAAATTGGGTAATAACTATTTTACTCCTCGTCTTTTTTTTTAAAGTTATTTCATGCCTTTTGTTTAAAGTTTTCTTTATGATTTTTTACATGTTAAATATAAAGTTAATTTTAAATAAATTATCTCTTTACTTTAAGATTTTACTTAATTGAAGTAACCTTTAATGTTACCATATTAAAATTAAAGAATATTAATTGTTAAGCTTGAAATATAATCTTTAAAAAAGACATATCTTAATATCATTTATCAATTTATATTTATATTTTTCAAATATAATAAGAGTTAAATACAATTATTGATTAAAGTAGTGTAAAGGTAAATATAAAATTACAAAAAATAAATAAATATTAAAAATTTTGATATTAAAATAAATTAATTTAACAATATATAAAAAAATAACATGTAAGAAATTGTTAATAAATTTATTTAAATCATAAAATTAATATTATGAATTTTTATATTATTTGAATATTAAATATTTTCAAAATTAAATAATATTAATATAATTGGTTTTAAATTAATTAAATGTTTTTAAAATATTTTTAAAATTATATTAATTTTTGAATTTATTAATGATTTTTTAAAAAAAGTTATTAAAAATTAATATTAAAAATTTAATATATACAACTCACTCGTACAATGTATGAGAATACAAACTAATATATATTATAGCAACACGAGATTAAAAAATGAAACAGTTTCTATATGGCATAGCTTATAAACTACCATTTGTCACGACAATAATCTGGCACATGTAAATATTGACTATATTTAAAAATAATAATTAAAGGTAAATCTTTTATAAAAATATGGCGAAAAAAATTCCATCTATTTTGTTAATATCTCTAGCATTATATATATAAAAAAAATATTATATTTGGTATAAATTTTATTGCAAGAGTAAAAATTCCAAATTACGGTTATAATTTAGTTTTATTTGATATAAAGTAAAATGGAAACCATATAATTTTTAATAATTATAATAATACGAGATAACATAACATTAATATTATATGTCGCTTACTTAAAAAAGCCATACATGTTTTATTTAACTCATTGGTTAATTTTAAAAATATTTACATTTATTGTTTACAATATCATAACTATATATTATTATACGCTATATTTTTGTTGAATAAAATCAACAATTTTCATATGAATACTAGATTATGTATATATAAATTTTTTTTTTAAAATTATTAATTAATTTAATGCACACAAACAACCCGAAAAATCTAAATTAATGTAAAACTAAAATTTTTTACATCATTTTCTAGCCCTTCATCACAATTAAATCTACGATTAAGATTAAACCATTATTCTAATTAAAAACATGCCCTTTTATTTTTACATTTACAAAACAAAAATTTCTCACTAACTTCCACCAAAATTTTATATTCACTATTCCTAGTATTTGTTGTTTTATATAATACTTAGAACTATTTATAACTGTTCCCTAACCTTTAAATAAGAGAATAATACACTTCAGTATATTTAAACTCAAGTCTTTTTATATTGACAAGAATATTAATACTAACTGAGTTAACTCAATCGGCTAGAGAAGTCCATCTTTAAATATCTATTTATCTACTTTTACCATCTTATTTAATCCATATGAGAATTTAATTTCACTTTTTACAAATTTTTTAAATTTTCATATTTTATTCAATTTAATCCCCAAATCGAAATAATCATATCTTTCACATTTAAGTCACATTTTACAATCCGATTTCAGTAACATCCTTTTAAAGCCCTCTAATATCTATAATTGCAGAAAATTTATGTCAATTTTGAAATATTTACACTTTAGTCCTTGTGTTCAAAACTAATAATTTTAACTTTACAAATTAATCTTTTTATCATAACTAAGCTCAAAATCTATCAATTTAGTACCAAAAGCTTCAAGATTCAATAAGGGTAACATTTAAATCTTTAATTTTTTTTTTTGTAAAATAGTACTCGAATTAACTAAATGAAGCTACAACGATCTCAAAAACATAAATTTTATTAAAAACGGACTTCAAAATTACTTAAATAGAAGGGCTGAACTTTCGAAAGTTTTTGAAGCTTCTAACTTTCTTCAATGGAGGAAAAATCGGTGGAGAACGTGAAAATGAAGTCCTTCTCTTTCCTTTCACTTTTGTTTTCTTTTATCAATATATTAAATTTCATTATCTTAACTTAAAACAAAGCTAAAATTTTATTCCAACCGTCCACAATAATAAAAAGTGGTATAATTTCCACTTAAATCCTTGAATAATTACTCTTTAAACCTTTTTAATTAAAAAAAATCAATAACGGATAATTTTACGATTTAGTCCTTATACCTTAATTACTAACTATTTAATAAAATTACTAGACCAAAATTCAATATAATTCTATAGTAGACTCGTACTATTATATAATAATATTTGCAAACTCAATTGTCAAAAAATGAGGTTCTAAAACGACCTTTTTTAGCATCATTAAAAACGGGTGTTACAACACTAATACTAATTGGATTCTACGTATAATGAATGGAACACTAAAACACAAAAATAATAGTGAGACTTACATAATTTAAGTGAGTACAACATTACTAGTTGCTTTTTTTTTTTTGTAATTACAATATTGGGAAAGGGAAAAAAGAAGGGGTTGACAAGATTTGAATCAGTGTCATTTAAATGTTAAACAGGACATCTAACCACTACTTCAAATAAGTCTTGTCGACATTACTAGTTCTAGAAATTAGATTCTAATGCTGATATATAATAAATTAGTAATATTTGATCTATATGTACAAGAAACATTTACTATATTATTCAAAAGAAGTGCTAATAAATATCTACTAATATTGTATATAAAAAATACTTTTTGTTTATGTATTATATAATTTTTAAAATAAATATTTACAATAATGTTAATTATTAAAGTGCAATATATATGTAGAAAAAACATTGTTTTTATTTTTAAATCAACTCAAAATACTTTTTGAGTTTTAAAACCTTGATTGTTTCTAATTTTTATTTTAAAATGAATAAAAAAAAGCTATATGAGGCTTTGACATATTTGGTAAAGATCAATGCCTCAATTTTTGAAGGTTTGGATTTGAGTTTCACCATCTATATTTGTGATGTATATATGTTTTACATGGTTTTTGTTCAATTCCTTTTCAAATATTGTCCAACTTTGTATGATTTTTCATCCACTGTGCATTGTATTAATCGATTCTACATATCATTATAGTTAGTTGAACTTTTAATTATACTATCTTGTATTAGTGAAACTTTCAAATAAAAATAAAAAGTGCTACATAAATATCTACTTAAAATTGTATAAAAAAAATTTCTTTCACAATTTGTATTTTCATATTTTTATATAATCTTTAAATAAAATAATTAAAAATTGAAGGATCAAGCATGTGTTCAATAGCATTAAATACAATTTGTTACCACTCCGTTTAAGTAAATCTTAAAAGAAAATATTTTATGTTTGAAATATTTCCTTTCACACGCATCATAGATGCGACAAAATCTAGTTATTATTTAAATCACTAATTAAACTACTGAATACTAACTAGACTGGAGAAATTATTAAACTACTCTTTTTTAAAATAAGTTATATTTTTATCATGGTGTTTTTGTCTTGTTTACATTTTAAATAATACCAATAAAAACTACAATTGATGAGATTTGAACAGGTGCAATTAATATACACAAAACCTCAACTTTATCACTACAATAAGAGCTTGATTTTTATTATTTTTGTACATTTTAATATTATTACACAAAAGTTTCACCTAGAGTTATCTAGGGACCGGTTCGGTTCGGGTTAGGCCTAGTAAAAATTTTAGGCATGGACTCGGCCCAGCCCAAAAAATGTGCATAAAAATTTACCCATGTCCGACTCGCCCGTATTAAAAATTTTATATTATTTTTTATATAAAAAGGTAAAATATAATACATCAAATACACTAAAAATATTAAAATAAATATTTCTTAATAAATGGGAAATTTTTTTAAAAATACTTAAAAGACATTAAGATAAGTGCAATTTAACAAGCAAATGCCTCTAAAACAGTAGCAATATAATAATGAAATGATAGCAAAACAATAAAAATAATAGTGGCAAAATAGTAAAAAAAAAGCAGTAGTTTTTTTTAGGCAAATTCAAGCGAAGTCCGAGCAATAAAAATCTTATCTGAAGCTCGACCCATTTAAAAAACGAGCATTATTTTTTTGTCCAAACCCATTTTTTGAGTCTATATTTTTGCCTAAACGCTTTCACTTTTCGAGCGGGCCTTCGCGCTAGACCAGGGCAAATCTAGTTTCACCTACATTATTAGTATATTGATAATCTCATTGCTTAAGTTTATGTCACCAGTCAATATTCTTTATAACAATATAACATTTTAACATTTTGAAATCATGTTAAATGATGCTACCTAACATGATAACATTTTAATATGCTATATAAAAAAAAATTGCAATATGAACTAAAAAGCAATTGGAGTATGTTTTTAATCACATATACTTACTTATTTAAATTTATTTTTAGTCACAATTTAAAATTAAACTAATTTATTTTACTATAATTTCGTAAGTATTGCATTCGCATATATGTTATTATTTGTGTCAAACAATATGTTTCATTATTTATTAAATATTATTTTTAAATACATACTTGTATTCTAAATACGTGTACACCCACGGTAGACTTACTAGTAATATCTATATTTATTATAAAGCCCTTGCTAAGTTTATGCCATAGGTTAATCGGATACCAATTTAGTTCGCAAAAGATAAAAATATCCTCATTTTACAAAATAAATTATATTATTTTGAGGTTGTATTTGTCATTTTATACATTTATATAGAAGAATAGAAAAATAAACATAGAGTAACTTTAAACTCATGTCTTTTTAGTTTTTCACAATTATAGTTTACCGTTGAACTAAAAACTTCATTTATTATTTATACTAAATTTTTTATAAATATGTTTACTATGTAATTTTATTCTTCGCTCACATTATAAATGTTTCGTAATTTTTTTTTTTACATTATTGATGTATTAAATTTCTTTGGCAGTAATTTTTTAGTTGATCGGAGTTCATTGTCAAGTAAATTGATAATGGTGGGTTCATATGTAATTTTTAATAAATTTGATTGATGTGATGCGAATCTGATTTATTTCTTAAATTTTTTAGTATTGTAAATACTGCGGATTTATCTTTCTATTTTTTTTTGGGATTATTTAGTAAACATGATATTTATATTGTTTTATATTCCAATAGTAATGACTTAAAATTATATGGATAAAATGGAAATGAAATGTGAAATACACCAAAAGGAGTATGAGGTTGAGAACAAAAAAGGAGATACAGCTAAAGTGATAGTGTTATTTGAGTAACAATTATGTTTTTTTTCCATCACAATATAATAAACTTAATAATAGAGGAGGAATGAGAATAATAATTAGGATTAAGAATATAATTAATAGTAAAGTTTAATTTGTAAGCAAAATCAAAATTAAAGACAAGGTTGTGTTTGTCGAGACTTGATTTTTATTGTTTACATAGATTTGTCTGGAAATACGAAGAAAACACTTCAAACAAAACAGTGTTTCAGAGTCAAACATGTCCAAAGCACTCTCAAACAAATAAATTAAACCCCCCCAAAGAAATTCCATTTTTGAAACTCAAAAAGTAGTACTTTCAACAAAGCTTCTATCTCTCTCACACAGTTTACTCCGCTCCTCTTCTCCTTTTCGTGCTCTTCGCCTTTCCCAACAGGTAATCCCCCCCCCCTTTTCTTTCTTCCTTCCTTTTGGTTTTTCTTTTTCCTTTTCTTTATATTCAAGACAGAACCCCAGATCTATTTGTCTTTATTATTTTTCCCTTTCTCATGTTGATTCTTTCGTCTTCCTTTTTTTTTTTGAAATTTTGCATAACAAAGTCAAAGATGGTGAGAAATGAAATGGGTATCCCTAAAAAGCTTGATTTCTGTGTTATTTTTGTTTCACTTAGGACATTGTTGTTATGCATGAACAAGGATGGAGAAGAATGATATGGGTATTTGCCGGTTTTGGTGGTCTTTTGAGATGGGATTTGTTATATTAGGCTTTTGGGTTATGTTAGTTTATCAATGCCGGGTTCGGGTTTAGGGTTTGAAGAGCTTTGAATGTATGCATTTATTCTTGAAATCTGATCATTCCAGTACTGACAAGTAGTGACTAATTTACTTTTGGTTCCGTGTATCTTGTTGGACTGAAGTGAGTTTATATGGATGGCCAGGTCTAATTTCAGGTTCTAATTTTCGGAGTTGGCTGGTGAAACTTCAAGCTGCATCTGCGGTGAGTTTCAGGTGGAATTTAGGACTGATATAGTTGTTTTCGTAGAGTTTTCGTTTCTTTTTTTTTCCAGAATTGTGAAAATAAAGTGGCTTAAGTAAGAGCAACTATATGGGAATTCAGACAATGGGGTCCCAAGGTGACGGTGGTAGTAATGGCAAACAGTTGCAATGTCAGCCGATAACGCGGCAAAATTCGATGTATAGTCTCACGCTGGATGAGGTCCAAAATCAATTGGGTGACTTGGGAAAACCTCTAAATAGCATGAACCTAGACGAGCTTCTCAAGAATGTATGGACCTTGGAGGCCAACCAGACCTTGGGTACAGAAACTGAAGGAACTGCGGTGACCAATCAAACCTCTCTGCAACGTCAGGCGAGTTCGTCATTAACTAGTGCTTTGAGCAAGAAGACAGTTGATGAGGTTTGGAAAGATATTCAACAGAATAAAATCGATGGGGAAAAGAAATCTAGAGAAAGGCAGCCTACCCTTGGAGAAATGACATTGGAGGATTTTCTTGTGAAAGCCGGAGTTGTCAACGAAGCTTCTAATGATGAAAATGCCAGACCTATTGCTGGGGTCGATCTTAGTGTTGCACCGCAGTTTGCACAACAAGGTCAGTGGATGCAGTACCCGCAGCAACCACAATATCATCATCCACAACAAAGTATAATGCGGGTTTATATGCCAGGCCAACCTATGCCACAGCCTTTAGCCATAGGGACTACTGGTGTAATGGATGTCTCTTACCCGGAAAACCAGTTGGCATTGCCTTCGCCTTTGATGGGGACATTATCGGATACTCAGACATCTGGAAGGAAAAGAGGTGCCCATGAGGACATAGTTGAAAAAACTGTTGAAAGGAGACAGAAAAGGATGATAAAGAACAGGGAATCTGCAGCACGTTCACGAGCTAGGAAGCAGGTCAAATTTCATCTGTTCTATCTCTCTCAACTTAACAATCACCTTGTTCCATTTTGTATCTCTTTTTTTTTTCTTGAAATGTTTTTTGATCTCATTTTCTGAATTATCGAGTGAACCTTAAATGTATTTATAAACAGGCTTATACTAATGAACTGGAGAACAAAGTCTCACGTTTAGAAGAGGAAAACGAAAGGCTGAGGAAACAGAAGGTTAGTTCTGCCTTATGACCCATTTACATTCAATTCATAGATCTCAAAACATTTTATTTTTAAAGTATAATAGCTTCATTTATTTCAACTTGTTCTTTTGTCAAAATTAGTGTTTTTGTGTATTTACTCATGTCTTTATTTTGATGACCTGTATGCAGTATGTCCATATATTCTATATAAAATTGTCATATTTCATTGAACCATTTTATTGCATTCAGTACTTTCGTGTCCATGCCTCTTGCAAATATGTACGTAACATTTTGAACTTAAAATATGGCCAATGGTTGCTTTAATGCCACGATTTTCAATTTTCCATGACTGATGGATGATAATTTAATACTCCAACAGCTTAGAGAATTGAGCCCTTTTATTCGTATATGATACCAGTTGTATCAAATCACATGATTTGCAGCTGTTCCTTGTTTAAATAGATCATACTGTCTCCTTGTGTTGCTCCTAACATAACCTAAACGTAACAAAATATTCCAGTTAAATCACTAAAAGCCTTCTTTTATCATATATTACCTTGCATGGCAACTACAGAGTCTACTCATTCACCAACACTCCCATTTAAGTCCCAAAATGATAATTGAGACAAATTGTGGGCTATACTGGTAGACACTATTACCATAAGTTGCTTGAGGATGAACTGTTTCTTAACAAAGTAGCTAGAGAGATGCTTAGATGAGTTTTACCAGAAGATCAGTAAATGCATCTGCAGGATAGTTTTAGCGTATTGTAGAATATAAACATTTACCGTAAGAAAGAAATTTTGGACTATAAAATTGTCTATGGTAGTTGTTCAAGATTTTGCCGGTTGGGTAGCTTTATTTCTTTCTTTGTTCTGTATGCAAAGTTGTGTCCGGAAGTTTGATGACTCTAAAATGAATTTTTGTTTGGTTTTAGTCCTCTCGGTTACACTGTTGTCAATGTGATCAATATAGATCACAATATGGAACCGTCATTGATATGATTCGTACCCTCTACCATGCTCAGCCGAACCTGCATGAACAGTTAATACTCTTGTGTCAGTTACTTAACATTTCCTGACCTTTACCTTAATGGACCCCGAATCTCTCATCATCTTTTTATGCCTTGGTGCTTATGAATAAAATTCGTTTTCATTCTTGGTTTCTGAATTTGTATTCTTAGGAGCTCGATAAGATGCTGCCATCTGCACCACCGCCCGAGCCAAAATATCAGCTTCGTAGAACATCATCGGCCCCATTCTAACAATTCCCGCAGTGGGTAATGTGGAAGTTATTGCATATACAAACCAGCTGCTGGCTTCTGTTTCTAAGTTACAGTTGAGGCATAAGTTAAAAAACCGAGCACCACAATCTGCAATGCATCGTCCGGAGGCTGTCATTGTTTCATACACCGTTGATGGGCTTCTGTTTCTAAGTTACAGTTGAGGCATAAGTTAAAAAACCGAGCACCACAATCTGCAATGCATCGTCCGGAGGCTGTCATTGTTCCAGACACCGTTGATGGCTGATTCCAACTTGTAAGAGTTTACCTTTTTTTTTTTTTGGTCTTGTATCTACTTTTTTGACTATGAAAATCAATTCAAACTGGCAATTTCATGTTTCCTTTGCTTACTGTCTCTAACCATTAAAGTTGGTAAGGTTTGTCCCCAAATATGTAGTTTTGTGCCCTTTTTTTCCTCTCTTGATATGAGCATATAGCCAAGTTCATGTTACAACATACAGACACACACGTGCATGTATGTATGTATGTTTGCATGCATAGTTGAGAAATACATGCAATTTGAAAACTTGTCCCCCAAAATGGATCATTTGTCGCTTTCTTAGAGCTATTTACCATCTAGCATTGCACTTAGAAAAAGAAATTGGGTTAAAAAGTTTATATCCTATTTTTATTTTTATTTTTAGGAAATTAGTCTTACTTTTTAGATTTTAATATTTAGGTTCAACTATTAACATTATTAAAATTATTTTGTTAAATTTAGATTCATTATAATATTACTTTTTAGTTGCATGATTTTATTTTATAGCAAAATGTCATATCAACAATTTTAATAAAAAAATTTAACAATTTTAATAAGTGGACTCGAATTTTAAAATTTGAAAAGTTAAAAGATTAAATTTTAAAAAATAAAAATATAGGGATTGAATTTCAAATTTGTAAAAAGTATTAAGGATTTATTGGCTTGTTTACATAAATAATATAAAATAAATAAATAATTCCCAAAATGAGATAAGTTAAAAATTAAATACGGAAATAGATGACATATACGGTGTCCACTTGTGCTGCATGACATACTAATGGCACCATCAAACTGCACCACTTTCATTTTTTCTCCAATCGTTTGACCATCATTATTTAAAAAAAAAAAAATTGTGCTGTCACGGTGTCAGACAACACTAATATATATTTTTTAAAAAAATATTCAAGAAAAGACGGTCATACTAAGGAACAAAAAATATTGTTTTAACAGTGTTATTAGTGTGTTAGGTGATACCAGCGAAAATAAAAAAAAAATTGACAGAAAATGAAAAAGATAAACTAAAATTTAAAAAAATAAAAAGAAAAAGAAAACTCTAGCAAATGAAGAGTAAAAAACTCCAGATCCATTTGCAAGTTTGTTTCCTTCATCTTTTATAAGAAAATGAAAAAAGAAAAACTAAAACTTTTGGGTTTCACTTTTGGTTGTTTTGTTTATTTTCTCTAATTTTTAAATGTTGAAAAGGATGAAATGTTTTCAAAGATACAAAAAAAAGAAAGGGTAATAAAAATATAGAATAATATAATTAGAACTGACTTTTAAAATTTTCAAAAAATTAAAAGTACATTCGATTGGGTCAATAAAAAAAAAACTTTTAAATTAAAGGTGTTATGCAAATTGTTTGGACTTAATGCTGAAGTTCCTTTTACAATACCAAACCATATTGTCTTTTGATGGAAATAAAATTATTACCAACTCGAACTTCCAATAGTTATAGAAATATCAAACCAAATATAAATAAACTATTTCTATACTCGAGACAATTTCAAATTAATTTAAAAGTCTTTTTATCAAATTAACCCGACCCCTCATCTCTTAGGAACCCCAAGTACTTTTTTATTTTTTTGATCAAAGAAAAAGGAAACAACTCTTAATATAAAAGTTTAAAAATCTTTGTCTATATTTTTATCAACCTTTCTTCTTTGTATCTTTCACAACATTTCATTTTTCTCAACAAAAAAGCAAAATAAGTATGACAACAAAAAGTGAAACCCAACGCTTTTAAGAAACAGTTTTTTACTCTCTTTTTTCCAAGCCTTTTTTTTTAAACTTTAGTTTTTTTTTTATTTCTAATTAATTTTTTTTATTTTTATTGGTGTCGTCTAACACATTGGCGATACCATTAAAAAAATATTTTTCCCTAATATGCTCATATTTTTTTGATATTTTTAAAAAAAAATACATACCAATATCGCTTGATATAATGACAATACTAATTTTTTTTTAAAAAAAAGATTAATGATGACCGAATGACGGAGAGAAAGTAGGGGTGGTGTTGCTTTTGTGTCAAACACATCGAGGGCACTATGTATTTTGCCTATCTTCGTATTTAATTTTTAACTTATCCCATTTTGATAATTTTTTTATATTATTTATGTAAAAAAGCTGGATTTATTATAGAATAATAGTTACATATTTTAACCTTTAAATAGTAACTATTGGAATATGTGGTCAGCTTTCAAAATCCAAAAGAATTAAATTATCTTGTCTCTTTGGTAGATTGCATCATAAAAAAGAATTTTGTTTACTTATTTAACATCACTCTGCGAAAAAAAAATGAAGAAAATAAAAGGATTTTTTTTTTCAATTTTCTTTTTCTTTTTAATTTTCATGAAATCATTTCTACAACATAGAGTAGTTAAAGCTTTGCCTAATGTTTCTTTCTGACTTTTTATGTATAAAAGAAATCACATTCTATATTTTAAAAATTCTATCATATGTGAAAATTACAAATTTAAAATGTAAATTTGTATTTTAAAATAGCATACAATAAATAATAAAAACGTATAGTTTGAAACCAATTAATTATAATAATTGAAACCAATTAATTATAATAATACATAAAATATGTATGCTAATATATATATATATATATAATTGATGGAGCTAATAAAGTATGCATAATAAAATTAAAATGTATAAATAATCAAATTAATTATTTTTTGAGTAGTAAATTTAAAATTTTTCCAATATAATCAGCATGAGTTCAAATCCCGTTATATGCATATTTTTATTGTTTTTTTTTTAAATTAAAAGACTAAAGTGCTCTCAAATGATATAACTTATGTTAAATATAAAATAACATTTCTGTAATTTTCTTAAGTTAATGTCCGGTTAACTCATGATATCGTATATAGATATTGATATTTGTGTTATACATTAGTGACCACTAACTCGAGTCCTAGATAAGATCCAAGTCACCTACCCATGATCCGGATAGGTCCCACCAGATGATTAAGCGAGAGGCAAACTGCGATAGGATAGCAAAGGGTGTTTACGGACCCAGTTCGCAAGGCAAGCTCCTGGATTTAGCTAGCGTGAACCAAGTGAAGGCCACGGTCTTAGCTCGCATGCGTCCTAGGAGCTCGCAGAAGGGGGACCGTGTGCTCCCCAAGCAACCCAAAGTGAAACACGTGTCCAACAAGCCTAAAGCCCACATGGAATGTCAGTACTAGGAATAGAAAGGACCGCGTGCTCCGCAGATAACCCAGAGTGAAACACGTGTCTAACATGCATGAAACCTGCACGAAATGCCAGTACTAAGAATGGTGAAGTCAAGACAAAATAATGGGGTCATATCGTGAGTTGTGGTAACATATATAAATACCCAAAAACTTCCATCAATAAGACACAAAACAAGTTACTTAACAATTAGTGCGATAAGCATGGATCGAACATGCGACCTCCCATTAATAAGATACAAAACAATTTATTCAACAATTTGTTAAAAATAAGTTGGACTATTATTGTTAATTTAAAAGTTTTATTTTATTTGGTATTATTTTATATTTATTTTAACTCAATTATATAAAAATCTTTCTGTTACATAACCATTAATTATATTTGTTTTTAATAGTTGTTAAAACATTAAGTGCTACGCTAAGTGTCACAACACCTCGAGCAACATTGCGAATATTGGCAGTCTTATATTTGAGTTGACAAAATTTTACTTTTCTAGAGGATACATACCTTACATATTTTACACATTTAATGTTTTATTAATTTTTAAATAATATATATTTTAATTATTGTAATTAATTTTTAATTTGTTATTCGACTTATTAAATATAATTAAAATATATTAACTTATTTAAAAATTTAAATATAATAAAAATAAATTTTTAAATACCATATTAAAATATTGATATTTTACATATCAATAATTTTTATATTAAAATTTAAAATTTTTCAAATCATAATTAAAATACTTGTACTATTTTCAACATACAATATAATTTTTACATCATCTAATCATTATTTAAAATAATAACTGATAAGCGTTATTAAAATATATTAATTATTTTGATAATTCAAATATAATATTAATAAAAAATCATACCATTAAAGCATTTGTACAAACAACAAAAAATTGATATATATATATAAACTCTTCACTATTTAATTTTAATTTTTTAAATTTTCTTAATAGTCAAGAAATTGACTATAATAATTTGTAATTAGTATATAATTAATATGTAGCAAAAATATAAAACCAAGTAAAATATTTAAAGATGTTATAAAATAAATAGATAAAGAACAAAGAAAATGGAATATTTTATTGATCAATGAGAGTATTTACAAAACTTTTCGAAAGTCTCGATTTATAGGCATAAGAAGTATAAATGAAGTAGAGATATACTTCTAACGACTATAAGAATTTAAAGTATATCAAAATTTATCTTGATCTTGATGCACATTCACTTCATAACACTCCCCCTTTGATGTCCATTGGTAGATAATGTGCCTTGTTAAAACCTTACTAAGATAAAAATCCTATGAGAAAAACAAAATCCTAGTGAAGGAAAAATAGTACACATATCTATAATACGCATAATATGTTGCCGCATTAAAAACCTTACCAGGAAAATCTAATGGGATAAAACATTGGTTAAGGGAAAAAGAGTACAACGCGTATTTACTCCCTCTCATTAAAACATTACATATTTTCTTATATTCTACGTATTCGATCTTGAATACTAGTCTTTCAAATGACTATTTGAATGTATTTGCTAAGCATTTATATCACCATTCTTTTTTTAAAGTCATGAGTGAGGGAAAATTTTGGAGGAACTATATTTTCATCTCTTCAGGAGTTTCAACAATAATCATAACAAACTTTAATCATGATTTTTTTTTATAAAAATACAAATAGGTACTTTGGATCATTTTATAATCCCCCTTCAACTAGTATTTACCACATATATTCAAATCATTTCAATTCATATAAATGAACAATTTCTCGAGAATTTCAATATGCTTCTAGCATCCTAAATCTTTCAAGAATTTTAATATAAATTTTACTATATAATGGTTCATAAAAGGTTGTACCAATAACCAATAGATGCAAATTAAATCTTTTATGAATTATCAAAATAATATATCTAAAGGTTTTTGCATCCACCACAAAAGAATAATATATCTTGTCATAATCAATGCCAGGTCTTAGCGAAAACTTCATATTGTTATTTCACTTTTGAAAAATTAGTTCATTTGCACCATCACTGACTTTATATCTTTAGATATTTGGACTACTGGTCCAAACAGTCTACGAATTTAATTGTACTTGAGTTGTGTCTTTCTATTTTGATCAATTTATTTTATATCTATATTTCTCAGTAAATTTATTCAAGATCCTCCTTTTATTTCATTATTTCAATAATAATATTGCATGCAAAATTATTGTCGACTACTTTTATTATTCGGTTCCACATTTTCTTGAATTGACGTAACTTATAGAGATCTCTTATTCTCATTATTTTAATATTTAGTTTCAGGTATCTAAATCTATTCTGGAGTTTTACTTATTAGTTATGTCTTGGGTCTCTTCTAGAGTACCCACCTTCACTATATGACTATCTAGATTTATTTTTTTTTTCATGGGAATTTTCATATTTGGAACTTGTAATTATTGAACTTCTGATTCAAATTATTCTCCCCCTAACTTATTACAAGTTATTATTTCTCTCCCCCTAATGTCCGGAAAACTATCAAATCAAAATAGTAATAACAAATCATGTCATAATTGAATCTACAAGACATTCAAAACATAATACAAAGAGAATTATAATTAATATATATTCCCAACTTTCTTTGAGGATTCACTCATCTATATGTGTTGTGGTGGAGCAATTGGAACATATACGCACATACAAAAATTCAAAGATGAGAAACATTTAGCTCCTGATCAAAAACCAATTGTAATGGGGATTATTTATAACTTATTGGCTTAATGCGTACAACACATAAATCGACTAATCTCATGTTGAAATAGGAAGTTTAGTTCTCATAAGTAATGGTGTTGACACCATTTTTTGGATGAAAACGGGGTCGACTTGGATTTTGAAAAAAAGAATGAAAACGGGAGTCGCCACCAATCTTTTTTGATGAGGTGTGATCGGGTCACCTTTAAAAGCAGCTGTTTTTAATAAACAATTTAATTTTATTAAAACAATGAGTTTGGTCTACGAAATTTAGAAAAATGAGTTCGGGAGTCGGTTACGCACGAGGAAGGATTAGCACCCTCGATACGCCCAAAATTGGTACCTAGTTGATTACTTAATGTCTTGATGTCGAAAATAAAAACTCGAAAAGAATTTAAAAATACGATCCTTAAAAGAAACTCTGATAACGTGAATTGAAATATAAGATTCTCTTGTTCTTAAGGAATATCACATCCAGCACGTTAGGACCCGATACTCTAAACCATCGAACCAAGATCACCTTATAGTTTAATGAAACCATACTTTGAAGCTTTAAGAGGATATTTGGCTATTTAGTCAAACGAGAAATCGAAACCCAGCACGTTATGGCACGTTTTCTCGAGTTTCCAAACGCGAAATATTGCCTTATTTAGAAACTTTTGCTTTGGAATAATAGCGAATCTGATATTTAAACAACGTTGATTATTTGTTTGGATTTAAAAAAACGATTTATTGGATAAATGCACCGAGGCTTGATTCGTGAGGCGATGATATGAAAAAAGATAACAATGAGCATGAAACAAATATACATGGATTTATCAAGTAAACAAATTAAAATAAACATCACGACAATACATCATTTAAATAATAACATCGACAAATAACCAATGAATTTAATCATATATAACAATCTTTAAAAATAAGGAAGATATAAAGTAAATTAAAACAAATAAAAATGTAAACAAACTTTAGAATGATAATAAATGAATTTAAAATAAATAATGTAGAAAAGAATTTTAAAATCCGTAATACACGAGGCAAATTAAAAAGATGATATATATGAATAATTTCTGTCCTTAAAAAAAATATATATATATATATATATATGCAAAAGTGTAAAAAAACCATATGCAAACAAACCTAAAATAAATAATAATAGAATCATTTAAATAAATAAAAAGGATTTAAAATGGATGATAAATAACACGACTTAAGGTAGTTACGGTAAAAATAATTTCAAATGAATGATGTATAAAAGAAAAAAGAATATATATATATACATATATACATATATATATAAATAAATGGCTTAAAATAAGTATTACAAAAAAAATAAAAGAAAATTTAAAATGAATAACCTACAGAATAGCTTGAATTAAAAGTTATATATGAATGTAAAATATGTAATAGTTTAATATAAATAATTTATATAAAAACATATAAAGTAAACAACGTGTAGAAAGTTAACAAACAACACATGAAAGCATTAAAATAGAAATGAGACAAGTTCCTTAAAAAAGGGCTAAGTTTAAGGTAAAACGAATTTGTAAAGCAATCTTAAATGCATAATACATAAGTCAGCTTAAAGAATTAATAAAAATCTAAAATAAATAACATGTGAAACTGTTTAAGATAAATGAATAAATAAAAGTATATGTATATGAAAATCAATAAAATATAAAAAGATTAATGTTATAAGATTAAGTATCGAATTAGAAAAGATTAAAATCAAGGGTCCTATCTAAAAAAAATAAAAAGGGACGCAGGGCCTAAAATAAGGCACGCGTGAAAGAACAGGGGTTAAACATGCAATTATTCCCCAACTCTGAAGATGTATGTCAAATTTCGAAGCACCAGAGAACCAAGGGCTTAATCAAAAAACAAAAGAAAATTAAACAGTTAAATCTATGAAAAGATAAAATAATAAAAGGGGCCCGAGGTAAACAAGCCCAAAATTGAAGGGACCATGGGAGCGAATAGCCCATAGGTTCAAAACACACAGGTTCCTCCTAGACTGCGCCGTTTTGGGGCGTGGGGGTGTGTGTGTGAGGGTGCAAAACGGCAGTGTTTTGCATGGCCATTAAAGCCCCAAATTTTTTCATTTTTAACTTCATTTTCTTTCAAAAAAAAAGACAGAGAGTCTTCCTACTCTCTCTCTCCCTTCTCTATTTTTCCTCCCTTGCAGATAGGGTTTCGAGACCCATCCTCGCTGCCATCGTCTGACCGCCGCACCACCACCATACTCGGTGGCCGGCAATGCACAAGAATAGGCCATTCGGCCTTGTTCCAAAAGAGTTTGAAGGCCTAGCCTTCTTGAGTCGAAAAGAACCGAAAGAAAGGGCCCTCACCCCTCTTTTAGCCCCGACGATGGAGGAGAGACCTCCCGCGAAGCAACCACAGGCGGTTCCGGTAAGGTTCTTCTCTTCCTTTTCTTTTTATTTTATGGCTACTCTTATTTAATAGATTCGTGTTAAAATAAAAAGGAAATATTAGAGAGATGAAAAACGAAATGGAAATAAAGAAAGTAGAATAAGAGATCAACCTTTTGTGTTTTTTCTTTTATTTCCAATGTTCGTTTGATACGATTTTTGTATATTCAAAGGTTCCCCCCCTCTTCGTCCAGTCCTTCATTTCGGGTTTTATAACCCCTTTTTACATCCTTTTTCTATTATTCTATCCTTTTTTTTTTGTCTTGATCTTGCAGGGCATGGAGGTGCTGGTAGTGGAGGAGGAGCATGCAGCGGCAGATGGTGTCAGACGCGTGGACACGCGAAGCCAGCGATTGGCGAGTAGCGGCGGTGGGCGTGCGCAGGAGGTGGCAGCAACAACATGCGGCTGGGGTTTCTTTTTGTGTTTGAAAGTTGGTGTAGTTTTGGGCCATTCGGGCCTCTAGGGTTTTTATTAATATTGGGCATTTGGGCTTGTAGTTTTTGGGTTTAAATTGGCTGAAAATGGGCTGCTTTTGTTTTTATTATTTGGGTCTATTTTGCTGGTATGGGCCCGGGCAAATTTTGGGCTTTACAGCTGCCCCTCTTTGCTCGTTGTCGTGTAACGAAAACAGAGCAAAGACCAAGAAAGACCAAATTTTCCCGGGCTTGCCGAGCCTTGGCTTCTTTTGGTGCTTTTCTTCTTCAAGTAGCCTCATTCCAGCCTGCTACGTCTTGTTGCTTCGATCCACTTCACTGCGCTCCAGAGAAACAATGACTTAAATCTATTTTGCTGCAACTCCATGAGGATGAGATTTGTTGTTTTCTTCGTCTGCTCCACTACTGCTTAGGGATATAAGACTGAATGTGATCTGCTCCATTACTGCTTAGGGAGATACGATTTGTGCTCTTCACTCTATTCCACTGTTGAATGCAGGGAGATAGAGTTATTGGCTTCAATGTACTCCACTGTAGTCAGGGAGGTAAAATCCGCCATCGTCGATCTGCTTTCTTCGATCTACTTCACTACCAGTATGGGAAGACAAGATCTGTATCTTGGATCCACTTCCTATCAATATAGGAAGATAGGATCTGCTACCTTCGATCTACTTCACGCCAATACATGAAGACAAGATTTGCTTTCTGCGATCTACTTCGCCACCAATATGGGAAGACAAGATCTGCATATTCGATCCACTTCCTACCAATATAGGAAGGTAGGATCTGCTATCTTCGATCTACTTCACGCCAATACATGAAGACAAGATCTGCTTTCTTCGATCTACTTCACCACCAGTATGGGAAGACAAGATCTGTATCTTGGATCCACTTCCTATCAATATAGGAAGATAGGACATGCTATCTTCGATCTACTTCACGCCAATACATGAAGACAAGATCTGCTTTCTGCGATCTACTTCGCCACCAATATGGGAAGACAAGATCTGCATCGTTGATCCACTTCCTACCAATATAGGAAGACCGGACCTGCTATCTTCGATCTACTTCACGCCAATACATGAAGACAAGATCTGCTTTCTGCGATCTACTTCGCCACCAAATGGGAAGACAAGATCTGCATCTTCGATCCACTTCCTACCAATATAGGAAGATAGGATCTGCTACCTTCGATCTACTTCACGCCAATACATGAAGATAAGATCTGCTTTCTGCGATCTACTTCGCCACCAATATGGGAAGACAAGATCTGCAATCTTCAATCTATTCCACAACCAAATAGAGGGAGATAGAGTTATCGGCTTCAATCTACTCCACTGTAGTCACAGGGAGGTAAAATCTGCCATCTTCGATCTGCTTCGCTGCCAAATACAGGAAGGCAAGATCTGCAATCTTCGATCCATTTCCTACCAATATAGGAAGATAGGATCAGCTATCTTCGATCTACTTCTTGCCCCGGGAGATAAAACTATCAGCTTCAATGTACTCCACTGTAATCAGGGAGGTAAAATCTGCCGTCTTTAACCTACTTTGCTGCCAAATACAGGAAGGCAAGATCTGCAATCTTCAATCTATTCCACTGCCAAATATAGGGAGATAGAGTTATCGGCTTCAATGTACTCCACTGTGGTCAGGGAGGTAAAATCTGCCATCTTTGATCTGCTTCGCTGCCAAATACAGGAAGGCAAGATCTGCAATCTTCAATCTATTCCACTGCCAAATACAGGGAGATAGAGTTATCGGCTTCAATGTACTCCACTGTGGTCAGGGAGGTAAAATCTGTCATCTTTGATCTGCTTTGCTGCCAAATACAGGAAGGCAAGATCTGCAATCTTCAATCTATTCTACTGCCAAATACAGGGAGATAGAGTTATCGGTTTCAATGTACTCCACTGTAGTCACATGGAGGTAAAATCTGCCATCTTTGATCTGCTTCGCTGCCAAATACAGGAAGGCAAGATCTGCAATCTTCAATCTACTTCACGCCAATACATGAAGATAAGATCTGCTTTCTTCGATCTACTTCGCCACCAGTATGGGAAGACAAGATCTGCATCGTCAATCCACTTCCTACCAATATAGGAAGACCGGACCTGTTATCTTTGATCTACTTCACGCCAATACATGAAGACAAGATCTACTTTAATGACTTCAATCCATCCCACTGTAACTTCAGGGGTATAGGATTTGTTTCTTTGATCTGTTCTCTGGGGAACATGACCTGCAAAATCCATTTCATGGACCTATTTATGCCTAGTGTTTAGGATGACATGATCAGAATGAATCAAATGCTCCTAACTAGATGTGTATGTATTATATTTGTAGAATGTCATGAGAATGATCCATTTTTAATGCTTAGGTTGTCATTCCTCATTGTTCATCAAGGTTCTATCACTGATGCCTTCTTGTTCAGCCAGTTTGACAGAAAACCCAAAGAAATAGACGCTATTTAGACTATCATTTCTCAAATGTTTCCAACCCTTAGGTTTGGTTAGTTCTAAACAATAGTCCTGTTTCAGGTCCTCGTATTATTTAGAAACTTTCAGAGTAATATGCAGAACTCCTTCTGCATGTGTATTGTCAGTCCATTAATCGTTATTTCAATGAAAAATGCTTGAAAAAGATTATCAAAATGGACAAAATGAAATTTTGTTGAGAGCAAAGCTCTAAACAAACAAATCAAGATAGCAAATTTTGTTGAGATACGAGATGAATAAGATGAAAAAGATTATCACAACGGATAAGATGAAATTTTGCCGAGAGCAAAGCTCTAAATGAACAAATTAATCAAGATAGCAAATGTTGCTAGAATACAAAACGAGAATAAATTAATCAAGATGATGTATTTTGTCAAAAATACAGAAAATGAATAAAATGGAAATAGGTGCCCCAGATATCGTAGCATGAGCTTCTCTGCCCCAAACTTCTTAAGGACCCTTTTGAACTTGATATGTGTTTAGAAGTCCTAGAAGGCTTTGTTGATAACCCAAGATGTAGCATCCCTCCTTCTTATTAATTCAGAAAGGGCAAGACTACCGCATGCCCCACCTTTGATCAAAATTTGAACTGCCCATTTCTGGGTTTTCAATTCAAAACCCTTTGGTCTCAAGGCGCCCTTTGCGAGTTTTCACCTTGGCCTCTCCTTTTTTTCTTTTTGTTCCTTTTTTGTTTCTTTTTTCGAGTGAAGTATTTATTGCTTGAATCAGAATTCTCAAGATTAGGCAGGTTTTTGCCATCCATCTTGGTTAATATCGACGCTTTTTCAGATAAGGCCTTCCACATAAGGTCCTTTCCAGTTTGACATAGACTTTCCTATGAAGTCCTTCTGCATGGGAAGGATCTTCCTCGATATTAGATCCCCTCATGGAATTCTCTAGGGTGAACCTTTTTTGGTGAGCTCGCATCATTTGCTTTTGGTACATTTGACCATGACGGATAGCTGTTAACCTTTTCTCTTCAATTGTATCGGACCTGGATCCATTCTACTTCATCCAACTTCAACTTTGACAAGGCTCGAAGGGAAGGAATATCAACTTCGATAGGTAAAACTGTCCCTATTCCATATGCCAATGAGAAATGAGTTGTCCTAGTAGAGTTTTTTTTTGTTTTTGCTTTTGTTTTTTATTTGGTTTTTATTTGTTCTTTTTTTTTGGCCTCCACTGAACTGTTCATTTTGAGGGCAACATGGTGTTAATCTTGAACAAACTGCAAACTTCTGATGTCGTGCCGTTGTTCAAATTCAATGCATTGTCTAATATGATCCTTTTTGGCATTCCATATTGACATATGATTCTTCAAGAAATTTGCCGAGTGTCGACTTTATGATATTGGCATATGAAACAACCTCTACCCACTTGATGAAGTAATCGACGAACACAAAGATATATCGATGACCGCCAGAAGCTTTTGGCGAGGTCGGCCCAAATAACATCCATGCCCCTCATAGAGAAAGTCCATGGAAAATTCATAACATGAAGAGATAAAGGAATCACATAAATCTTGTCTCCGTAAATTTGGCACTTGTGGCGTTTCTTGGTATAACTGGTGCAATCCCCTTCTATGGTGGGCCAGCAATACCCAAATCTCATGATTTGCTTGGCCATTGCAAAACCATTAGCACGTGTTCCTCGTCCAAGATCTTCTTAACCTCAAGAGCATCCACTTGTCTAAAAACATCTTTGAATTCTTAGAGTAACTCAATGACGTCTCGCTTTGTCTCTGCAGTGATACAGGCTCTAATCTTCACCTTTTTCTCTTCTCCTAAGCTCACAATTCCCCACTGAATTTTTTTGTAAGGTTGGATCTATTTTTCGACTTGCCTTACCATCCTTAACAAATCAGGAGATAAACTACAGTCTTGATCATCTTCGAAGTCTTGAGGATCCTCTAGACACATATCTTGCTTGAAAGAAAGTTTTGAGTCAATAGCAGTGTCGCTCATATCATTGATATCTGGAGACCTATTCTAGGGACGAAGGAAGTCTCAAAGAGCTAACGAATCAAAGGGTAATTACCTGGTGGTATGAGTATGAATGAATTGGAAGGAACAAAAGAATATTTGCCAAAACAAGACACAAAGATGCATTTCGTTGAAATAAAGAATAGTGGACATGTGCCTTTTCACAAAAGGATTTTCTATTGCTCCCAGGCTTAGAACAATAAGAGCGTTCCAAATATTACTCTGAAATGGTCCTAAAAATTACAAGAATCTCCTCCACGGTCCAGTTGTTTAAAACGCCTCTAGGGATGTAGAAACAAATTTAAGATAGGTTTTTTTATTTTTTAGTTCTTTTTCAAAGGCATACACATCTTCACCTTTCGAACCATCGATATATTCAAAGAATTCCAATCCATCTGGTTTTGTACTAGAGTTCTAAACTCGACGTACTTTTGGATTTTAGGAAATTTATTGTATTCAATGAAATGTAATATTGATGCATGAACGCGTATTTTTGGATTTTAGGAAATTTATTGTATGTAATAAAATGTAATGTTAATGCATGAACGCGTATTTTTGGATTTTAGGAAATTTATTGTATGTAATGAAATGTAATGTTAATGAATGAAGAGATACGTGCAATGAAATGTAATGCAGATGTATGAATGCAAAAAGAGACATTGATTCTTGATTCAATTCTATTAGAACAACTTTACTAGAAAACAAATCTCTTTACATAAAGCGGATACATATATGGCTTTGCCCTCATATGCGGAGACATTCGATCATTTTCTTCGTTCGAGCGTTAAGATAAGTCTCACGAACTCTTCAAAAGGGACGTATCTTATATCTCCTTTTTACTCAATCCGGGCCGTGACTCGTTGCTCACTAAACCTCATGGTGCTCGTTGGCTTCTCTTTTAAGAAAGTTCAGCGGCTCTCGAATAATCCTTGTCACATTAAATTCTCGGGCCACGGAGCAATGGTTGTGTGGTCCTCCATTAAACTATCATCCTTCTCTTATCACGTTTTCTTGGACCACATTCGGACAACCGTATTATTATCCACTTTATCAAGAAACCCATTTCCTTATGACAAGCTCTCTATTTAACAACTGAACGTGAATCAACACCTCTTTTTATGATGAAAATGCAATGCAATCATAACAAAAAGAAAACAGGTTAGTACAAAGCAAAAACAAGCAAGAATAAATAGAACACCTATTTGGGTGAATACTAGGGGGTCGAAGTGGTTCTACCTAGGGTGGGCTCCTAAGGTTCACTACATGGGGTTTGGTTCTAGAGTAAGGGTACCTGAACCAGCAGATTCCTCGATCCTCACCCATTATAGGCTCACATGGACCGAGTTCAGTTCAGGGGAATACATTTCCCTATGGCTATGCGGAGATGAAAATCTCACGAAGACATAGGTACGGATGTATCCCGGAAGCGATTCACTATCCCATGCGGAGGTGAAAACCTCACGAAGGCGTAGTTTCTCACTCCCACTTAAAAGGTGTGACCAACGGTCATGCAATGGAATGTGCAGAAATATACACCTAAACTCTAAACAAAGCAGTAATTATAAACAAATAATAAAAGCCAAAATAAAGGCAAAAAGCAAGTTTTCAATTTTTGACACAAAGACAAAAAGCAATCAACTCGTGGCTTGACTCTCTTATTTAAAGTCCCCAGTGGAGTCGCCAAGCTGTTGACACCATTTTTTGGATGAAAACGGGGTCGACTTGGATTTTGAAAAAAAGAATGAAAACGGGAGTAGCCACCAATCTTTTTTGATGAGGTGTGATCGGGTCACCTTTAAAAGCAGCTGTTTTTAATAAACAATTTAATTTTATTAAAACAATGAGTTTGGTCTACGAAATTTAGAAAAATGAGTTCGGGAGTCGGTTACGCACGAGGAAGGATTAGCACCCTCGATACGCCCAAAATTGGTACCTAGTTGATTACTTAATGTCTTGATGTCGAAAATAAAAACTCGAAAAGAATTTAAAAATACGATCCTTAAAAGAAACTCTGATAACGTGAATTGAAATATAAGATTCTCTTGTTCTTAAGGAATATCACATCCAGCACGTTAGGACCCGATACTCTAAACCATCGAACCAAGATCACCTTATAGTTTAATGAAACCATACTTTGAAGCTTTAAGAGGATATTTGGCTATTTAGTCAAACGAGAAATCGAAACCCAGCACGTTATGGCACGTTTTCTCGAGTTTCCAAACGCGAAATATTGCCTTATTTAGAAACTTTTGCTTTGGAATAATAGCGAATCTGATATTTAAACAACGTTGATTATTTGTTTGGATTTAAAAAAACGATTTATTGGATAAATGCACCGAGGCTTGATTCGTGAGGCGATGATATGAAAAAAGATAACAATGAGCATGAAACAAATATACATGGATTTATCAAGTAAACAAATTAAAATAAACATCACGACAATACATCATTTAAATAATAACATCGACAAATAACCAATGAATTTAATCATATATAACAATCTTTAAAAATAAGGAAGATATAAAGTAAATTAAAACAAATAAAAATGTAAACAAACTTTAGAATGATAATAAATGAATTTAAAATAAATAATGTAGAAAAGAATTTTAAAATCCGTAATACACGAGGCAAATTAAAAAGATGATATATATGAATAATTTCTGTCCTTAAAAAAATATATATATATATATATATGCAAAAGTGTAAAAAAAACCATATGCAAACAAACCTAAAATAAATAATAATAGAATCATTTAAATAAATAAAAAAGATTTAAAATGGATGATAAATAACACGACTTAAGGTAGTTACGGTAAAAATAATTTCAAATGAATGATGTATAAAAGAAAAAAGAATATATATATATACATATATACATATATATATAAATAAATGGCTTAAAATAAGTATTACAAAAAAAAATAAAAGAAAATTTAAAATGAATAACCTACAGAATAGCTTGAATTAAAAGTTATATATGAATGTAAAATATGTAATAGTTTAATATAAATAATTTATATAAAAACATATAAAGTAAACAACGTGTAGAAAGTTAACAAACAACACATGAAAGCATTAAAATAGAAATGAGACAAGTTCCTTAAAAAAGGGCTAAGTTTAAGGTAAAACGAATTTGTAAAGCAATCTTAAATGCATAATACATAAGTCAGCTTAAAGAATTAATAAAAATCTAAAATAAATAACATGTGAAACTGTTTAAGATAAATGAATAAATAAAAGTATATGTATATGAAAAATCAATAAAATATAAAAAGATTAATGTTATAAGATTAAGTATCGAATTAGAAAAGATTAAAATCAAGGGTCCTATCTAAAAAAATAAAAAGGGACGCAGGGCCTAAAATAAGGCACGCGTGAAAGAACAGGGGTTAAACATGCAATTATTCCCCAACTCTGAAGATGTATGTCAAATTTCGAAGCACCAGAGAACCAAGGGCTTAATCAAAAAACAAAAGAAAATTAAACAGTTAAATCTATGAAAAGATAAAATAATAAAAGGGGCCCGAGGTAAACAAGCCCAAAATTGAAGGGACCATGGGAGCGAATAGCCCATAGGTTCAAAACACACAGGTTCCTCCTAGACTGCGCCGTTTTGGGGCGTGGGGGTGTGTGTGTGAGGGTGCAAAACGGCAGTGTTTTGCATGGCCATTAAAGCCCCAAATTTTTTCATTTTTAACTTCATTTTCTTTCAAAAAAAAAGACAGAGAGTCTTCCTACTCTCTCTCTCCCTTCTCTATTTTTCCTCCCTTGCAGATAGGGTTTCGAGACCCATCCTCGCTGCCATCGTCTGACCGCCGCACCACCACCATACTCGGTGGCCGGCAATGCACAAGAATAGGCCATTCGGCCTTGTTCCAAAAGAGTTTGAAGGCCTAGCCTTCTTGAGTCGAAAAGAACCGAAAGAAAGGGCCCTCACCCCTCTTTTAGCCCCGACGATGGAGGAGAGACCTCCCGCGAAGCAACCACAGGCGGTTCCGGTAAGGTTCTTCTCTTCCTTTTCTTTTTATTTTATGGCTACTCTTATTTAATAGATTCGTGTTAAAATAAAAAGGAAATATTAGAGAGATGAAAAACGAAATGGAAATAAAGAAAGTAGAATAAGAGATCAACCTTTTGTGTTTTTTCTTTTATTTCCAATGTTCGTTTGATACGATTTTTGTATATTCAAAGGTTTCCCCCCTCTTCGTTCAGTCCTTCATTTCGGGTTTTATAACCCCTTTTTACACCCTTTTTCTATTATTCTATCCTGTTTTTTTGTCTTGATCTTGCAGAGCATGGAGGTACTGGTAGTGGAGGAGGAGCATGCAGCGGCAGATGGTGTCAGACGCGTGGACACGCGAAGCCAGCGATTGGCGAGTAGCGGCGGTGGGCGTGCGCAGGAGGTGGCAGCAACAACATGCGGCTGGGATTTCTTTTTGTGTTTGAAAGTTGGTGTAGTTTTGGGCCATTCGGGCCTCTAGGGTTTTTATTAATATTGGGCATTTGGGCTTGTAGTTTTTGGGTTTAAATTGGCTGAAAATGGGCTGCTTTTGTTTTTATTATTTGGGTCTATTTTGCTGGTATGGGCCCGGGCAGATTTTGGGCTTTACAAATGGTTTAGACATTAATCAGAGGCGTTCAATCAATAATTTCTTTAAACCATTATGCACATAAATAACAAACTTTTACAAAAGTTTTTCAAACTCAATCAATAAAAGACTGAGATATAAACTCATCAGTATTAGCAAGATGAATTGTCTTAATTGCATGATCTGAAATTAATTATTTAAACAAACAATCTTACAAATGACAGGTTCCAAGTTGATAACACATACATGATTATTTTGTAGATGCATCTACCAAAATCATATAATAACAGAACCATCCACATGGTGCATGAATGAGCCCATATTCATTTTAGAAATGCAAGGCATTAAATATCAACTTTAGTTAGTGAGTTTCTAACAATCAATTTTCGTTGAGAACAAGCAACAAATGAAAATTCTTTAAATTAAAAAATCTTCTGGTTCTTTAATGAATGTCCATATGAATTTTCAATTAATTTTCGCATCATATATGATCCAGGATGATATAACTGGTCACGCCAAGTAGTAAATGCATTTGTATCAGCAAACTTCTGATTTACTTTAACACATGTTTCAATTATACTAAACTGTAACAAATTGATAATTTTACTATCATTTCTTTTACTTTGTATCCACATATAAGTATTATTGTGACATTTACTATTGGAAATGTCTAAATCAATGTGAAGCCTATAATGCCACTAAGTCAATAAATATAATTTCCAAATAATTATATGCAATATTCGCTTCAGGGAATATGCCAAAATCTTCAAATGCAGGGCATTTGGTCTAGTGGTATGATTCTCACTTTGAATGTGAGAAGACCCAAGTTCGATTCAAAATACTTTTAAAGCCCTTTTAGCAAGAGTTTTGCATAACCAGTTAACTATAAAAAATAATTGCCTAGGTAATGTATAAAAACAAGCCTATATTAAATATATCAATAAAAGTCACATCTCAAACATAAAAATATGACATAATGAAAAACTAGTAATTGTTTTCATAACCATCATCATAAACATGCATGAAATTTAATTCAAAATCCAACCATTCATACTCATAGAACTTTTCATTTACAATTGCTCATGTTATTTCTCTAAATAATTAACAAATGGAATAATATAAAATGTATATATAAACTACTACTTTTAATAATTCTTTGAACTAAATCAAATCCGAATAACCATAAAATTCATTCGTTTATTAATACAAATTTGCATACTAGATATGTTTTAATCAAATATATTATTTAATTATAAAACCTACTATAGCAACATAAATAAATCAATTAATATTCATTTTCATGAACAAATGAGATGCTTAAAACAATATGTAACCCATGTAATCAAAACTTAAAAAGAATACCATCTCAAATATTTAAACCATATATCAAGCTAATTTAATATTTAAAGATGTAACTTTTTTTCTGCATTGAGTCTTGTCGATTTTATCAAGAAGTAAGAAAATTAAACTCCAGTAGTAGACTTTGAATCCAATCAAAATCTATTAATAGCAAACTTTGAGAGTAGATCTTATTTTCCAAGTGTACAATAGATACATAACCAATGACTTCATAAATAAATTATTTTTCTTCTTAAGAAGTTCTTGGAAATTCTCATTCTTTTCTTGCTATTCTTCATTTTTCCACTTCTGGTGGTGAAAAAAATTATTACGACAATCCTCCATGACTATTATTATAGTCCAATTTACTACATTCACGTTAGAGATTAAGTCTTTCGAATTTTTTGCATATCGTTACATTCTCTTTAAGGAATAGTTAGGTTTTGTGGTTAAAAACTTCTATTCAATCACAAGTAATTTTTCTCATGATATTGTTACTGTAGGAGCATATTTGAATCATGAAAAGTTAAATAAGTTCTTTCTTGCAAGGTTCTCATCAATAATATTTTTCCATGTAATTTTAATTAAGAACTTATTTTGAATACTATAAAGTTATACTCACAATTTTAAAAAACTTGCAACTTCAAGTGCATCCAACCATAATGAGCTTTAGATAGATTTACCATATTCCCTTGCTCATAATTAAATTTTTCACAGTCAAATATTTTGTTTTCAATCCCTTAATGAGGATGATGACAAAAGAAGATAACAAAAGATAGCTACAGTCAATCCAATTTAATAACAAGAGTAATCAATAACTCGATCCTCCCTTTTTTTTCATCCTTTCGGAATATATATTTATCTTTATTCACAATCTCAATATGATATCTATTATAAATATGTTTTAAAACTAATGGATATATTGATTTATATTTTCTTTTGTGTTCACGTCCCAAAAAATTATTTATTTCATAATCACCATCGCAAACATGCGTGGATTTCAGATCAAAATCTATTTATTCATGTTATTATGATTAGTCTCCAATTATAATAAATATGATATAATAAATAAATCATAGTAAAATATACCTGAAGATTTTTAACATTATCGTCATCACCCTGGCTATTATCACTATTGCAAGTAGTAAAACAACTTTGTTTTCATAATAACATTTATAATCTAATAGTAAAAATCATTTGATAAACAATCAAAATTATAATGTACGATGCTTGAGAGTTATCTGATACACATTGTACTAAATTTCAATATCACATAAATGTTATAAAATCTTATGAAGCTTCTAATCAAATATTTATAAATTCAATTTAAAAGATATAATACAATCATTCAACATTAGCAAATTAATAAGACTCAATAGATTCTATCAAATTTCCCTTTAATCAACTATGGTAGGCTAATAACACTTTCCACCATAATTTTAATCTAATTACAAGGATATTTAATAACAGGAATTTAATAACCAAATCTTTAAACATCTAAATATTATGCATACTATAATTTAATAGAAGAACCTTAGTTTAAAAGAAACCTTAAAGTAATAATATTTTCCCATAAAATAATTTTACCAAAAAATCAATCAACAAAGGAGAAAAACATAACACGTAAGGATTATATAAATTTCTTTGCATAAAAGGGCATAAAAAATTTAGAGATTTATGTGTACCTGAGTGGTTAAAGGCTCTAATGATTACCCATAGAGCACATGCCTCAACTGAAATAGCAGCAGCTCTAGGAGGCAATCGACAATAGTAAATTTTGAGATATTTTTGTGACTTATGGAGAAAAAAAATTAAAAGATAATCTTGCTAATAACGTGTTATAAAATAAATAGATATAGAGTAAAAAACAAAGAAAATGAGAGGGCAAAAAAGAGAATGTATTTTATTGATCAATCGAAATATTTACATAGGTTCTCTAAAGTCTCTATTTATAGGTATGAAAAGTAGAGATGAAGTAGAGATATACTTCTAATGACTATTAAAATTTAAAGTACATCAAAATTTATTTTGATCTTGATAGACATTCATTTAATAAAATATTCATAACATAAGCTCATATTTTTATATATATTATAAATGAATAAATTAAGAATTAAATTGTTGTGACTAAAAGGATAAACTTTTGGTAATTCTATGGTGTTTTATTAGTATGATTGGTCACTATTCGAAGGCTTTATAAAATTAGGGATTACAATCCTTGTAATATACAACTTTGAGAGCACCAAATCCATGTTGTAGGAGTTGTCTTGTTTAATGCATTATTGAGATTGTTTCCTTATTGAGAGAAGTGTTTACACCCTTCAGTAGGAAGGTGTATGGAACTTGAGTGATGAGAAACCTGAAAAGGTCAACTTATTTAAGTTCAAGAATGTTACATGCATGGATAATTCACCAAATTTGATATTTTTAAAGTTTAGAATATCAACCAACTTGTATGGTATTTTTGAATGAGATTCGATCATTTTTAGATTGAATTGTCTTCTTATAAATCGAAGGTTCATCTTTTAGTTTCATAACGCATTTTAAAACATATCAATCCAAGTTTAGAAACTCAAGTTATTATTTTTTTAGTAAAGACCGCATTAGTAGAAATTTATGAATGAATTTAATATAATTTTTTTAGTAGAAGACCTTGGATCAATATTTAAATCATATTGGATAGCTTGAGAATCCACATTTTAAGTCAAATTTGGCCTCAATAAGCCCAAAGAGTAACCAACCATAGAAGGATTAGTTAGTCATAAAGAAAGCAAGAGTTTCAATTGAAATAGGACACAGAAGGATGGTGAGGCTTAGAGGAATTTTTAGTCCATTTAAACACTTAATTTTCATGTATTATTTACTGCAATCATCTATTTCATTAAAATGTTTAGAGAGATTTCATTGGTCCATAAGAGTTTTATTTACGTAAGTATTTATTATTGTAATTTGACATATAAATAAGCATAAAATAGAATTGAATAAAAGTTGAAGTTTTAATTTGTATTTTTTAACTATGCATGAATTAAGTTTGGTTTGAGAGTTAATGATTATTCTCGGATATTGTTGTAAAAGTTTGATTTTTAGATACAACCTATCCATGGGTTCCATAACACTAATTTATCTTTCTATTTCTTGTACTAAATCTTGGGTTTCCACATCATTGAGGTTCATGTACAATAATCTTAGGATTGATTTGGTTGTATTATTGATTTGCTAGTGGAGTCTTTCTCCGGGTAGATATAAGTGTATTTCACCAAATTGCGTAAATAATTTTTGTATGTTCATGTATTTATTATTTTTCATTTCTATCTTAAACTGTCTTAAAACAACAACTTATAATAATAAGAATAAAATGTAAAAATAAATTATCCATAAATATATTTAGTTATTATCAGCAGTGTTATTTTTATCAATTTTTTTTTAGTCACTGTCATAGACTATATCTTGTAGATGTTGAGACACCTTGTAGATTAAAATTTTTCCTTTTAAAATATCTTTACTTCTTCTTTCCAACATACTAATAGTAATCAAATTAGAGGTTTTATCTAAGATTTTTTTTATGAACCATCACTCAAGATGTTATGAATTGACTTTGTTGAAATCATTTTTTTAAAAACGGGAATCGACTTTGTTTGAAAGCGAAGATTAAAACGGGAGTTGCCACCGATCTTTATTAGGTGTGATCGGATCACCTTTGTTTTAATAAAACATTTTAGTTTACTAAAACGACATTTTTGGTGTACGAAACTTGAGAGAACGGGTTCGGGAATCGGTTATATGCGAGGAAGGATTAGCACCCTCGTCACGTCCAAAAATTGGTACCGAATTGATTAGTTAGTGTCTTAATGTCGAAGATTGAAAATCAGGAACGAATTTAAAATAAGATCCTTTTTTATTAAAGTTGATTTTTTTTAAAAAAAATCTTGAATTAGACCAAAATTATTGCTAAAGATTTCCTCGTCTCGAGATATCAGAGTATCACATTTCATAAGTTAAGACACAATACCATGAACTCCCGAGCGCAAGTTTGTCTTTAGTTTTAATGGGAAATCTGTGTATTTTAAAACTCAAAAGGATATTTGGCTATTTAGAATCAACAAGAGAACCGAAACCCCGTAAGTTAGGGCACAATTCCTTGATGTTCCAAAACGCGAAACATTGCCTTATCTTGAAATTTTCATTTTTGAATAGTAACGAATTCGATATTTTAACGACGTGCATTTATTTTGTTTGAAATAAAATAAAACGATCTAAGTTGGATAAATGTGTTGAGGTTTAATTCACAATGCGATGACATAAAAGTATGGTAATGAGCATGAGACAAGTTTACATGGATAACATCACACAAATATACGACAATAATATGAAAATACAAGTGAACAAATTATGATACACATAATGGCAATAACGACTCAACATTCATTATTTATGCTAACATTAGCAATAAAGGAACAATAAAACATATATAACAATCTAAAAAAAAATATTATAACGCAAATCAAAATGAAATAAACGTAAAAAACTATTTAAGAGGATAATAAATAAGTTTAAAAATAGATAAAGTGAAAAAATGAATTTTTTAAAATCAATAATATATAAAATAATTTAAGAAAAATGGTATATACATACAAATTTTAGAACAAGTAATATACATATATGTACATAAAAGTATAAAACGGGTAATATAAAAACCTTATAATGAATAATAAATAGAATATTTTTTAAAATAAATAAATAGAATTTTGAAAGGTATATAAGGCGATTTAAAATAATGAAATAGTCTTAAATAAATAATACATAACACGATTTTAAAATAGAAAATGGTACTTTAAAGTAAAATGTAACAATTTATAGTAATTTATATGAATAATGTTTTTAACATAAGATGAAATAGTATAAAGTATTCAAAGTAAGTCAATAAAACAATTTAAAATATCACGCGCAAGACTTAAAATAAACATGCAAAATGAAGAAATCTAAAAGAAGCAAACAATTTATAAAAGTGAAAATAAAATAAATAATATATGTACATGTTTAAAATAATTGATATGTAAAAAACTTGGAATAATCAAAAATAAAACAGTTTAAAAATAAACAAATGAAAAATTTACAAATAACATATAAAGTTTAAAACTAAATAAAATATAACATCTAAATAAAACATATAATAAAATATAAATAAAACAGCTTGAAATAAAAGGGCAATGATTAAATTAAAATCAAAGTAACAAAAAAAAAGGTATAAATCATAATAACAGAAGGCTGCCAGGGACCAGAATGAAACTCAATGTCTCTTATTATTACTCATTAATTTGCGTAACGATAATTATTTCTCAATGTCTCTCATTAAACACTAATTATTTTGGTTCTTTTATTTAATATTAACATTCCAAATAGTTTCCATCTCAACGAGTTTAGTAAAACATATCTCTATATAAATTATGATTTAATATATTGACAATTGAGTTTTTAATTCTATAAATGAAATTAAGAAACCGTCATATATCCCATTTATTTATTTTATTATTTTAAATATAAATTAAAGATATAACTTTTTAAAAATAAAGATAATGTTAGAATATTAACTTTTTTCAAAATTTTAATTAATACATTTTAATTCGTTAATTATAGAAAAAAATAAATTCAAATTTGTGGTGTTATTTTTGGATTTTATGAAAAGAGAAATCACATTTCATGACATTCATAAAAGGTTTGGAGATTATATATGGTAATAAATATCCAGAGAGGATTTCTGTAGAAAGACGAGCAAGAGCAGTTTTAATAATTGAAATAGAAACACAGTGTCAGTCAAACGTGTACAAAGCAGTGAACACTTCTCCAAAAAAAAGACACATTTCGAAACCCATAAAGTTCATACATCAAACTTTCAGTCTCTTTCTTTACTTTAGTTTCCTCTTCTCCCTTTCTTCTCTGCTCTTCTCCTTCCACCAGGTAATACTACTCGCCCCTTTTTTTTCTTACTTTTTTGGAACAATCATTTTCTTTTCTTATGTTCAAAGGGAGAAGAATCTTAGATCTATTTTTATTTACTTTTTGTTTTCTGTTGATTTCTTTTATATAATTTGTTGGTTTTTTTTTTTGCATAACTAAGTTCGAAGTTTGTGAAAAAAAAAATGAAGTGGGTGTCTCTTGGTTCTAATGAAGAATGGATTTTTGTTCCCAGAAGGCTTGATTTTTGTTTTGTGTAATTATGTTTCACATAGGGAATTGAATTTGTGCTTGAACAAATTAAGGTTGGAGAAAAAATGAAATTGGTATTTTCTGGTTTTGAATATAAGGGGGGAATTTTTTTGTTTGAAACCCTAATTTTTGTTTAATTTTGGCTCAAACGGGAACTTAGTTTTGTGCATAAAAGAGGGTAAAGTGGAGTGACTTGAAGAAAAGGGGAAAGTGGAGTGACTTGAAGAAAAGGGGAAAAGGAAGTTGGTGGAACAGCTTGATTTTTGTGTAATTTTGGTTCACACAGGACACCGGTTTTGTGCATCAACATGTCTAGAATTGAGCAAATTAAAATGGGTATTTCTTGTTTTCGAGGAAAAAGGGAAAGTTTTGGTTAAAAATCCTGATTTTTGTGTAATTTTGGTTCATACAAGAGGTTGCTTCTGTGCATAAAAGAGGGGAAAATGGTGGAAAAGCTTGATTTTTGTGTCATTTTGTTTCACATAGGACATTGGTTTTGTGCCTAAACATGTCAAGGATTGAGTAAAATGAAATGGATACGAGGTAAAAGGGAAATTTTTGGTTTAAAACCCTAATTGTTTTATTTTTGCTTTATACAGGAGCTTGGTTTTGTGCATAGAAGAGGGAAAACTGGATTGATTTAAATAAAAAGGGGGAAAAATACTTTGGCTGAAAAGCTTTAGTTTTGTTTGAAATGGAAGGAGGGTTAGGTGGAAACACCGGTCCAACAAATCCCAGTGATAAATCTAAAGTTTTGGATGTAAAGCCACTACGGACATTGGTTCCGTTATTCCCCGAGCCACCTGAGGGTCCTCCTTTTGTCTGTGTACCTCCTAATGGCCCTTTCCTATCTGGGTTTTCACCATTTTTCCCTTTTAGTGGACAACAAGTATCCCAACCTACACCTGACCTTAACCAAAATTTCTTCAATTCAACTGCTGTTCCGCTTCGGTCAGTTAGAGCCGAACCAGTACCAGCTTCTGGCAATGGTAGTCATAAACACAAGTCAGCTGGACCAAGTTCTGTGAAGAAGAAAGCAAAGAGGCGAAAAGATTCAGAGTCTGTATTAACTTCTCTTATGAATTTCAATCCCGGAATCAGTTTATCCGAACGAGATGATGGTAACAGGCAATTGGTCGAAAGTGTGCTTTTGAGGTTTGATGCACTTAGGAGAAAGCTTAGCCAAATGGAAGATGCTAAGGAATTACATTCCAGTATTATTAAGCGTTCAGACTTGAAAGCTGCCAACATGATGTTGACCAAAGGGGTGCGAACTAACATGAAAAAGAGAATCGGGGTTGTTCCGGGTGTTGAAATCGGGGACATTTTCTTCTTCCGGATGGAGCTATCTTTAGTGGGGTTGCATTTTCCATCCATGGCTGGAATTGACTACATGGCTATCAAGAGCGGCGATTTAGAGGGTGAGCGAGTGGCTTTAAGCATCGTTTCATCTGGAGGGTATGATGATGATGCTGAAGATCCTGATGTTTTGGTATATAGTGGTCAAGGTGGGAGTGCCAGTAGAGATAAAGAAGCATCTGATCAGCAGCTTGTAAGGGGCAATCTTGCTTTGGAAAGGAGCTTCCGCCGAGGAAATGAAGTGCGAGTCATTCGGGGTTTAAAAGATAATGTCCATCAAATGTCAAAGGTCTATGTGTATGACGGGCTTTACAAGATCCAAGAATCGTGGATGGAGAAAGGGAAATCGGGTTGCAACATGTTCAAGTATAAGTTGGGAAGGATCCCTGGGCAGCCAGCTGCTTTTGCTACATGGAAATCTATTCAGAAGTGGAAAGAAGGTCTTCCTTCGAGGGCCGGACTTATTATTCCTGACCTCACTTCAGGTGCAGAAAGCACACCTGTTTCACTCGTAAATGAGGTTGATGATGAAAAGGGGCCTGCTTACTTCACATATTCCCCAACTGTCAAGTATTCAAAATCATTCAAATTAGTGCAACCTTCTTATGCTTGCAGCTGCCATGATGCGTGTCAACCTGGAAATTCTAACTGCTCCTGCATTCAAAAGAACGGGGGCGATTTCCCTTACACCACCAATGGGGTTCTAGCGTGTCGAAAACCCATGATTTATGAATGTGGTCCCACATGCCCTTGTATTCGGAACTGCAAAAACCGAGTTATACAAACTGGTTTGAAAGCTCACTTAGAAGTTTTCAAGACAAGAGATCGTGGTTGGGGTCTACGGTCATGGGACCCTATTCGAGCAGGTACATTTATTTGTGAATATGCAGGTGAAGTTATTGATGAAACCAAGGCAAGGCAAGAAAGTGGAGATGGTGAAAGCGAGTATGTTTTTCATACGAACCGTCTCTACGAATCCTTCAAGTATAATTTCGAAGCCGAAAGTAGCGAAGATTTCGATATCCCATCTCCCGTAATCATAAGTTCAAAGAACAGTGGAAATGTAGCTAGATTTATGAACCATAGTTGCACCCCAAATGTTTTCTGGCAGCCAGTGATGTATGAACATAACCACGAAGCGTTTCTCCATATTGCTTTCTTCGCAAAGAAACACATCCCTCCTATGACAGAGTTGACTTTCAATTACGGTATTCCGCAATCAGAGGAGACCCAACCTGACAACCCCCCGGAAAACGGAAGGAAGAAATGCTTATGCGGATCGCTGAAATGCCGAGGTTATTTCTATTGAGCTTCGGTTGCGAACTTTTTGGCCTCTGGAAGGAGGTATCGGATCTAGCACAGCTTTGTCTAAAAATCATGCAACTCTCAATAGTGCATTATATATTTAAATGTTTATAGCTTGTTGTCATGCTATATGGCTGCCATTAAATTGCAGAACTGGAAAACCATGTTTAATGGTGATTTTGTAGTCTAATTTGTAGAAATGTGAATCAATCAATGATTCAAGTTAAATGGCAAATTACTTGGTATTTAAACTTAAATAAAATTAAGTTTATTTTTTTGGTGAAGAAAGATGTGGTCCAAACTTGGCATTAAATATTTAATGAAGTGAAATGACAGTTACTTTGAATATCGAATCATAACATTACTTTTTTAAGTTAGGAGACAAATCAAATTTTTGTTGACATACTTTTTGACCCTATCATGATTCAAGTGGTCCTATCCATCACTTTTTTCTATTATTTACAATTTTATATTACAAAATTTTCACATGTAAAATTAAAATTTTGATGTGCCTCCATATATTAGTCCAATTCAACTCTATCCTTTGAAACTTCAATTTTACTCATCTACTTTAATTGGATAAAATATCCTATTTTATTTTTAAAAATTTAATTTTCAGAATTTAGTTCTAACTATTAACACTCTTAAAATTATTTTGTTAAATTTAGGTTTATTATAATGTTCTGTTTTTAATTATATTGTTACCAAGTGAATTTTTTATTTCAAAGTGTCACACCAATAAATTTAACATCATGTGTTTTTTTTAGGAAATAAATTATATTAGGATCATTCTAAAAAATATAGTTTATAGGCATCAATAAAATAGTGTTACGTCATTAAATTTTAAAGATAACGAAGTATTATTATACGCTCATCTATATCTAATATCTTCTCCAACTTAATTTAATTTTAATTAAATTACTTAAAATAATTAATTTTTTTAAATTATAAACGAACCTTTTCTTCTTTTACAAATATTAATCATTTTTTTCTATAAGTTAATATTTTTTTTATTTTTGTGTAACCAATTTTTAGAAAATAATTGTTTTTGTGCAATTTTTCCATGTCATTAACACATAATTTTAGTAATTATTTCACCTTGAATCCAAAATCTCAAACCTCGAACCCCAAACCTTGAGGTTTCGAGTTTGGAATTTAAGGTTTAGAGTTTAGGATTTAAGGTTTAGATTCGAGGTTCAATGTTTAGGTTTAGAGTTCAATGATTTGTAGTTTAGGGTTCAAGTTTAAAGTTCAAGGGTTTAATGTTACGAGTTACGAGTTCGGGATTCAGGATTCGGGTTCATGGTTTAAGGTTACAAGTTAATGTTTAGGGTGCTATATTTTGGGTTTAGGGTTTGGGATTATCAAAATCATGTGTCAATAACATAAAAAAAATTTGTCTAAATGTAATTAAATAATTGGAAATGGACTATAAATAATGTGGAGGGAAGGGTTCATAAAATAATTTCTTTATGGATGGATATATAATAATAATTTCATGTTTTTAAATTTTGATAATGTGACAATTTTTTATTAGTGCCTAACAATCTTAGTTTTTAGAATTATCATGTAAGTTTTTTTTTTATTGTTAAATTTAACAATAAATTGAATTAAATTGAATGACCATTGATCTATTACAGTAGCACATGTCAAACACTAACATCAACTTCTCCATTCTAACAATAACAAGATTCAATTGCAATTAAATTTAGACCTGTTATTATAACATACTTAGCAACCAAAGTGAAAATAGTTCTTAATTCTTGCTTAATGAGACAGCATCTAACTGTACCTACTATATAATAAAGCTCAAAAATTCGGACACAAAACCAAAGCCCAATAAAGAAAACCCACTACTTCCTCCAAGCACATAATCAATATCGGTAAGAACATTAGAGAGACTCTTGTATCAAGAGTTAGATTGTATTTTATTTATTTTATTAAAAAATAATAAATTAGCCCATGTACATTAAATTAAAGGGCAAAGAAGTCATTTCTGTTAAAAATTTTATTCATTTGTACTATTAAAAATTAAAGTGGTTGATGGAATAACCAAACACTGACACGTGGTGTGCCACGTGTATCTTATACTGATATACAATGACCAGTTTTTAACCGTAGAAGTTTATTAAATTTTTAACAAAAGAATCAATTTGCTTTTAGATCTAACGTATACAGATTAATTTGTCCATTTTTTGAATAAAGGGGATAAAATGTAATCCGACTCTTAATACATGATGCGGTCATTGAGAGCACCAAAAATATCCTATTCCCTGTAAAATAATAAAAAAGAACAGTAAATGGGAAGTAGGGTCAAATCCTCAGGAATCGATTTATACAAATGCTTGTTTCTCGAAATCCTGGGCAGAATCGTGCCTAAGAAAACCTGCATGACAAAAAAAAACAGAATTAAAGATTTGATTTGGAAAAAATAAAAAACAGAATCTAAAGTTGACTAAAATTGTGATTACGAAAATAATAAAAATAATAGAGTTGAAGGAAAAGAAATTCTTATTGGTAGATTCCAGACTCCAGTTGTCTCATTCCGCCTTGGGTTCGATCCTCGGCTTTTAAATGACCCTTCTCAACTCAAGTAAGCCAGTTATAGTGGAAGAGGACGCCTACGACCACCAGCTCCAAAAATTAGACTTATGATTTTTAGGGAACCTGACTCTAGCCAGTAATCTATGCTAGATCAACACTTCTCAATGGCGAATCCCACGCCATTTCGTCTCTTTGGCTCGCCAACCTCTGACGCAGTAAGTTAACGAACCGACTATGCAATCCTTCCAAAACATACAAAGCGGCCGCCTTTGCATATGCTGAAAAGCTTACTTCTTAAGGGCCATGGACGGAAGCGTCAACCCGTAGTGTGGAGAAACGATGAATACTTGGCGAGAAGGCTAAGTACGGATTCTAGGCCTCAATAACCCTTTTTGGGGAATATTGACAACTTTTAGCTAGATAGGTTTTAGTGGCTCATGATAATGGTGGAAAAAGAAATAAATATAAAAATAGAAAAGGGAATTTTATTAAAAGAAAATATGAAGAAACAAAAGCCTAAACTTTCAGGGGTAGAGTGTTTACAAAAAAAGATGAACACCAAATAGAGTCACTTCACCCCCTATTTATAGTGCTAGGGAGATAGTCTAATTTAACTTAAATTCTAAAAAGATAAATACATTTAATTAAAGATAATTAAAGATAATTAAAATAAAATCCTAAAATTAAATAATCCTAATAATTATCTTAATATTAATTATCCTAATATAAATAAAATGGAGTCTTATAAAATAAAATCTCTTCTTTTTGCATTTTTAGTCCTTGTGTCTTCCATGCTCGCACTTTTGGTACAATCTTTTTACTGTGTCGCATATCAGCCCATTGTGTCTCCAAATTCGCACTTTTGTCCCTTAATTTTGCTTTTGCCTCCAAATATGTCCCTAATCGATAAAAGGACATAAATAGCTCAAATTAGTAGGATCAAGCTCAGAATAAACACATGATTAATACATAAAAATATGTTATTCTAGAGCATTATCAATACAAAAGCATTTAGAAAACTTTTACCATCAATGTCAATCCTTCTTACTAATATTGAATAATCCTTTATCGACAAAACAATTTTTTTGTGAAAAAACTAATTGTCTGGCTTGAAGAATATTCTAATTAGAGGACCATTCACCATTACCAACCTTTAGAGCAGTAATACAATTTAACTTCCTCCTCTAAATTGTGCGACTATGAAAAAATTTAGTGTTACAATCACCAAAATTAAGGCAGTCACACCTAGCCTTTTGCTTCCATAACAACTCCTCATGGTTAAAGACACTCTCCAAAATTTCAAGCTAAAATAAGCGAGCAGAATTTGATCATTCCATTGCTCATTGAATATTTGAAAGCAAATTCAGTAATTGCTTCTTCTTAGTACCAATAAATCCATAATAGATATGTTCTAATCCTTAATACAAGAGGTAAAATGAGATAATGCCTCAACCATATTACCTGAATAACTCCACTTGCCTTTAACAAAAGTAGCAAAATTCTGATGCTCCATCCACCTAGCTAGGAACCGAAAAGGCCTACCTTGGGCAACATTAAATTCTGACCTCATTGAGAGGAGAAAGGGCCTATGGTCAGACTTAAGCCTCAGAAGATGAGCAACTGAACAATTTGGAAAGGCTGATACCCACACATCATTAGCTAGCGCCCTATCTAACATCTCAAACGTCCCACCTCTATGCCAAGTAAAGGATGGTTCTATAAACTCAGGTCCTACAGCTTATTAGATTCAACAAACTCACCAAAAAAAGGGCATCTTCTCCCAATAGAACGACTATTTTTCTTATCAATGGGTGAGAGAATGGTATTAAAATCACCAATAACCATCTAATGCAAAGACCTCTAGGCATGGAAAATTTTAAATTATCCCAAAGGAGCTTCTGCTTCCGTCTGTCCAGGCTACCATACAAAAAGGAGATACAAATAATATTGGAAGGGACATTATCGAGTACTCGAACAAGAATAAATTGCACATGGTTCTGAATCACCTCTACCCTAATAGTATCCTTGCAACGAAGTCAAATACCACCTAAGAAACCAATAGCTTCAACTCGATGAGAGTAGTGAAAATCCAAAGTGGCAATGACATTATCAGTTTGTTTAACACTAATTCTGGGCTCCAGTAAGCACGTAATATCTAGTATATGCCCCAAACTGTGTTCCCTAAAAACTCGGCCAAATTTGGCGCTAGCATATCCTTAACAGTTCCATGAGAAAATGGTTAAGTTCAAACCCGTAACAACAAGAAAAGAGAGACGAATTATTTTATTTAATTTTCTCCCGTACCGACCAACCTCTAGTTTTTCCCCCGAACCATGCCCAAAACTCTGAAAAGAATCCATGCCTGAGCCCATCATCGACTTTCCATTTGTTGAATCACAAAAATTTGGTTTTTTGTTTTCCTTAAAGATGACTGCAATATGTTTCCCAAGGTCAAGACCACCCTCCAAAACCAGAATTGCAAATTCTACCGGCCCCTCAAAAGCAATATTAAAATGAGTTGTCGTCAATTGAATACTAGAAATCAAACTGACTCCATATCTCACTGTCGTAACATCGCCAACGACGTCAAGAAGCTCTTATGATTTCTTCAACATCCACTAGCTGGGCTTGATAACTCCCACCAACTATCACAGCCTGATCCAACAAAGATGGATTTTCTCTGTAACACCCCTAACCCTTATTCGTCGCCGAAATAGGGTTACGAAGCATTACCTAACTTTTTAAATCAAATACAAACATTTCACATCATGTAACATACATATTAGAAACTAATCATAATTCACTTATATTGTCCATTGTATGAGCCTTCGAGGCCCAAAAATGTATTAGAGTTAAATCAGGACTAAACCGAAAACTTAGAGAATTTTTCATAAAATTTCAAAAAAAAAATTTAAGAACAGGGGACACACGCCCGTGCGGCTAGGCCGTGTGAGCCATACGGCTAAGAGACATGCCCGTGTCTTAGGCCATGTGGGCATTCAATGTGGGACACACGATCATGTCTCAGCCTGTATCCTTACCCGTGTAACTCTCTGACTTGGGTCACTCGGCCAAGCTACACGCCTGTGTGAGTATACTAATTTGTGAAATTAAGGTGCAGGGGTTACACGGTCAAGCCACACGCCTGTGTGCTAGGCCGTGTGAAAATTTCTAGGCATTCTGTTTCTAAATTTTAAAAATGCAGGGGACACATGGCCAGACCACATGCCCGTGTGCTTGGCCGTGTGTCACATACGACTAAGACACATGCCCTTGACTCTACCCGTGTGGACGAAAATAGGCCATTTTAAGGCCACATTTCTTGTATATTTTTTATTCCAACCTAAACACATCAAATTTCATACTAATAGGCCATAACAAGATCTTCAATACAACCAATCCTAGCTTTAAAAATGTTACATTATTACATATATCCTAACATTCTAGTTTACCACATTAATCAATTCACATATTTGATTACTTATATCAAACAAAATTTACTACTATGCTTATAAATTATCTATCAATTAACCACACTTAAGCATATATCAAGCATGACAAAACTACACATACATATATATAAGTTGATGGGAAATTTAAACAAATGTAATTCATAACATTTACACAAACCAACTTTACTCAAAACCATTCCAACCTTGTACATGCCATATAAACCATAGCATACGTTGCAAAAACTACCGGAACAAGTTGGACAGTATGGCTTGATGTACTGATCCGATCTCCTGACCTTACGTTAATCTACAAGAACATTAAACAACACAAATAAGCCTAATGAAGCTTAGTAAGTTCGATAGATTAAACATAAATCTTACCAAATCTAATATAATAAATAAAATAAGTAAATTATTCATGCAATCTCCTTGTCAATCACAACTTTATTCAGTGTACATATTTATGTTAGGTCCATACCAATCATAAACAATAAGTCTTTCAATTTCAATTACATAAGTCACTTACCAAATCTTACCAATTCAGAGAACAGCTTACGGATAGGAGTACATCATTTTTAGAATCCCGAAGGCTGAACAAAAGCTCGTGAGAGCTAAAAAGAAACCCATAAGGGTTGAACGGAAGCTCGTAAGAGCTGAACGGAAACCCGTAAAGGTTAAACAGAAGCTCAAAAGAGCTTAATTGAAACTCATATGAGTTAAAAAGAAGCTTGTGAAAGCTAAATGAAAAGTAAACATGAAAATTCGCAACAAATGCTGAACCTCGATTTACTTAGGTAATATGCCACATTTTCCTCCAATGTGATCAATTCATTAATTTTTGATCAATTCATCAATTTTTGAATGTACTCATATCCCGCGTTCCATTCATTCAAAACGTTCAATTCAAATCCATAATTTTAACAATATTTTACTTTCAACAATAGACATAAAATATATATATATATATAATACCATTCATCAATTCAACACACACACACACACACACATATATTAAAATTTAACCATATGAATTTACCTGGGTTGAATTATAATATTTTTAGAAGTTTAGGGACTATTCTGCTAATTTTCCTTTTTTCACATATCTATAGGTTCTTAATCTAAAATATAAAATTACTCATTCATTAGCATATATTTCAGTTCCAATTCACTTCACAATTAATACCCCTTAATTTTTTAAAATTACACAATTACCCCAACTTTTACAACTTTTGCAATTTATTCCCTTAACTAATTAGTCTATCAAATGAACTAATTTTTCTTAATTGATAATTTATCTAAATATTCTAGTTTATCATACAGCTCTTTATAAACAGAAATTTAATATCAAATCATAATATTTAATCTTTTCACAACTTAGTACTAAAATCAATATCTATCAAAATCACTTTATAAAATCATCATACAACAAAATTAAAGCTCTAAATCCATGTTATGTCATCAAAAACATTTAGTATTCATCAATGGTAACTTTCAAATTTTCCAATAAAATCAAAAACTAATAAAATAGCTAGTTGGACCTAGTTGTAAAAGTCTTAAAAACATAAAAATTGCAAGAAAAATACAAGAATTGAACTCACATGAAGAAAAATAGATAACCAGCTTCTTAAGAGCTCTTCAATGGTGTTTTTAGGCTAAAATTTAGAGATGAAATGTCTAGAAATCATTTTTAGCCTTTTTTTTTTCAAATTTTCACCAAATGACCATTTTGCCCTTAAATCACATAACGTGTGTCTATTTGTCCTTTTAGTCCTTCCTTATTTACCATTTAGGCTATTTAATCACTTTATCAAATTTTGCACCTTTTTTAATTTAGTGCATTTTTATTAATTAACTATCAAAATGTTAAAATTTTCTAATGAAACTTTAATGCTACCTTAATGAAACTCCAAAAATGTTTATAAAAATATTTGTAGCTCGATTTATAGAAACGAGGTATCGATACCTCATTTTTTAAACCACTTGACCTAGTAAATCCTTAATAAACACAAATTACTAATGCAAAAATCTTTCTAAAATCACATTTGACTCGTAAATACTAAATATTAAAATTTACAAGCTTACTCGTCGGGTTTGGTGGTCTCGAACCACTGTTTCCAACACCACTGAAAATCAGGTTGTTACACCTCCCTCAAGAGCAACACTCAGCCCAAAAGATTGGCTTGGTTGTTTGTCCAAAAGAACGTTAGCATGTAATGTTTCCTTCCTAAGTTTACTCATCAAAGCAATATCCCCATTTGGTCCTAAAGGCCCAACAGTAGCACGACCTAATTTCTCCAATTGGCCTGATGAGCTAGTAGCACCCTTATAACCCAACGTATTAAACTTCCCAGTTTGGCCCCCATGACCCTCACTGGCCAATTTTCCCAAATTAAAGCCCTCTCCTTGTGAGCCTCCTGTTAGGGTTTCTTTTCCATGGTTGTGTAGGGTTGAAACTCATTATCCAAGGCTGCATCATTAGATACTATCCATAAATAATCTAGGGGCCTTTAGAGAGCACTTTATCCAAATCACTCTTGCTTTGAAACCTAGCCAAAAAGTACTTGTTTTCTATGTCCATCAATTAAAATGGTGAAGAAGGTTTCCAAAGGCTATAGATTTTGTTTTGCAATGTCAAGTGTCTTATATTATGTCCGAAGAGCTTTAAAACCATTATAGTGCCCATACCCTTAATCAAAATCTGTTGAATCTTCTCAGAAAATTCAATGGAAGGGATACCATTAACAATCGATTGCTTGATATCCCCTTCCAATAAATCTAAATCTTCATTCGTATTAGCACCAAAAAGAGCAACTAATCTCCTTGAATATGGGTTTGAATTTCCTACAAGCAAATCTTTCCAAGAGACTGAGCGTATAGTAGGCCGATCCACTAGAAATCATTATCCAAACCCTTGGTTTTATCCCTAAATCGATTATTCTTGATGGTCAAACCTTCCGTAAAGGAATCGTCAAACCCAACACCTTCGCAAATGGAAGTAGCCATTTCTTCTGATTTTTGAATTAAACTAGTTTTCTTAAAACTATTTATGTAGAACATTTCAAGTAGATGTTTTATAATAATGGTTAAAGGAAATAGGAAGGTTTAATAGAAAGACAAGCTAAAATAATATCTACTAATAGATAGTACTCAAAACTTACATATTGGTTAAGAATATCAAAAGCTAAAATAATGTCTACTTATCCCTAAATTCTGATTATTATCACAACTTAATATTTAAAATTATTAAAATTAACACTATATTATAAGATTGGAGCATATTTATGTCGTGTATACATAATTTAGGAATTGGTTAATCGAACTACCAATTAATTATGAGTTAATGCATAATTAAATATAATTTAATAAATACTCCTATAATTATGAGTTAATGCATGTTGTGTGTAAGTATGTTATTTATGTCGAAAAAATTAATTTTTTAATTCGAATGATATAAATAGTAGTGTTAATTAAGAAAAATATAGATTCGAGTAAGTGAAAGAGGAATTATTTATTTTTAAATTTCAGAATTTTAAAATTAATTTATGTTTATTTGAATTATATTGGATTGATACAAATTAGTAGCGGGAATTTAAAATAATTGGATAAAAGAAAATGATAATTCACGGCAGAATGGCATATGCTATTAAATTTAAATTTCAATAGCGCCAGCTAGCTTTCTGAAACGCAGATGATAAAATTCAATAATGCAATTATTAAAAAAACTTTCTATTCTTTTTTTTTGTCTTTTTCAGTGGTTCATTCTTGAAGATAAAGAAAGTAAATCTTTGTTTTTGCTTCAACTCTCCATTTTTTCTATCGATTCTTCCCATTCTTACTTTTATTTCCGCAAGAGAAAAAAAAACCGTAAATTTCAATGGTGGTGTCATCAACTTTTGAATCCTCTTTACGAAGAGGGAATCCGACCTCGAGAAAGGCAGCACCGTCATCGTCGGAATCTTCGAAAAGAGCTGCGGCAGCTCCTCCTCGGAGATCCAGAAGTGTAAGTGCCTTTTCAAGAACCTCTAGTTCTGACTTCTCCGGATTCTCCATTAAGCGAGACAACCCTCTCTTTGTCAACACCAACAACAACAATAACAGCAACAGCACTAGTAACGACGAAGACGACGACGATAGCGGAGCTTTGTTACCAAATTCCGGCTTTAAATCCGACCGAATCACTTCCAAAACGAATCCCAAAGCTGTTGCTGCCCACGATTATAATAATAGGAGAGACAGACCTGTTTCCAGAACTGGCTCCGATGGAAAGCAATGGTCGGGTTCGGGGAATAGCATTAGCAAGGAGTCGTCTCGGAGCTTGTCCGTTGTGGATGCAAGGAGACGTGGGCGCTCCGTCTCCCGCACTCCGCTTTCAAGAACCCATGTCGCTACTTCTGAGGTTTTGCCAATTTTCATTTCCATTTTTTGAAATAAGATTCTCGTTCAATTTTATTTCATATAGAAGAATCTGGAATGGATATTTTGCTTAGGGCTGAGGGGAAAATAATGAGAACCGAAAATTGATTATAATTTCGGCTTTGACTCTAATTTTATTGAAATCATTTCGATTTTGATTCAAGTAAAAACATTGTTTCAGCTTTTGTTTGATAAGTTAAATACAGTTATTCGAACTGAACCTCAGTTAACTGAAATTTCTTTATTTTTAATTTTTAATTTTTTTTGTAACATTTTAAATTAGGAGTAATAGAATTTGTGTGTATATGCTTCGATAAAAAAAGAATGTGTATATATGCTGTGTTCATGTATTTATATGGATCTTGAAACATTTGTGCAATGTTCATGTCGTGTAATCCTCGTATGGTAGTATTGTCCACGTCTAAACTTTTTACTCGGTTTTTGCTCTCTCTTTTTTTTCTTTCTCATTGAAATGGAAAGGTAACTAGTAAAAGAAACAAATTACGTTTTAGGAATTAGTTCTAATGTAAAACTGATTAATGAAAGCCACTGTTTCCTTCAAAAAGAAGTGCTACATTTTCTCTGCGAATGAAAAATCATACATTTTTCCTTTCATAAAGTTAAAATTTTGATTATTTGTATGTGTCCATTTATTATTCAAGATATTCTTTGACTTTTGCTTGTTTATTATCTGTTTGAACTGATAATTGGGAATGGGTATTTATCTCTTTTAACTGATTTAATCGGTCGAATCAATCAAATTTAAAATTTCGTTTTGGTTAATTTGATACTTTTAAAATTGATAACCTAATCTTAAATATATTTTTATATAATATATCATTTATATTGCCTTATTATATTTTATACAATATGTCTATATGATTATGTAAACGATTTATTTTCTAAATAGGCAAAATTACCGATTGAGCTGGCCAACTTAAGTTGGTTTGAGTTTTTATGGTTAATCATAAGCAACTTGATTTTTCTTTAGTTTCTTTTTTCTTTTTCTTTTTTTTCCTTTTCTGTTTACTTCTTTTATACTGACATTTCTTGTTCTTGATTTGGGCAGAGTGAGGTGGAGCAAGAAGGTAATTCCTGGATGAAATCCAAGAACAAAGGTAATCTAAGTGCTACTTCGGGTAATGGTCAAAAGGGTAATTCAGCTCAAAGCAGATCTAGTTTGACACGGTCAGGTCATCGGAAGCCTACTGAACCTTTGGATGCTTCTCCTACAAGTTTGGTATTAACTCTAAGGACCATTTTGTATTTCTGAATCAAAATTTTTTGAAAGATTTGTTTGATATTGAGTGCAATAAGGAGGGATCTTTCTTTGTAATGATTTCATAAACTTTTTTTTGGTTTAGTCCCGTTTAGAAACTGCAAAATGGAATGATTCGGTCTCGACAAGTTCTTTTTCAGAAGCTGAACTGATGGAGGTGAGATTTTGGGTAATTTGAATTGATTTATAGTATGTGGAAGTTTTAATCACAGCTAGATCTGAGAAAACTGAAAACCGAACCATAGTGTTTGATTTCAAGTCTTGTTTTACTGAATTCTGTTCATTTTCAGTCTGGATAACATCTAAACATATTTCGTTTGATTTTTGACTGAGAAGTTAAAAAAACGAATGGACCAAGTCTATCCTAGCCAGTGGAATTTGGTTACCTATGACATTCTATTCATTTTTGGTTCAGTTTTTTAACAGATCAAAAGTACTGAATAGTAACTATAATTTCTTACCAAAACCGAACCATTATTACTCTATCTCAGGCCAAGCATTTAATTCATAGTTTAAGAAGTGCTTGATTTTTTATTTATTTAAATTTTGAAGCTGATCAATATTATTGTTTTACATTTGTAAATCTTCTGAAACACTTTGTTTGTCATGCTTTATTTTTCAAGTCATTCCAAGGGGAGAATTTGGTCGGAGATGCTGCTGCTGCTAGTGACATATACAGAACTGTCAAATCCGAAGTGAGGCGGGCTATTTCCGATATCCAAAATGAGCTTCAGGGTGTAAGTTAATTTGGCTTCTTGGATTTGAAATTATCCCTTGGATCTCTAGATGAGTTAAGTCATTGGACATGAGGATACCTTTGTCTTCAAAGCTGCTTTTTCCACATACCTGTATTTGACACTCGTATCTGGTCCAAGTAACATAGTTTGTAAATAATCTGGAGAAGAAAGCAAATACTTGATTTTGGTATTAGTTATTTTTCTCACAGCTTCTCTGACTGTGTTCTTCAGATTTACCTTGTAAAGAGGTTGAGCTGTATGCCGGTCAATGATTTGTTATTGCTTCTTATGATTTCAGGCTATCAGGAGTAATGCAACCACCAATAGGGTTGAGCTAGTTTCAGACATACAACATGAATATGCTACAAAGCTCGAGCAGGTAATTTTCTTCTTTGCAAACGTCTTTGTATGATCTAAATATGTTTTACCTTTATATGCTAGAAACATGGACACGTACGTGTTACTTTTCTCTCTCCTGAATCCCTGATCTACTTTTTTCTCTCAAAAAGAAAATTGTGCCAATTCTTGTCGGCCTGTAGATCCAAAGCAGATCAATGGCCCAATGGCTTTTGCTTCTCCCCTCCCTTCACTTACCCTCCTTTGCTCTCCTTTTTTTTTTAGAAAAAATTTCCAGTTCATTTGTTTCAGTTTTTTTTCTTTTAATAGAAACTTAAAAAAAAAATTTGCTGATGGCTACGGGCAATTGATCCACAAGACAATCTGGCGATGACTAGGATTTTTATACCATGTGTCCTGATTTGATTGGTTGTTCTGGCCACGTCAAGAATTAGTAACTGTCTGTAGTCCCAGAGCCAAACTGTACAGAATTGAAGTTCAAGTTACATAAGTACACATTTTAGCCTTTTAGGTACCAAATTTACTGATATGCGTATGCTGCAACGTCTAAATCAAATATTTAATCGTATATTTTCCTATTTCCTTACATTCGCAGTCCCAAGAACGTGCTAGACAACTTCGAGCTGACCTAGCTGTAGAGGAACACCGGGGCATGGAGCTTAGTAGGATTCTGAAGGAAGTGCTTCCAGATGCAAAGACTCCTAGCACAAAGAAATCTCATCCACGTAGAAAAGTAAGCATTTATAGTTTACTAAGTTTCCCGATACAGTTTTACATTTTACGTATAAAAAGGCAATTTTTGTACTGATGCATGCCTATAATTGTTCAGATGAGGATTGTACCAGTCCTGTTGGAAGAGAACTCTTCAGATTCTTATATTCATTTCAAATACTATTCTTGCAGTTTGTTGGGTTCTTTATCTGAGAGAATTTAATTTGTACTTTAATTTGTATAAATCTCATTTCCAGTTCAAGTAAGTTTCACTGCAGTTTACACAGATTGCATCATTTAGGAAGTTTAGATGACAGTGTCTATGTAGGATTTCCTATTTTGTTAAAGTGTTAATTCTAAAGGTACAATAATGAGTCGTTTCATTGCATTAATGTTCTATGTTATTCAGACTCAGATGTTAGTGTCCGATATGAATATGTGTCTAATATGAGTATGTTTAACTTTTTTCAAGTTTTTCCATGTATTTGAAGGATCATTTGAGGGTCTTATCCTCACGCCCATATCCAAATATGTATTGGACATGGATACTTCAAGCAAAATGAAGAATCAAAGTAGCATAGTTAGTGTTTGCAAAATATTATGCATGAAAGTTGTTTTGATTATTTCATTGATCCTATTGGAAATTTCCAGATAATTTGCATATATGTTGGTCTTTGAGTTTGCTTCTTCGCCTGCTCTCTTCTCTAAATAAATTCTACTTAAATATGGTGACAGACTAGCATTGAGAGAAGGAAGATATCAAAATGCCTGACAGATGATGCCCTTGCCTATTTCGATGAGTGTGTATCACTATCAACATTTGACGGCTCTGACTTCTCATCAATAGAAGATCCACCAGTCAAATGCGTGGGCACTGTTGATGTTGATGGAGTATCGTTGCCGCATGCAAATTCAAGCATTCCGTCCACCAATTTCCCTAGCAGTTATCTCCATGATAAACAGGTTTGTTTTTCATATATTCATATTTCTCATAATGTTTTTCTTTCATTTTTTTTAAGTCTAGATGCTAAAACTGATGGGCAAATCAAGTAACTTTTGGGCTTGTGGTTGGTAAAACTGGTGTTATTCAGAAGGGTGTAAGTGTTGGATACGGAACGCATCTGATGTGGGCGTTACTCTCTTTTAAGTTCAAAAGAATCTCAGAGTTGAGGCTTGATATGTAGTAAGAAAATGCAGTTGAAATCATGCATGATTGAACTGTTGTCTATATCGTCCAAAAGAAGAAAAGTCAATATTTCTATGTTTGCAGGAAGGTCCATTCACATACAACCATGATGTTTCGGGTTTAACCAGCAGTGACGGCAGCATGGAGCAGAACAGTATCGATTGCGAATGGAATCGGAAATTCCAGTTTTCCTTTTCTCCCAAACCAGGTTCGATATGCGAGCTCCAACAAGACATTAAAAAGTACGTCAAAGGTTTTGAGAAAGACACCGGGAAGATTGATGTTGATTCACGGATTAAACAAAGAAATAGTTATGATCGGGAAGAATATAATTTGCTGGGATCACAACAAAGCTTGTTGTTTGATCATGTGTTCCTCAAAAACAGGTTAGATACTGGAAGTTTGCATCTCTGCAACGGTGGATGTTTTTCAGCTTCATTTTTGCCTTTTGCTTCTTTAATCTAAACCTAAGGGCTTTAAGAATAAATAAATATAGTATTATACAAGTATTTGTTTTCAAATGCACGAAAATACGGGGTTTATTTATTTATATACAAATTATTAATGTAAATATTAATTAAAATATGTATTGGTATGTAATTTGCTATTTCTTTTTGGTGCTAATCATGTAGAAGAAGTAGGCAAGTAGTTAAGGTTAATGACCTAGAAAAGTATAAAGCATAGAAACACCCAGTCCCACGACGATAACAACTGCTAACCCCATATTCACTAACATTGTCTTATCATCATCTTCCTTCCTCGTTTCTTTGTTCTCCTTCACTTTCTCTTCAACCACCTTATTAGCAGATGATCCGTTGCTTTCAGCCTTCTTCGCAACACCCTTTCCTTTTCCATCGCCTTCCAACTTCCCTTCCTGGCTTTCATCTCTCACTGAGCCCGTCTCTTCCATAGCGGTTGTTTCTGGTTCAGCTGCTTTTCCATCATTGGCCATCTTTTTGTCGACAGAGTCCGCCGTTGTTTCTGGAGGGAGGTTGGGGGTTTCCTCCAACAACTCATTGGTAGATGGTTGTTGAGAAACGTCATTGGAAATTCTGGGGAATTTGAGGGTAAGAATCCCTCGTCCGAATAGTTTCTCCATTTTAGACAAATGGAGTTCTGGTGGAATGTTGAAAACTTCATCGAGTGGCAAAGTTTTGTTATTAGGTAGCCGACGCTTTCCTTCTATTTTTAGAGTTGCAGTGGAAGAGTCGGGTGTTATTATCAGTTGATCCACTGCGAATGCTGCAATATCAGGCACGGAAAACAAAATGAATAACTAGCGAAAGTCGTAATAGAGATGTACGAAAATATCCATATTCAATAGTTTATCATTTACAACTAAATTGACTTGTGTTTTATAGTATAATATAGATAAATTTAGTAATTGTTATGGTATATAAAACTATACAAACACAACATGAAAACATGAATTGTACGGATGTTGAAAAAGAAAAACCAAAAGGATATATTATGATATGAAATAAATAATATAAATGTAACACGTCTATTCGAAAAATATAACACGGGTAATTAATGTATCAAAAACTTATATAAAACCAATGTTTTTAGAATTGTATTAGTGGCTAAATTGATTAGGTTACTAATTTATCGATCTAATTGGCTCGACTGGTTCATTCAGTTTGATTAAACAACTTATTAAAAAATAAAAATATTAAAAATACGATTCAACTATTCAATCCAAACATCTAGTTCAATCAATTTTTTATTTGGTTTAATTGGTTTGTACTAATTACCAGGTTAACTAATTCAAAACTTCTCTTTAAAATATTTTCTCAATCGATTCCTAATTCAACATATCTGATTGATCGATCCAATACAGTTCAAACAACTTTACATAAAACTCTAAATATAATTAAGATATTGAAATGAAAACAAAAGGATGATATGAAAAAAAGAAGTAAGATGTCCAAACCAAATCAATAACATGAGTTATTAATATATATCTTGTATAAATACCATGTTATTTAAACTAAATTAGATTGGTCGATCGGGATATTGGTTGAAAAAGTGCTTTTGAACTAGTTAGACTGGAAATTATTGAATTAGTTAAAAATTGGTTAAATCAAGATTTCCTAAAATTTTAATTTTTTAATAATTTTTTAGTTAAACTGATTGGATCGACCAATTTGACCATCGGACCGGTTTTGAAAAAATTGTTAAATGCTAATGACAATGTGAATGAAAAAAAAATTATGTAATAAATTTATTTAAAAATCATATAAAGCTTAAATGTGAATTGGGTTGAAATGATAAAGTTAAGATAATGAAAATTTTGATGCTTTGAATTCAAATAATGTGTATGCATTTTTTAAAATTTTATATAAAAATATAAAAAAAAGACAAAAATATCTTCAAAACAATATTTTTCACTTTATAAAAATAATTTTTTTTATTTTTGATAATTTTACAATTAAATTGAGATCTAATTGTTGCATAACACTAGTTCAATCAAACTTTTAAATAATCGTATAGACGTAACACCGCTTTAAACCACCATAATATGGCCGATCTCAAACAATAGTTGGTATTGTTGCAACATGCAGAAGAACATAGGTTTGAACGCTCTTAAGCGTGTATAATTTTTAAATTTAAGAGTTTAAGGAATTATGGGTAATTAATAGAAATTGTTGGAACGGTTTTTAATGCACTGTTGTTTGAACTGAATTGAACTAATTGAGATACTTGTTTAAAGGACGTTGAAATGATTGATTTGAGAGTCGATATGAATGTTGATTGAATAGGATTAAATATTGTTTGAACAAATAAAAACCCTGTTCTAAAGTTTATTTGATTTACACGTGGAAACTTTTGATCTGAAATCTCAATCTTCCTAAAAAGCTAAGCCTCAAGTAAACATGTTAGCCCGATAATGACAGGTTTTTTACTTATATATTTTAATAATAAAATTGTATTAATATGAATAAAAATAAAAATAAAATATTTGTCTTTGGAAACTAAATTTGAGGTGGTCGGCCTCAGAAACAAAACTTATAATAACACCCATAACCATGTAAAAATAAATATGAAAAAAAGGGGAAAATACCAGGAAGATAAATGAATAAAAAGCTAGCATCTTGTTGATGCTTCCATTCAGATTTAGGCTTGAAATTCTGGGATGGCTGCTGCTGTGGAGCTGGTGGTACATATATCCCATTTGGTCTTGGCCCTCTGTTCATCTTTCTTTTCTTTTCTTTTTTCTTAAAATAATATTAAAAGCTTTAAGAAAATATGTAAATAAAAATAAAGAAGTTCTGTGGGGTTCATTTTTGAAGGTTTATTTATAAAAGTGTGGGTTTAGGAATTTGTGCTTTGGTTAGGTTATAAAGGAATAGGAGAGGTATATTCTTTGCCTAAATCCTAGGTAGTTTTATCATTTTAAGATACGTTTTACTACAACTGTTAATCGGGTTAGGCTCGAAATTTAGGAAAGTTTAAGTGAAAATATTAGGTTTGAAAAATAAGTTTAGACAAAAATAATTTGATCCGTTTAAAATATGAGTTAAGCTCGAGCTTAAACATTTAAGGTTTAAGCCCATCTCGACCTAGCCCTTTTTAAAGTTTATAATATTTTATATATTATGTTATTTAAAACACATAAAAAAATAAATCTATACTAAATATGTAATACTACTTTAATGTAATCATTAAAACAATATTAAGATGACTATATAAAAAAAGAAGAAGAGTTTATTATTCTTATTCTTATATCTTTTAAGAGCTATTTAAATTTAATTCAAAATGGGACAAATTAATATGTAAATAAACCAAAAGTTTAATTAAGTGGCACTCTTTTTTTAACCAATCTAAACAGGGTAATTACTTCGTCAGGTCCCTAAATGTTTTGCCCTTGAATGTTTTAATTCGGTACCGCCAATTTGTTAGGCGACACCAAAAAAATTATTTTTTTCAAAAGATCTTTAAGATAGTGCCGCCTGGAAAAATAAAACGATAGTTAACTCTGCTGTAGAAATCATATCATTCTCATAATTAATCTTGAAATTAAGATATTTTTATAAGTTTTTAAACTTAGATGATATTCCTAAAAAGCCAAGTTGAAAAAAAAAAGGTTCAGTTTAATATTAATCTATCTGGCGTAAAGCAAAGGAATTCATTAATATGTACTTCTTCCACACTTTTTTTTTTCCTTTTTGCTTCTTCCGGATTTCACTTCAGTCCTGTTTTTATAATTATTATGATTTCATAATTTTGTGCATATATTAAATTTTCTTATTTATAAATCTTTTGTTTCAATATCATTAAAAATAAATCTCTATATGTGGATGATAAACGGATGTGGTTGTATATTTTACAATATATATATATATATAAACCTCACGAGTTAAATTTATGGTTAAATTTTGCTATTAGTTTTTATATTTTATGAAAGTTGTGGATTTAGTATTTCTCAAAATTTAAAATTCCAATTCTCACTAAATAATAACTATTAAATTTATTAATTTAAGTTCTACTATTTCCAAAATTTATTTTTAGTCAGAAATTTTAAAATTCAAAAAATATATAGGGACTTAAAATGATTCAATTAAAGAATATGGACTAAATATATAATTGTATACATAATACATGACTAGTAATTAAATTTAACTAAATAGATTTAACTGTTACTATTTAGGTCAGGATTAAAAATTCAAAATTAAAAAGTACATATATTGAAATTGAGCAATGCAAGAAGTAAGAAACGAAAATTAATCAAATTAAAGTATAAAGACTAAATTCATAACTTTTTTAAAGTATAGTCACTAATAACAAATTTAACCCTAAATTTATCTCTCTCTCTCTCTCTTTTTTTTAATATGAAATACGAAAATTGTTAAAAATCACTAAAGATGTTAAGAATAATATAATACATTCTTAGATAATATTTATATTTTGACCCATAATAAACAATAAATATCACACCATTAATTAATAATGGGATGGCACATTATCACATGTGTAAAATAGAAAATATTAAAGGGCTTAAAAATAAATATTAATAATGATCATTAAACATAAATTTCGAAACTCAAAATTTAGAATCCTCTTTAATCTAAAACTTAAAAAATCTAAAACTTGAAATTCAAAACCTAAAACCTGAAAAAAAATAATTATAATTAATAAATGAAAATGTGTTATTTTATTATTATCTGTTAGTTGGTGCATGACATTTATTCATTGACCACTCATCAAATATTAATCATTATTATAAATATTTTAAACAATGTTTTTCAAAGTGTAATTTTTTTAAACTGAAAGTTAAAGCTTGGACTAGCAAATTTTTAGAGTTTAACAAACTAGGTTAACTCCAATTTAGAAAATATTTTATCAATTCTTCAACATGGTTAGTCTAGTAATTTTCTTTCTACTTGAAAAAAAAAAAACAAAAGTAAATGAATGGAAGGTTACGAGGTAAAAGTAATATGGAAGTAGATATGATAGTTTTAGATCGTATTTGTTTTTTTTTAAATAAATAAATTAATTTTTATATATTAAATCAAATAATAAATTAGTCTCTCTTTTTTTAATTAAAAATTTCATCTATCTATTTATATTGTTAAAAACTAGTGTGGTTGAAGAAGCAAATAATGACATATGACATGTTACTTATATATCATGTGGATATGTAAAGATCAATTTTTAATGATAAAAATAAACGATTTTTTAACAAAAAAATTAATTTACTTTTTTATCTAATCTACATAGATTAATTTATCTATTTTTTGAGTAAAAAAATAAAATATAATCCAAAACGCAATACAAGGTCACATTGTACTTTTACCAAAATAGTGAAGTAAAAAAATTCTATCATCAAACCACCCCATTGTTGGTGGAAAGCAGTAGAGTGACGGAAAAAGTCGGACATAGGGAGGAGGAACCACCTGACATGGAGGATACGTATAGGGGTTCGCCTTAGGAGGTCATATGTCCTTTCACGGATATTTTACCTAATACTATCAGAAACTCAAAATTTCCTGATATTCAGGAGAAAGTAGTATGATTTTTATGGGTTTTTTACTAAAGAAGTACAAAAAAATAAAAAAAATTCTAAAATAATACAACATAAAAAGTAATTACCAAAATGGTATGCTCAGGGTGGTCACGCCGCTGTGAGAGGCAGCACCACCCTGATTTCTGCAATGAACAGTAAAAAAAATGCTGAAAACAAAAAAAATAAAAAAATAGGTGATGCGGGTGATGTGGGTGCCAAATGCTAAAACCGATTTGACCCCTCATGCAGAGGGGTTTTGTTTTTTTGTTTGGGGGACCATATATTATGGTCCCCCAAGGCTCATTTCGGGAACAAAGAAGGAGAAGAAGAAAAAGAAAAGAAGGAGAAGAAGGAAAGAAGAGAAGAAGAAGAAGGAGGAGCTGGCCGACGCTTGAGAGAAGAAAAAAGAAAAAGAAAAAGAGGAGGAGAAGAAGAGGGAAGGAAAAAAAAGGTAATTTTTTATTATAAATTTGAGTAATTAATGTTAATTTAAGTAAAATAATTTATTTATTTTAGTTATTATTATTGTTGTTGTTGATTGATTTGGATTTAATTTAGATATAATTTTTATTTTTATTTCTTTGCAAGGTGTTATTTGGTTAAGAAGAGATATTAAGGTATGTTTGTATTTATTTTATATTTTCATTGAAGTAATACGCATGTTATGTGCAAAGAATGTTTTATTGTTATTATTTTATGTAATTTATTTGTTAAGTGTGTTTTAGGTTGATTAAATATATTTTTTATAAAATTTATTTGACTTATTATATTCTGATTATTTTAATTTCTTTATTTTTTATGTGATGGGGGTTTTAAACCTTTAACAAAAAATAGTATAAAAAATAAAATACTAAAAAATATGTTAATGAAAAAATAAAATACGAGAAGAAATAAAATACGAAAAAAAACTTTTTTGGGGAAAGTGGTGCTGACGAGTTTTTTGCTAAAATAATATAAAAAATAAAAAATAAAATATGAAAATATTATATTTTAAAAAATAAAATACGAAAATAAAAAAATATGAACAAAGTGTCAAAGTGTCAAAGTCAGGGTTATTTATTAAATTAATATAAAAAACACTTAAATAATACATTTGAAACATTTTTAGCTAAAGTAATATAAAAAATAAAATACGAAAATAATATATTTTAAAAAATAATATACAAAAATAAAAAAGACGAATAAAGTGCTAAAAGCAGGGTTATTTATTAAAAAAATATAAAAAAACACTTAAATAATACATTTGAAACATTATGTACTAAAATAATATAAAGAAATAAAATACGAAAATAATATATTTTAAAAAATAAGATAGGAAAATAAAAAAAAGAAGAAAATGCCAAAATCAGGGTTGTTTATTAAATTAATATAAAAAACACTTAAATAATACATTTGAAACATTTTTTGCTAAAATAATATAAAAAAATAAAATACGAAAATAATATATTATAAAAAATAATATACAAAAATATTTTACTTATTATCATTTTAAAATAATAATAAAAATATTTGTATTTAAGTTGGATATATTTAATTTTTTAATGTAGTATAGCAAAAAAAATATGTTGTCGAAAAAATTGTTTGCTATTTTTTTGTAAGTTATTCTAATAAATATTTAAAATCTATCAAACATTAAAATTAATAACTGAAATTTATTTTGAAATTGCAGGCATCGCAATGGCTTCATTGATCAATAAGGAACTTCCTCACATATGTGACACAGTTAATAATACGGTAATATATTGTTATTTGTTAACCATGGGTTCCATTAAAAAAAGATCTACGTAATTTAAGGAAATAAACTATGTTATTATAACTATTTTCTGTAATTTAACACTATCAGGACTCATACCGCATATTAAGGGGCCGGGTGAATAGTGTAAGATATTCCCCGGATGCACGACTAATGCCCTACTTGGAGCTAGCTGGATTCGAGTTAGCAGCATTGACCTGGACGATCGATTTGTGGTACGATTTAATATCCGCATTGGTCGAGCATTGGCGACCGGAGACCCAGACTTTTCATTTGCCGTGTGGGAAGTGCACAGTCACTCTGGAGGATGTTGCATTACAGTTTGGGCTCCCAATCGACGGGGATGCTGTCACGGGTGTAAGTGCGATAGCTGAGCCAGCTGCACTTTGTTATAGCCTACTAGGAGCTTCGCCCGGCGATGCTGAGTCTACTTTTTCGGAGTTGAAATTTACATGGCTAAAAGCCAATTTTCAGCATTTGTTAGATAATGCTACTGAAGAAGAGTTGGTGTGCGCAGCTCGAGCGTACATTATGCATATCATAAGGGGTGTACTGATGCCCAATTCGAACAACAATAAGGTTCATCTCCAATATTTACCTCTGTTAGCTGATTTTAGAGGTGTGCATGGGCCGGGCTACCCGGCCCGACCCGAAGGCCCGCCCGAAAAATGGGAGGGTTTGGGTAAAAATATAGGCCCGAAATATGGGTTTGGGCACAAAAATGAGGCCCGTTTAGAAAATAGGCCGGGCTCGGGTAAAATTTTTTTGGCCCGGGCCGGCCCGAATTATATAATAAATATATATTTTTATTTTTAATTATATTTATATTTTAATTTTAATTTTAATATAATCAATTTTTATTATATATTTTCAATTTGTGTATTGTTTTAAGAATTGTTTTAATATATTTTTTATTTGTTTCTTTTTTTAATATTTGTTTTAAATGTATTTGATTATTTAATATATTTTAAAATTTTTTATTTAATAAAATAAGTTAAAAAAATTTAATATGGGCCGGGCCGAGCTGAGCTTGGGCAAATTTTTAGGCCCATATTTCGGGCCGGGTAGGGCCCGGGCCTAGAAAATGGGCCTGAAATTTTTTGTGGGCTCGGCCCGACCCATGCACACCTCTAGCTGATTTGCGTAGTGTTCGCTCCTATAGTTGGGGTTCCGCAGTTCTGGCTATGTTGTATCGTGAGCTTTGTCGGACGACAAAGCCTGACGCTGTAGACATGGGCAGATGCCTTATATTGTTGCAATCATGGGCTCTTTATCGGATGCCATTCTTGGCATCGGTTAGTCACCAACCATACGTATATTCGTTAGTTAACAAGTGATAAAATTTAACTTATTATTAATTGACAATTTCTTTATAATGATACTATTCTAACGATACTATATTTACTTGAAAATTGTTTTCGTAGATGGAGTATTTATCCGGGTATCGGGAGGTCGTACACTGTCCCGATATATCGTCTGATAATTGAAACATGCCGGGGAAAGGGTAAGCTATTCAAATATTCGTGACATGTAATTTCTTTGTACATCTTACTCCAACCATGTTAAATTTTAATCATGGTATTTAATCGTGCAGTTTATATCGATGCCATACCGTAGACCAGAAATTGTGGCTATTATACCCTCGTCTGCCTATGTTGATTCTCATTTGTGGTGCACTAACTCACCAATTATCAGTTTCAATGTAGTCGAGTGGTACCACGGGGATCGAGTACTACGACAGTTTGGTTGTATCTAGTACATCCCGAATCCGCCAATGCAGGTGGGGGAGGAGGTTCACGACAAGAACAAGAGAGGGAGACATGGACAGCATTGGGGGGTTACGCACCGAAGATATGTTACGGTGTGGGAGAATCGGATGACTCGAAGACCTCAGATGGATATGTCTTCCGATTTGCAACCATCGTTAGAGTAGATATAATGGTACTTTAGTATGGAGAAGCCATATTTACTTGGTGGGTAGTCGACTATAGCCCCCCTGCACGTGCAGTGATCTGAGGCATACGAGCCAGTGGCCGATATAGAGCCCGATCCACCGCCAGATCCCGAGCCTGACCCAGAACCGGAGCCCGAAGCACAGCCAGAGGCTGAGTCCGAGCTATCGCATTCACATTCGACTGATACTTCTTATCATCCGAATTTGGCGAGCAATGACTATTTCCCGGGCTCGTCATCACATTCACATTCGGTTGATACTTCTTATCATCCGAATTTTCCGGAAAATAACTATTTTCTGAGCTCGTTAGAGGGCGGATACAATTACGGGTTTGATATGTTTGGGTCGTACCCACCACAACACAGCACTTCTCCCAGCCCATATCCACCGCATTATAGCACTACCCCCGGCCCGTATCCACTGCAGTACTCTACTCCTACTGGGTTGTATTGACCACAGCATGGCAGTCCTCCCGACTCAAATTTATCGATGCCATTCGAGCCATATGATTTTTCTTCTATGTATCAGACACCCTCACCTGCGACTGAAGAGGATGTTGGTCGTCACAATCACCCACGACGTGAACGTCGACCTCCGTAGAAATATACCCCTAGGACCACACCATCGAACCATCAATTTTAGGGGTTTCTTGGGTTTTAATATTAAAAAGTTTGTATTTTTTTGTATATATTTAATTAGATTAATTGGAACTTTGAAAAGTGGAACAAAATTTGACCATAACCTAAATTTGATTAATTTGGCCATTTTTGAACATTAAAACACAAAAACTTGTAACAAACTTAGTCTTGTAATATAAATTGGAACAAACTTTAAATACATTACAACATTAATCTAATTGGAACATTAATTAAATTGGAACATACTATTACATGGACATATGAAATAGATGATACATATGTAATTATATATGCAAGTTGTGTAAATGTACACTCAACCATTACCTTGTTTGTATATGTGACTAATTCGTTGATTGAGTGTAGGTAATTGGTAAAAATTACCTTGATCGATAGAATGTTTGGTTATGTGTGCTTCATGAGAATTGAATGATGATTATATTAAGTTTTATTGTGTAATTGAACATGGGATCCATGAAATGTTGAGTTCATGATTAGTTGAAAATGATATTATGATAAATATCATTATATTGTACAAAAACAGTTTGGACAGTAGCAGTAGTCCGACTTTGAAAATTCAATAAAAATTATAGAAATTGAATTAAAGGCTGGATAAAATATGGAATTAAAGCTTAGTGAGTCTAGTTTCACATATAAGAAACGATGTAAGTAAAAGAATTTCATATTATCAGATATTTGAATTCTTGTGAGACAGAGCCACAATGATTCTAGAATCCCCTGTTCTGATTTCAGAAAATTATTAAAAATTTTACAAAAATATTTTCAAGACAAATAGACAAGAACATTATCCAAATCCCATACTGTAATATAATTTATTTTTAGTGAATAAGGGTCAGAGTTGTGGAACAGCAAAATAGGGGTAACTTTAAAGAATAAACTGTACTAATTGGCTAAATCAAAAATTCTGAAAATTTTATGGTAAGAAGATATGTGAGCTTAGTTTCTAGAGAAATTAGCGGATCTTAATTTTGAGTTCTGTAGCTCTAGATATAAATAAATTTGTAACTGCGACTCGAGAAAATAGCTTGACTGGATTTTGAACAAATAGAGGAATATTTGCAATATAATTTTTTTCATATAAAATAAATACATTACAACATAAGCTCAATTCCTACCTGATCGTGACGATTGCCCGACATGATAGTTTCACTGTGGGCATTTACTCCGATTATGACCGGCTAACATGCATAATCCACAACGCGTACCTTCAGATTTCTCCCTAATGTCCATTTCATTACGGATTTTGGTTGATTGCGGACGACCTCTCGACTTCCTGCGTAGCCCTCTGTCTGGGACAAGTTCGAAAGTCGTCGGAGGCACTTCCCACGTAGACAGGTCGGGCAGGACAGGGAACTCATTTTTTCATACACGTAACGTGTGATTGAGTGTGTACACATTATTGACAAATTGTTCAACATTAAGGTTCACTTTAGCACACGCTGCCACGACATGCGCACACCGATAATGAAGTGTTTGGAATCTCCTACAATCGCATTGTCTATTCCAGAGATCAACTCCATAGGACCTAGGTGGTATACCGAGTCGACGACCAATGGTCTCCGTAACTTGAAACGTTTCAAGGCGTCGTGAATATATTTCTACATTCATCGACCTCGTCATCCGATGGTTTGCAACCATTGCATCTCTGACATCTTCGAAAAACACGTGTCCTGCCTCAATCTGATTAACTTGTTGCTGATCCATTCTTAGTATCAAGGTAGTCAACCTGTAGAATGTAGCCGAGAAGACTGTTGAAATCGGAAGATGTCGTGTTTTCAACAATACAGCGTTGACCCCCTCCACTAAGTTTGTGGTCATTTGACCATAACGACAGCCCTCGTCAAAATTTTGAGCCCATTGTCACGGCTCCATAGGACCCAACCACTGTCAGAAAAATGTATTCGTTTGACCCTCCATGTCATTCTAAAGTCGAGTCATTCTTTGGCGAAAAATGTGTGGCTCTAGCTCGTACGCTGTATATGTATTAAGAAAAGATAAGTTACAGTATTGCCCTAAAAACTTATATTGAAAAGATAAGGCAATCATTTACCCATTTTCACAAATTGTCTTTTCCAGTCTGCACTCTTATAATCTCTAATGAAGTTAGCTGCGATGTGACGGATGCAGTAAACGGATCTCCATGGTACACCATAACGTTTGATGGCGACAATTAATCATTTCCCTCTAACAGAGATAATGCATATATTATCGTTGCTAATAACATACCTCCGCAGGTTGGTAAGGAAGAATTCTCACGATTCCATGTTCTCCTTATCTACAATGGCAAATGCTATCCGGAGCACGTTCCTGTTGCCGTCTTAAGCAACAGCAAAAAGTAAGATCTGTGTATATTTTCGATACAGCTAGGTCCCATCCACTTGCACAAATGGCTTGCAGTGGGGAAATACGGGCACACATGAATCAAACATCCAGAACATCCGATGGAAAATTCTTTTTCTCGGCTGTAGTTGGTCATCCGGGCTGTAATAAGGTCGTGTCTGTAACTCAATGACGGTCTCAGGTACGTACTCCTGCATAGCGGCTATCCATTCCTGTAGCTCGTTATACGACGCATTGAAATCCCCATACAATTGCTTTATTGCCATCTGTTTTGCTATCCATGCCTTTCGATATGACACTCAATATTGAAATCATGCCTGCATTTTGGCAATCAGTACCAAAACTTTAATGGTCGGCATGTCCTTCACCACTGGCATGATACACGTACAGATAGTTTTAGAATCAAGTTTTCGATGATCTTCTGTCATACGTGTTGATGAGCATGTGTGCGGCCCAACAAATTTACGTATCTCCCACATCTGCGAATTTTGAATAAATGTAGCTCGTACCTGCCAATTGCAGCCTTCTACCGAATTCCAACACTCCCTAATATATAATGCCGGTTTAGACACTACAACTTTATAATCTACTGATATATTCATGCTATACCGCTTAATAGCAAATACGCACTCTTCTTTACTTTCAAATCTCTGGCCGACGAATAACTCCTCAGGATCAGAATTTACGGCCAGTCGGTGAGCAGGAAGTATTTCAGAGTACTCTGGGAACTCGGCTACATGAGCCGCGTCGGGGTCTATGAGCGACATGTGTGGCCCAGGATTATTGTGAATCACAACAAGTCGCATCTGGTTCCCGACCGAAGACGCGTTAATGTTTCCATCGTCATTCACGTCTTTATCATCAATATCATTGGGGACATTGTCCACATCGAGATCACTATCACTATCGACCTCTTGATAACAAGGATCACTACTATCATAACCATCATCACCAACCACATCCATATCGGGTGTAACATTAAGATCGATATCGATCCCACGTATAGTCGATTCACTATCAACTTACGATATTAGAGCCACCATGCACGGTTCTTGAGCTCTATGTTCCTCACCATATGCAGTGAGATCTTGAGCTCTATGTTCTTGAGCTCTATGTATCTTCCTCTAGGAAATACTGTACAATCCAATTTAGGTATTCTTGATTCTCTTCATATTCATCTTCTACAATCCAATTTGGCAATTTCTCGGGATCTTCTTCCTCTTCAATTTTTATAACGGGTATTGAAATTAGAAATTTTCTTGGTAATTTCCTAACATCTAATTTATCCATTCATGGTATGTCAATCATATTTTGCTTCCCAGTCAACTTTCGTGAACCTATATTTTGTCTCGTTATTTTCTTTGCTCCATAAGAGATTATAAACTTTACGAAGCATATAACTAGATTCCAATAGGTTCGTGGTACCAATGTCTTCCAAAGTTGGTCTAAAATGATTTGATGTTCCCGTTCTATTAATGTCCCTCTAAGGGTTAAGTATTGAACTTTATTCTTCCTAATCATTTCATGACCTTTCCACAGCACTTCTTGCATCCTTTTATTTACTGTGATAACGTGTTGAACAATGTTTTCTTCTGGTTTCATTCTGTAATCTTGCTATTCTCTCATCATCTTATCAACTTTCTCCCTTTGTGCTGAAGTTGTTATTTCATCAGGCAATACCAAATATGTTGCCATTTCTAGCAATATCTATAACATGCCAAATAAATTTCATAAATTTTATCTAATCAACTTGAAACGAGTTTTTTACCCTAATAATATAAAAAATAAAATAAAAGATTAAGTACCAAAATGGTACTTAATCTTTTAAACAACCTATTTTGCTATTTTATTTTATTTTATTTTTTATATTATTAGGGTAAAAAACCCACCTAAAACACATATAACAAATAAGTTACATAAAAAAATAATACATTCTTTACATAACATAAATAGGCTTTTTTAGGGTTTTTCTTTTTTTACAAAATTAATATAAATCAACAATAATAATAACTAACAATAATTAGAGTTTTTTTACTAATAATAATAATAAGGGTTTACTAACAATAATAATAACTAACAACAAAAAATAATAAAAATCAACAATAATAATAACAGCAAAAACACAAAAACAATAAAAAATCCATTATTTAAAAAAAATTATACCTTCTTTTTTCTTTTTTTTCTTTCTTTTTTCCTTCTCCTTCTTCTTGTTCTCTTCTCCTTTCTTTCCCTTTATTTTTTTCTCCTTGCTGCTGCTTCTTGCTCCCAGAGTTGCTGCTTCTACTTGCTTTTATACTGTTTAGGTGTCACCTCTGCCAGAGGCACAACCAGTGCCGCCTCTAGCACCCAAATCACTTTTTTTTTTTGTTTTTAGCATTTTTTTACTGTTTATTGTCAAAAATTAGGGTGGTGCCGCCTCTCACAGTGGAGTGACCACCCTGAGCATACCATTTTGGTAATTACTTTTTATGTTGTATTATTTTGATTTTTTTTATTGTACTTCTTTAGTAAAAAACCCGAGATATGATTATTGATTTGATAGATGGAATTTCACCAATTAAATTCTCGGATAGAATATTGTCCCTCATGGAGAGTAGTATGGGCAAGACCATCATCGCCAAGCTGCTTGGGAGAAAATTTGGGTTTAATGCATTGCAGAAGACAAATTTCACTCTCTACAAACTTTTATGGACTTTTCAACTCATGGTCCTTGGGAAGGAGTACTACATAGCAAGCTTTTCAATCGAAGATAGTATCTGAGTTGTAGAATGTCATAGTCCAACATCATATTTTCTTCATAATGTTACTCTGAATTTATCAAAGTCCAAAAGATTGAAAAAAATGAATCATTCATAATTATTAATGAATAATTCTTTGAAAAGTTAAAAAGATTAATAATCCGTTTTAGAAATCAAATATATGAGAGAGGAAGGTAATAAAATAAAAGAAAGAAGATAAGTTCTTCCCTTTGTTTGTAACATCAAGATTGGACACAAGTTATAGAATAATTACGTTTGTATAATCTAATCTATTATTTCCTGAATCTCAAATAAACTAACATATACAAATCAAATGTTTGTTGGAGTGGTTAAGTTCAGTTTTTATGCATATTGACAGCATAGGTTCAAATCTCATCATTTGTAGTTTTTTATTGTTTTTATTTAAAATATAAAGATAAAGTACCGTGTAAGATTATAACTGAAACACGCTAATGCTAGAGGTATTATTTTTTACACATGTTGTAGTATATGAGTTAACAATAAACTAATTCGACTGATAATATTTAGCTACTCTTATGAGTTATTTTTAGCAAAGAGAATGAAAAAGTTTCACTTTTTTTACAAGAGTTATTACCCCTATTTTTGTTTTCATAATGTATTAAATATTCTATATTTTATATCTAACTATTTTTTTTTCTTTATGTTATTACACTAATAACCAAATGAGGCATAAAGGTCAAATATATTGCTCGAGGTTCAAGCTCCCTTTAGATGCAATCCCACTTTTAAGTTTTACTTGCAATAGTGAAAATAAAATTTAGAAAATTGAAGGGGTAGAAAAGTAGAAAGATAAAAAAAATATAATTTGTTTGATAGAAAATATAAAAAAATTGAAAGAAGAAATAATTTTCATTGCTTGATATAATGAGAGAAAATATAATAAAATTTTTGAAAAATACATAATTTTAAATTAATATACAACTCTTTCATATTTTCTCTTCTTTTATCATTCCAATTTAGAAAAGTTGATTTTCTCTCCTCTTATTATCCCAATTTAAAAAGATTAATTTTAAGCATTAAGATAAAAAATAATGCCTATTTAATTTTTTTCTTTTACTAAATGCACTTAAAATTTATTTTTTAAAATTTTTTATTCCTTTCTCAAACTTTCTATTTCTCCACTCAACCAACCAAAATTTATTGAGATTTTAAAAGTATAAAAGGAAAAATCCACTAAAACGCAGTACCAAATTAGTATGTCTGAAAAAAGTTGTCACTAAACTCCAAAATTTTGGGTGGAGTTCAATGCTATAGTGAGTAGTGAATACCACAAAGTCCAAAAATTGGGGTAATTCTTCTTTTACCCCCAATCATTTTTTTATTATTAATATAATTTTTTATTTAATATATATAACATAAGCTAATTTAATATTACTTCTCAAAAATATTTTTGGACTAAAAAAATATTTTTATACAAAAGTTAAATTGGCCCGATTCAATTTTTGGTAAAAAAGTGTTTTTGCAATATATATATTGCTCCAAAAATACTTTTAAAAAATTCAAAAATATTTTATTTAGTAATACTTTTATTTCAAAAATAATTTTTGTTTTAAAAGTATTTTTGAAAATTAATGCATAATTTTATTATCTAATATAATATAAATAATTTGTTTGATTTAATTTTTAATAAAATTTTATAATTTTTATTTATCACTTAGCATAAATATAAATATATTTTATTATTTAATTTAAATATAATTTGTAAAATGTTTTAATATTTTACCATATATACACTTTTCTTTAATAATTATTCTCTATTCTCATTTTACCACCACGAATCTATTTTAATCTCATTACTACTTTTAGTTAAAAATAAACAAAAATTATTAATTTCATAGATATAAAATAAAACTAATTTTTTATTTACGTATAAACATAATAATAAAAATAAGCATTCAAAGTAAATGGGCAAAATGAAGGGTTAAAGAAAAATAAAAAATAAAGATGATTGGATCAACTAATCCTTAGAGCCAATCAAGATTATGAATGAAATGGAAACCCCCCACTTTTCAACTACACTCATTTACTATCTAAAACTCAGCTCCCACGATTTTTTTTTAAATCAAAATATAATTAATACAAATTGGTAAAAATTGAATTTTAGATTCAACCGATCCGATTTTTAATCCATATTTTTATCTCAGAATATTTATTTATTAATTTTTTAAACTTTTTAAATGTGTTTAAGAAAAAAAGAAAACCGTCCCTTTTTAATAATTTATTTGTTCTGTCTCCTCTTTCAAGTTTTCACCTTCAAATAAAAGAAAAAGCCAAAAACCAAAAATCTAAACTTTGCTGCAGATTTTCACTTTCAGAAAAGCATAAATTAAAGCATTTAACTAATATATTACTTTCTTTCTCAGCTAAAAAGGGTATCATTATTTTGCTTTCATATGTAAGATTTCTTCTTTCTTTTTTTCCCTTTTTTTTAAGGCAATGTAGTAGCTATCGTGTTCTTGGTTTCTTAACTTAAGATGCTAACCACGTTCCTACTCTTTCACCCATCCTGTTTGGATGCCGAGAAAACTTCAAAAACTTTGCTGTTTATATCCTCTGAAATACTGGGTTTTTGTTCTTTTTTTTTTAGATGGGGATGAGTTTGGTGAAGCTGGTGGTGTGGATTTCATGGTTGGCAATGGCGGTGGGAGCTGAGTATGTAAAGTACAAAGATCCCAAGCAACCAGTAGCTGCTAGAATTAAGGATCTAATGTCCAAAATGACACTGGCTGAGAAGATTGGTCAAATGGCCCAGATTGATAGAAGTGTTGCTACTGAACAGATACTCAGAGATTACTCCGTTGGTAATAATAATTTTCACCATTTTTATTTTTATTTTTGATCCTTTGTTTTAGTTCTGGTTACTTTTTTTTGGCAATGATTTTCATCCCTTTTTTTGTGGGTTCTGATTATTGTTTGCTAATGGGGTGGTCTGCCACAATTCGTATGTTGCAACCTTAAAATAGTAATATTATGATACCACATATTAGAAAGTAATGCTCACTATTATCTACTCATACATTTATTGCTTCGAGTTATAGTTTGGGTATACTTGAATGTTGGTTCATTATCAATCTTTTGATCTGATATGTTCGGATTTTTCTTTCTCTTTGATGATGTACACATGGTAGAGGCATATTCGGGTGATCCTCTATATATATTAAAAAAAATTCAGTATGCCTGTACTGTCAGTCAACCCGACGGCCGGATAACATAGTCATATCAGTTTACAGTTTGTAATTGACAGCATTTGTTTCTTTCACAGGGAGTGTGTTAAGTGGTGGTGGAAGCGAACCGCTTCCAGAGGCTAAGGCCGAGGATTGGATCAATATGGTTAATGCTTTTCAGAACGGATCTCTGTCTAGTCGCTTAGGAATTCCTATGATTTATGGCATTGATGCTATTCATGGACATAACAATGTTTATAATGCTACAATATTTCCACATAACGTGGGGCTCGGTGCAACCGGGTAAGCATAGATTTTGATTCAGTTTCTGCTGATATTTATTGTAGAATCATTAAATTATTGTACTTTTTTACTCTTTTAACCTTCCATTCTTTAGTTGAAAGCTTAGAAACGATGTTGCCATCAAAAGAAACAAAGAGGATTACAATACTAACAGTTTTGGGTCAATTAAATGATGTCGCATTTATATCTTCATTCGAGGAACTTCACTATCATTTTCCTGAAAGGAAAGATAGAGTCAAGCTAATATTGCTCCTCAATTCAACCGTAAACTCCATTCGAATGAATATGCAGAGATCCTGAGCTGGTGAAGAAGATTGGTGCTGCAACTGCTCTTGAAGTGAGAGCTACCGGGATTCCTTATGTTTTTGCTCCATGCATCGCGGTAATTTATATACTTTTAATAAGATCAGACGGTTGTGTCTAGTAATTGCAACTTTTCCGCATGCTTGCTGCATCTGAATTCACCACCGCCGCAATACAACCCTTTTTTCTTGGCGTTTTCTTTATAGGTATGTAGAGATCCAAGGTGGGGTCGGTGTTATGAAAGCTACAGTGAGGATCATAAAGTTGTGGAACAGATGACTGATATCATACTTGGGTTGCAAGGAGATCCTCCTTCTACGTGGCGCAAGGGGGTTCCATACGTTGGTGGGAAGTATGAAACTTGTCCAAGTTAACGTACTTTCTTATTGTAGAATTGTATATACTCTTAGAATTCCTTTGATAATGGTTCTAACTCCGAGGAGCTACTCTTCTAAGTTTCTTTTTCTAATGCCATAGATTCACACTCCTCGTCATACTCCTCAAAAGTCCAGTGATCTAGATAAGTACTAGATTCAATCTTGCATTGCTTTCCCTTTTCATTTGCCTTAGATGCTCCCTGAATATCATGGTTTATCTAGTCTTCTTGTTAGTCACAGATAGTACAATCTGCTGCTTATATTTGGTATGGCATCACTAATGAGGCCTCGATATCATAAACTGTGTATATAATATAGTGTGTGCCATCATGTGCCATCATGTTTATAGTGCTTGTTTTCCCTCTTTATTCCGTTCTTCCTTTTTGTCAGGGCCAAGGTTGCGGCTTGTGCGAAGCACTTTGTAGGTGATGGTGGGACAACTCGAGGCATCAATGAAAACAACACCGTGATTGACATGCATGGGTTGCTTAGCATGTACATGCCTGCCTATTCTCAATCTATTATCAAGGGTGTTTCGACAGTCATGGTTTCCTACTCCAGCTGGAATGGGCAAAAGATGCATGCAAACCGTGAGCTGATTTCTGGTTTCCTTAAGAACACTCTTAAGTTTAAGGTTGAGCCTTGTTACAGCTCTTTATCAGTAACAAAAATTTGCAAATTTAGAACACAATGAAAATCCCATTTTTCTTTAAAACATTGGACCAAAATATTGATATATCCGTATTATCTTAAAGGAAGAACTGCTAATTTTGTACTATGATATTTTCCTGTTAATGCAAATTGTTGTTTCAATGGATTTTCAGGGTTTTGTAATATCAGATTGGCAGGGAATAGACAGGATCACCTCACCACCGCATGCGAACTATACATACTCTGTTCAAGCAGCGATTCAAGCTGGGATCGACATGGTTAGTAGCTTCTGCACAGACATGTTTCAAATAAAATCGAAGATAACTGCTTTCTTGCAATTATTTTGATAAGTGTAAAACTCGGACGTTGACAGCATGTGGATGCATTCTAAGACTTGCAGTCTCTTGATCTGTGTTCTGCAGGTCATGGTCCCCTTCAACCTTACCGAGTTCGTAGACGATCTAACCTATCTAGTGGATAGCAAAGTTATTCCGATGGATCGTATTGATGATGCAGTGCAAAGAATTTTGCAAGTCAAATTCACTATGGGACTCTTTGAGACACCTATGGCTGATTTTAGTCTAGTTAATGAGCTTGGAAGCCAGGTTAGTTAGTATATTGTAACATGCGAAGTTATTTTCATCTCTGTCCAGTTTTCTTTGGTTGTATAAATCCAAAATTTAATATCCATTACCTTGTTTTCTGTAAATCAATCATTATTTGTTGGTCTTTCTAATTTTCTGCAAATCATCATCGAAGTGCTCTTTTGTAAAAGTTGTATGCTTTAAATGATTTGATATCCCATACCAAGGCACATCGAGACCTGGCAAGGGAAGCTGTGAGAAAATCACTTGTATTGCTGAAGAACGGGAAACCTGGAAGTACACCTCTACTGCCCCTTCCAAAAAAAGCTTCAAAGATCCTAGTTGCTGGCACTCATGCTGATAATTTGGGTTATCAATGTGGTGGATGGACAATTAATTGGCAAGGATTCAATGGCAATAACTCTACAAGGGGTATGCTTTACTTTATTAATCTATCTTTCAAAACACCGCCAGCTCACCAGATTTTGACTGCAATAGATTTACTAATATTTCTTTCCATGACTAGGGACGACAATCCTCGGTGCCATAAAATCTACTGTTGATCAGAGCACTGAAATTGTTTTCCGTGAGAGCCCTGATGCCAACTTTGTGAAATCTAACAAATTTGATTATGCAATTGTTGTTGTTGGTGAGCCCCCTTATGCCGAGACTGCGGGGGATAGCACAAACCTTACGATGATAGACCCTGGCCCAAGTGCCATTAACAATGTCTGCGGAACTGTCAAGTGTGTGGTTGTTATCATTTCCGGCAGACCGATCGTGATTGAACCATATGTTTCTGCCATTGATGCTCTAGTGGCAGCATGGTTACCTGGCACTGAAGGCCAAGGTGTGACTGATGTTCTTTACGGGGACTACAGATTCAGTGGAAAACTTCCGAGAACATGGTTCAAAACTGTAGATCAATTACCGATGAATGTTAGGGATTCACACTATGATCCACTCTTCCCCTTGGGATTCGGACTTAAAACCGAGTCGGGTGCGAGCATTGTTTCAAGGTATTCACCATTACTTATTTCGATAACTATTCATGGATGCATGTGAAAAACTTACTGCCTGTGGATGAAATGTCATGGATGCCATTAATTAGCGATGGTTCCAGAATGAACTATCTGATTAATTGCATGTATATACCATACTCACATGGTTGATGGTGTTCTCGATAGGTCGACATCATCTGCAACTCTGAGAAGGCCAGGCTTGTTTATCTTTATGGTAACCGTAACTCTGAGTTTCTATATCACAGGTAAATCTTCCATGCTTTTGAATGGATTTCACTTTTAAAGCCTTATATTCATTCGAGTTGTCGACGAATCTGTTCAATAAATTTGGCAGGGAAATAGTAGCCGAATTACTGAGAGTTTTATGTTGAAGACGACTGCACCCGAGGTGGTAGCAGTCATTCGGACCCGAGGCTGGACCAGTTTAGGCATTGCTCAACATTCTATCCAGTCGAAGTGATGTTAAATGAAGTTGGTAGTAGCAGTTTCAGCCCATTCTCTATTGTAGAAACCATTGGTGCTTCGAACATCTTATCAATGTACTGAATCACCTCTATTTTTATTGCAATCTCATTTATTTAAATTATTTGCAATTTCTTGTCTTTTATTTTTTAGATAAATGTTAGGAAACAACTTAGGAGAAATTAAGGATTCTCATTACCTTCCCAAGTCTATAAAATATGATAATCTAATTTATGAATCGAAATTTTAATTTAAGTAAATACATCCAACTATTTTTTTTAACCAAAATCAAAGAACTTAGGATTAGCTTCTGAAAAATTTTCAAACCAACGAACTCTTTCAATTTTTTTATTTAAAATATATTATGAAGTATATTTTATAATATATTATAATTAAAAATATTAAATATTAGGACAGTTAAGTCAATCAATTATGAAATTCAATAACCAATAACCGACTGGCATAATAAAATTAACCAACCCTACACTCAATTTAACTGCCAAAACCATTTAAACTGAAACCGATTTAAACGAATTGATTAAGTCAGTTTTAACCGACTTATGCTCTCCCCTACATAGTCAGGTAGGGGGCTTAGAGAAACCAAACAGTTCGATGCTTTGTTTCCATACCATCCAACCATGTCTGATGTATGTGCATCCATGTGAAGCCTTCTTCAGCTTGCAGAAAGCCAAGAGCATACAAAAAAATCAGTTAATGACTGTTATCAAACCTGTTAACTGTCAATTATTTATTTTTCTTGAAGCACTCATATTTAACACTTGCATTCGATATATGGGTATAAAAACCTATGTTGGAGATGTATACAAGCCCGATTAAACAGATAACTAGAAATGAATTAAGTTAATGAAGGGGAGAGGGGATACCTTTGTATTCAGTAAGACTGTTGTAAGACAGCAATGTCTTTCCTCACCTGGAAAGATGATTAAGAAATAGCTTATGAGAAACGTCTACAATGTTTCAATTTTTTATTTTTCTTAAAAAAAAAGTTGGTTAGCAAAAGAGAATACAAAAAGAACTCGGAGCCCCATTCATGCAGCTATCTTTAAGAGAATATATTTTAACAAATCTAGGTTTTGGATCACAACATTATGAATTGATAAAGCCGCCTTTAAGAGAAAGCATTCAACAGGTCTAGGGTTTGAATCGCAACCTCTGCTGTACTGGGAAAAAATGTGGTATACACGTAATGAATTGAACAGTAAGATGTTGGCCTCTTAACAATTTTCATGAAAGCTATTTCCAGGAGGCTCTGCGTATGTGCTAGCTCGAAATCAAAATGTTGAGCCACTTTCTTGTTTTACAGGTTAGAGAGCATCACAAACAGAAGAAAACTATTTCCAGGATACTCTGTTTATGTTATTTTGACTCTTGATTTTTCTTAAAGCAATTGTGTCCGACATTCATACCCGAACGTTTTTGGGTATGAACCTTCAAGGACCTCTAAATACATGAAAAACTTTGAAAAAGATTAATTATATCCCTGTTGGATATATATCTGCATCCAACATGAATGGTATAGCAAAAAATGCTAATATCCAACATGAATGCTAAAACGGTTCGAACTACTATTAGATACTCAAACTATATCATTGATCAATTTGCATATTTGACCCAAAGAAGCCAATGAACTGCACTGTTTCTAAAAAGCCACATTAGTTCCCAAAACAGAACTTATTATTTTTTAAATCAAACCTCAAAATAGAAAAGAAAAAAGAAGACATCATAAAATAGGGATTATAAAGACACCTGAGTTCAAGTAACATAGGTCATTCCTGTGTTTCAACATGTCGGATATTTTTTCTATTTTTTGTGGCCATGTGTGTCCAGTACGTATCTTATCATGTCGGAACCATATTCATGTCCAACACTTCCCGGTCAAAGGTGTAAGTGGTTCATAAGGAAAAAAATGTGGGATTATAAAGAGTAAAGATCAAACAAATCATACCAGTTGACTCCCATTTATCAAACTTCACAAGCCATGCATCTGAACCAATCTGTGATGTTGAAACGCGATCCAGCCAAATACAATATTGTTTTCCTTGTTTATCCCCATATAATCTTTTCATCATATCTTCGCACTTGCTCATTGGTTGCTCAGTTCCAGAGGGATGGACAAAAGTACCTAATGGATACTAAACAGAAAAGACTTGATCAATTAACTATCAGCTATTTGAGTCTTCTTTTTTTTTAAAATGAACATAAATCTATGAACTCCTAAATATATGAAAATCTTTTAAAAAGTTGAACATACTTATGCTGATCACATATCCGTGTTCAACACTTACATCCAACTAGCATAGCTGGACAAGATCAAGCATGGACATACAGATATCCAAGCAGAGATTATCAGGTCATTGCAATTCATAGCTAGAGATGATAATGTGATACGGGGTTGCGCGCGGACCAAGATCGAGTTGCCAAGTCACGAGAAACTCTTACGAAAACCCTAAACAATTAGATCTGAAACGAAACAGAAAATTAAAAGATTAGATTTTTGAATTTTCAGATCTGAAATAAAATCCCCAAATCAGCAAAGAATCAAATTGAGAATAGAAATAAGTGTTAGGGTTCTTGAAACCCTCAAGGAGATTGTGATTCTGCCCAATTGAACACCAAGATAGTTTTCCCCAAATTTCAACAATCTAATTTCACCCAAAAAGAGTATGGAAAAACCCTAGAAATTGGGGATTTTTGGGCTGATTCCTTAAGATAGAAAAAGGCTGAAAACACAATAAGAACAGAAAATAGATTAGATAATGATTCAGCACAAGTAGAAATAAAGAAAGAATTGACAGTAAGAAATTAAAAGATAAGTCCTAAGAAGCCTTGAAATCTCGAAAGATCTCACAACTCCCTTCAAACGGCTCTAATCTCCCCTCCAAAGAATATCAATGGCAAGAAGAAGGTTGAAGATGGCTCCCACAATCACAAGATTGTTAAAACAACTTCTAAAGAAAACTCAAGAGAAAAATCTTGGAGAAAACTCAAAGAAAATCCTGCTCTCAACAAATCTGAAATTTTAATAATAATGATAAGTGTTTAACAAGGTGGACAGCCATGCCTTTAAATAGGCCTTATAACTAGTCCTAATCTAATTAGAAAACTAAAATAAAAAAAACTCCTAATTATTTTAATATGGAAATTCGGTCAAAGGTCATTTTATCTAGGACTCTTGGACTGAATATTGACATAAAAATTTAAACTAAGTAAATAAATAAATAAAAATAAAACTTTACAACTTGGGCCACTTTGACAATTTGGCCTGATTTTCAACTAAGTATGGATGGATTTCTTGATTGGGCTGGGAATTTGCTTATTGGGCCTCGCCTTCAAGAATTTGGACTTTTGTGACTCGTATCATTCCCCCCTTCCTCAAAAAGATTCGTCCTCGAATCTAAAAAATCAAATGAACTCGACTTTCCTCTATCGAACGGGACTAATGGCAATTGAGTCCACTGAAAAGAATAGCCATGAGATAGTAAATAGCAACGGAAACAAGCTTGTAGTCCAATCATAAGCATAACAGAACAGGTATAACGCATGTGAATGGACAGATTCAGATTACCATGCAAACAATCTAATTTACTCACCACTGCCTCGTCAAATATTTGAAACAAAGATGGACATGTTTTAAGGCATTCAGTCGTCTCACATTGTTCCCACAAACCATGAATAAATTGCGAGTAATAAATCAAATGGTAAACATAATCGTCACAAGTAGGTATTTGAAAAGATTCACATGGTTCACAGAGTTGCATAATCATACCATGCATTAATCGACGGTCTATAGATTCACTCACACATGCATTATCAAACACAAGAATCTTTTATCAACCATCAAAACAGATAGATCATCAATAAATAAAATAGGACAGTCAAGCACATTTCGATCTAAGTGTTCATCAACACGATCTTTATCACTATCCGAGGAGTACAAAAGTGTTTCAAAGGTTTCAAGCATCTTACCTCGATAAGCAGAAGAATAAGGGTCGATTTTACCTTTTTCATTTAAAACAAACCTTCGCTCATCGGGGGCATAGTGTAGTTGAATCTCCGTTGTTGAGTTAACCTTTGTCAAATGGAACTCAAACTTCATGTACAACCACATAAACTGTTTAAGGCACGAATATAAATTGAAAACAAATTTGGAAAATTTCGTTACCTTATTCTCCAAAACAGATTTGGACAAATTCAAGGATTTTACATAAGGTAATGACTTTATCAACCACAATCGAAGAGTAACAATTAATCGGATCAAAATGAGGGGATCTTTTAAGAACTAAGTCACCAAAAGTTTTATCAATAATTTTCAAATCTGCAATGGACTCGGTTTCTAAAATTTCCTTACCTCGCTTACCTTCGGGATCATGCAGTGTGATTTCATCTTTGCCTAAGTTGATCGTATGAAAGCGTCTTTCATTTGAGAGGTATTGAAGTTGAAAGTTATCTTTCGATCTTTCAAGAACCTGAAAAATAGCAACACAAGAAAAATTCATATCTTGGTTAGTGGAAACATTCCTCACTAGCCTTTCCTCGTCTTTTTCTTTTGTTTCTTTTTCTAACTCATTTTCTCTTCTTTCTTCAACTTCTTTTTCAAATTTCTTTTCTGTTTCACATTCCTTTTCACTCTCAATCTCTTTTTGCTCTTTTTCATTCTCTTTTTCTTTTTCCTCACTTGTTTTAACAGAATTTCTCAGTTTGATTTGGTCCTCATGGACTTGTTCCAGAGTGAGCGGCACTAAGGTAAGTTTCTTTCCTTGATGCTTGAAAGAATACCTATTGGTACGACCATCGTGAGTGACTTTTCGATCCAGTTGCCATGGTTCTCCTAGCAATAAATGGCAGGCTTGAATAGGTACTACGTCGCACACAACTTCGTCTTGATATTTACCGATAGAAAAGGCGATGCGCACTTGTTGAGTGACCTTAAATTGGCTTTCGTTGCTAAGCCCTTGTAGTTGATAAGGTCGTGGATGCTTGGTAGTGGTTAAGCAAAGCTTTTCCACCATCGTCGTGCTGGCTACGTTCGAGCAACTTTCACCATCAATAATAACTCTACAAAGCTTACCTTGTACATGGCAGCGAGTATGAAAGAGATGTTCTCGTTGCTGCTCGCTCTTTGGTTTTGCCAAAGAGGGTTGTCCACGATCATGAAGATCATAATCAGTTCTAGGGACACGCCGAGGAGCGCGCCTATGAGCAGGAGGCTGGTTATCCACATCGTCTTTAATTTGATCTCGATATTGAGGCTCTTGATTCAACCGCACCTCATTGATAGTAGCAGTCAACGCTCGAAGTGCAGCAGCCTGTTCGTCCAACTGTTGTTGGAATTTTTTAAATATGTCACTAGTATTATCACCTGTAGACATTTTTTTTAAAACCTGCAAAACACTCAACACTTAAAAATAAAAGTTATCAAACCTCACTGTTAATCACTCAAAAAGAAAAAATCAAATTCTCAATGAGGTCGAATTCAATCTTGTGAGTTCTTTATCAGAGTTTATATCAACCAATTAGAGAGTGTGAACCAAACTACCAAAGAATCCTAATTTGCACTAGGATGCTAAAAACTGACGAGACACCAATTGATTCGTGTTGCACCGAGGAAGAAGTTGTGCACACGTTTAAATCCTACTAACACAAGAAACAAGAAGGTGTTAGATAACGTAAAGGAAGAATAAAGGGAAACAAATGAAAACCTACAGCTAAGAATCAATAAAAATTGCTGAAAACAGAAAACCCGAAAAACTGCGGAGTAACTTGACAACTTCGTTCGAGGTGTTCCCGATCTCCAAAAATCACGAAATTAAATCTGGAGTGTCCTTATATATTGAATTTTTGATCTGGAAATTTTACGCACCAAATTCAACCCGCTAAATCTTTTTTTAAAATTTTTATTGAATTTCGTATTTTTTTTTATTTTTTTGACTTTTTTGACTGATTTTTTTGCGGGAATAATTTTTTTATATTCAATCACAGTGCCAAAAATATGTATGTAAAATTTCAGATCAATCGGACAACGTTTACCCACTCAAATGATTTTTTTTAAACAATTTTTCTGGGTAAAACTGCCGTTTATGCTTTAAAAAATAGAGATCAGTTTAGAAATCAACCAAGAACACCCAAAACACCCAAAATCTGATACCAAATGATACGGGGTTGCGCGCGGACCAAGATCGAGTTGCCAAGTCACGAGAAACTCCTACGAAAACCCTAAACAATTAGATCTGAAACGAAACAGAAAATTAAAAGATTAGATTTTTGAATTTTCAGATCTGAAATAAAATCCCCAAATCAGCAAAGAATCAAATTGAGAATAGAAATAAGTGTTAGGGTTCTTGAAACCCTCAAGGAGATTGTGATTCTGCCCAATTGAACACCAAGATAGTTTTCCCCAAATTTCGACAATCTAATTTCACCCAAAAAGAGTATGGAAAAACCCTAGAAATTGGGGATTTTTGGGCTGATTCCTTAAGATAGAAAAAGGCTGAAAACACAATAAGAACAGAAAATAGATTAGATAATGATTCAGCACAAGTAGAAATAAAGAAAGAATTGACAGTAAGAAATTAAAAGATAAGTCCTAAGAAGCCTTGAAATCTCGAAAGATCTCACAACTCCCTTCAAACGGCTCTAATCTCCCCTCCAAAGAATATCAATGGCAAGAAGAAGGTTGAAGATGGCTCCCACAATCACAAGATTGTTAAAACAACTTCTAAAGAAAACTCAAGAGAAAAATCTTGGAGAAAACTCAAAGAAAATCCTGCTCTCAACAAATCTGAAATTTTAATAATAATGATAAGTGTTTAACAAGGTGGACAGCCATGCCTTTAAATAGGCCTTATAACTAGTCCTAATCTAATTAGAAAACTAAAATAAAAAAAATCCTAATTATTTTAATATGGAAATTCGGTCAAAGGTCATTTTATTTAGGACTCTTGGACTGAATATTGACATAAAAATTTAAACTAAGTAAATAAATAAATAAAAATAAAAATAAAACTTTACAACTTGGGCCACTTTGACAATTTGGCCTGATTTTCAACTAAGTATGGATGGATTTCTTGATTGGGCTGGGAATTTGCTTATTGGGCCTCGCCTTCAAGAATTTGGGCTTTTGTGACTCGTATCATAATAGGTTGAATATCTATCTATCTATCTATCTATATATTTTTGTAATATTTGATTCACATTACTTTAAAAGTTGAATCCATTTCTTATCCATATAAAATCCAAGTGTCACTATCCGAATTCAAATAGCATTAACCTATCAAATATCCAAATTCATTAAATATCTAAATCTAACAAGTCAAAAAATTAAAAATTAAAGTGGACTCAGATAATGGACATCCAAGAGTTATATTTGCTTCTGTTTTGGATAATATTAATTATAATATCTTAATTCGAATATTATTCAAATCTGTAAAAGGGTTTTCATAAATATTTGAATCTGCACTACCCCAACCCAATTCATAGCAAAACAAATATTAAGGCTCTGTTTGATTGGTGGAAAATATTTTCCGGAAAATATTTTACGGATTTTCCAGTGTTTGATTGGTGTAAAATGAAATCCTAAGGGAAAATGTTTTACAAACACGGGTAAAAAAGGCCCCAATTTATGGAAAACGTCTTACCGATTTGGAATCAGTAAGACATTTTCTGGAATTTCCGGCGTTCTCCCTTCTCTACACCCTCGTTCTCCCTTTCATTCTCCCTTCTCCTCTCTACACCGATCTGGTTTCGTTCTCCCTTCTCCCTTTCGTTCTCCCTTGATCTGGTTTCGGGCTCCTTTTCCCCCCTTGATTTCTTCTTCCTTTTATAAATTAATTTGGGGATTTTCTGCTTGTTTTTGTCTGAGATCTCTTGCTTGGGTTTTCTGCTAGTTTGGCTGTGGTGTTTGGCTTGTCTTGGGCAGACTTTCTTCGCAGACTTGCTTTAGAAAGGTATATTTTCTTGTCCATAGTTTTGTGAATCGGTTTCTGGGTTAGTTCTTTTTTGTTATTGGTTTCTTGTCCATAGTTTTGTGAATCGGTTTCTTGTCCATAGTTAGAAAGATTTTGGCCCCTGTTTATGCTGAATGTCACCTCTGCTCTCACTGATCTGTGCCTACAGTCTTCTGTAGTTACCACTGTATCGTTGTTCGCAGCTTAGATTTTAATCCATGCTTTTGATGTTCTAATAGCATCAAATGTAGTCAAATGTAGTTTAATCCATGGTTTTGTCGTTGGTCGCAGTTTATTACTTATCTAGTTAGAAGTTAAATTTGTTAGTATTTGATGCTAGAGAAAATGGCTTCCTTTGATACTGGCAGTCCTATAGACCATGTGCTGCAATAAGAGGACATAAACTCCAAGGGTTTTTGTTGATAAGAGCCTGCAACTCATTGTAAACAACACCTTGCAAATGAAAATAAGTCATAGCCTCATAAACATCAGTAGGAGTAGAATCTGACAGACAAACTACCTTGGTTCTTTCATATGATTTATTTCTTTACATGTTGGCGTAGGCAATTAAGAACCTTGTTCTTGGAAGACAGCTCAATTATTGAGAAATATGGTCGATGGATTCATGAGATTGCGATGAATAATTCAGTTCTTGAGACTTTAAACTTTTACATGACGGATCTTGTAAAAGTTGGTTTTGAAGATCTCCAACTTATTGCCAGAAATTGTCGTAATTTGGTCTCTGTGAAAATTAGTGATTGTGAAATTTTAGATCTTGTCGGTTTCTTTCATGCTGCTGCTGTTTTAGAAGAATTCAACGGTGGTTCTTTCTACAACCAACTTGATGGGTATGCTGCTGTAACATTCCCCTCGAGGTTATGTCGTTTGGGTTTAACCTACATGGGGAAGAATGAAATGCCAATTGTGTTTCCTTTTGCACCGTTGTTTAAAGAATTGGATCTCCTTTATGCATTACTCGACACAGAAGATCACTGCTTGTTAATACAAAGTTGCCCAAACTTGGAAGTTCTCAAGGTTGAATCATAAAACCATTGTCCGTATTCTATTTTTTTTCATTATGTTCTTTAATTATCAAACATATGTTTTCTGAGTGGAAAAACATATTAATAGTAATTAATTACATTTAATTACTTAATTTTTTCATAAATTTTTCATTTGCTGAAGTCCTATATGAAGTCCTTAATTAAAGTCCTATATGATTTATTTGCTGAAGAGTGAGCTTCTGAAATCTGTATATGTTGAAATCTAAAATCTGTATTTGGTAAGGTTCCCATGGAATTATTAGACTTTTAATTTTTAATAAGGATTTTACTGCATCATAGCTGCATCATAGTTCTATTACCTGCATTCCCCCATTTATGTTTCAATGCGCGAGAGAAATTCTGTCACTTTGTGTTCTATTACCTTGTCCTTGTGTCATCAACTTTTGGATCTTTATGGACTCGATTTAGAACTGGAGTTTTCACATGAAGAAAAACAATTTTCTCTGCTGAAAGAAATTTTAAAGCTTGGTATAGATGTAGTGGTGTCTGATGCATTTTCCTCCATATTTTTTGAAATTCTTGGAACTACATTTTGAGACTTGGAAGCTGTTCTTTCTGGGTTTTTGGTACCTGAACTGCTTGTGGATGAAATATAAGAAACTGCCGCAGAGTGCTCTGAATCTTCCAAACTAGGCACTAACTTGAGGGACTAAAGCTTCTTCCTCAACAGTTTGAGCCTCTTCTCAGCCTTGTTCATTACTTTGGTCTATTCTTTGAGTTTTTTCATATATATATATGAAGCTTGTGTTGTTTCTTATGGGATAAATTTTCGTTTAGGGTTAATTTTAGAAGTTTAAAATTCTAGATTCCGGTTTCAATGTTAATGGCATTGATTATTATGTCAAATCTTGAGAAATGAAAATTTTTTCAGCAACTCATGTGATACAAAATGCATCAAATATGTATAGAACATTATACTTTTATAGCAAATCATAACAAAATTCAACTCTTATGATTTAACAGTCAATCTTCTTTGATAATAATTGCTATCTCATAAATGTTAATTATTTCTTCTATCTTTTTTTTTTGTGAATTTATTCGTTTTTCTTTATTTACAAGTAATCGATATCAAAATCTTTTACGAAAAATCCAATTAGTACATCCTCAAACTATAATCTAGATATTAAATTGGTCTCTATAATCTAGATTTTAAACTGGTCTCTATAAATTTTGATATTGAAAATTATAACTTATAATGTGATTCCTTTAGTTTTTTTAGAACATTAATATCCGATTATTCTTTTTTCTTCCAATTATAACTTATAATGTGATTCTTTTTTCGTCCAATTATAAATATATTAATATTTGTTGAAGTATTGGACACAGAAAGTAGTTTAATTTCTCAAAAAATTATTAATGCAATTATAATTAGCTTGATATAAAAATTTATTAATATATATTAATATATGTAAAAACAACTTTTCCAGAAAATATTTTCAGGAAATCTGCCAAACAACAGAAAATATTTTACACAGATTCAATCAAACACCAGAAAATATTTTTCAGTAAATCATTTTACAGAAAAGTAAAACATTTTCCAGAAATTATTTTACGGAAAACATTTTACTGGCAATCAAACAGACCCTAAATCAATGAAAGAGAAGAGAAAAGAGACATACAAAGCTTGATTTAAGATTCTGCAAAATCTGATCAGACTTCTCAACTTCAGCACGTCGCCATCGCTCGTAAAGCAAATAGAACTTCACAACTTCATAACCAGGACTCAAAACATTTACTCTGCATTTTCCCCAATCTTTGATATCTCTGGGAGACACATTTGGACCAAAAGAGAATTTCCCAATGGCTTGTATTATTCCAGATGCACATCTCTCAGTCGAATGGATTATGTTGGGATTGTTTCTCGCATTTTCAGCACACCACTGTAATAACTCTTCTTGTGCATTGCCAACCTGAAGAATGGAAACGATAATGGGTTGAAAGCTGCATAATAAGCAGTGAAACTGTTCAGTTTAGTGCAATTTTGAAAGAAATTTGTGGTTAATTAATGAAATATCCTAATCAAAGTAGCAAAACTGCTTTAAATTTTAATCCGATTATTATCTAGACTGAATTCGATTACTACTATCCAAATCCATTTTAAGTAACATCATCAACCTGATATCTGATTCTGCTAAATATCTGAACTTACAAAGTCAAGATAATTTTAGAAACAAAGTGGATGATAGATTTAGATATCCAAATTTGAATCCATTATCCACAATAGCATAATGGATTCAAATAGTCAATTCAGATATCTATATCCATTATCTGCAAAAATAAAGCGGATTCAGATAATGGATATTCACAAATTAATATCAGCATCCGCTATAATTAGAATATCCAAATTTGGTTATTATACGAATCCACAAATATCAAATCCACACCATCCATTGCCATCCCTAATTCAATACCATTAATAACTGAACCAACCAAAACCAAATTCACTGATTTGGTCAGTTAAGTTCATTGGTAAACTATTTACATAGTATTTTAAAATTATTTTTACTAATTTAGAAATAAAATATTCATTTTTATATTATTCAACATTAAAAATTAAATATAAAATAAAATTTGACTCAGTTCGAATCTATTCGATTAATTATAGTTTTTCAACTTATGAATTGCAAACAGAATCAAATGCATTCAAGTCATACCCAAATTGAAACTGAATCAACTTAAACAAAAATCTAATCAAAATCAAGCCAAACACTGAGATTTGATTTGATTTTTGCTTTTATAATTTTTTTTCTCAACCGTATGCTTACCATCACACCAAAAACGTCAGGAACGGTGAAAAGCTCAGCATCATTTCCAGAGTCACCACAGACAAGTGAACTAAGTGGAACTCTTCCATTAGCTTTAAACCTTCTCTGCAAATATGCAAGCGCTTGGCCTTTATCAGCACTTTTTGGTAATACATCCAATGCTGTCCCATGGCTATAAATTATTTTAACATCTAGCTGCCAAAAGAAGATATTAAGATCAAAAGCCATTCATGAGACACCATTAAATATCTATGATGTCAAGATTCTTCATTTTTCTTAAAGCATCCATGTGTGAAATATTCAATACATTAGTGTAAGAACTAAGTTGCTTTGACTCGAGTGTCTTATCAGATATGGATATCTGTTTGATAAGGAGATAATAAAAATTTTCGAAGTTTTTCCATATATTTAGAAGATCTTTGGAGGTTTTATTTCATATCCATTTATCGGACATGAGTGTCAACTTTCAAATATTGTATGTCAAGAAAAATGAAAAGTAGGAGTAACATAGTACAACTGTACAAGGTAGAAGTGTTCCCAGACCAGGCAGCCACCCGAAAAATTTTCAAATCCCTTATCCAAACATGCTTTCTCATGCAAATTTTCTTATCTCGTGGTTAAGTGTATTGCATTAAAAAGAAACACACAATCTCACCTTGTGTTTTTCTAGACTTTCTGAAAGTGCCTTGATTACTTCTAATGAATTAGGCTTCTCCAAGAAAAAGCTAACCTTGTGAGGTCGTTGCTCGGTGTCTGACTGCAAAGAAAACACGAAGTTGTTAGCTTTTGTAATGATTATCTATTTTTATATTACTCGAACCCGGATGTGAGTGATAGGGCTGCGTATTCAACATGGGTACACTTAATTTTCAAAACCTTTTTCATATGTTACATCCAGATATATACTATATATATATATCAGACACAGGAACTTCAAGGAAAACAAAGAGTAAAAGCAACATAGATTTTCGAACATACTCATATATGACTCTCCAGATACATGGAAAAAGGCTAAAAAATTGAGCATACACATACCATATACATGTCCATATCTGACATACCTGAAACCGAATAAAATAGGTGTGCACTCTAATATAATTACCATCTATAAACTGAAACTCTTACACTTTGTTATTCAAAATTATCAAGAGTCACTTCCAATGAAATATTTTCTTTAAAGGAAAAATGAGTTTTGTTAGAAAAACCAAAAACAAGGGGTTTCAAAATAAAGGGGGAAGGGAACTGATACAAATAAAACTAATTCCAAAGACGAATTAGCCACTAGCAAAAACACCCAACCTGAGAAAGGTGCTCAAATCTCCTACAAGGGACAACCTTAACCTATGTCGTTCAAGTTCGAATTCAAATTTTCAACACTTAATTAAGAATAAAAAACATATACTAAAAAGAACTCGATTAGGCTTTAATACTCGAATTCAACTCATTCGAGCTATTCGAACTTATTCGAGAAAGACTGAAACAGATTTCTTTTTGAATCGAACTCGAACTCGAATAGCTTATGAGCTCAGATTCTCATTTAGAAGTAATTGTACCAAAATCCATGTTTGACAGGTAAGGATCGATCTTTGAAAACTTCGTAAACTATTCGAGTCTGAGCTCGATCCTTAGCTGAACTAGAAACAAAAGCTAAATTGGCATTTTTTTCTTGCGAAAATAAATAAATGAAGAGTAAAGAAACATGCCTGAGGAATAAGCTGAGGAAACTTAGCAGTTTCCTGAGTAATAATATCTCGGTCCCAATTGAGATTCAACCGTTGCTCCCAATCATAATCAGGCACCATTGGTTCTCCATAAGCAATCTCGGTTCCAACGGACATTATGGTTATATCTGGGGTCAAAAGGGGCTTCTCATTCCTCAGCTGTTTATAAATCCTCGGAGACCTTCCAGTGGAATACACCAGCAAAGAATCGTGGCGATAATAGGCTTCCCAAAGAGCGTTGAATCGAAGAAGGGAAAGGTTCTCGGGTTCTTCATGATCGAACTGGAAATTGAAAAAGAAAGATGAAAATCACTTGGAATTCAATGATTGATTTTAATTTATGAAACAGGGATTTTTTTTTTCCTTTTTTGAATACCATTGTGAAATCAAGATCTGAAACTATCATGAGGCGGGGAGGGCCATTGAGACGATCCATGGGTGGTGGTTTAAGTTAGTTGTTTCACTGCAAATTCACCGTGTTTGATGAGAAATTTTGGTTTAAAATGGAAAAGAAAAAACAGAGGAGGGAAAATGTGGGGAAGAAATTACGAGGCTATTTCAATGGAGATATGTGGGATGAGGACAGAAATAGCCATGAAAATGGAAGCAAAGAGAGAGAAGACTCCACTATAATCTCTATGATACTGTAGGGACGACCAAGGGACTTCATTCCTCACTGTGAATGTTTGTTTACCTATTGGTCACTCAACCTTCTTTTAGATATTGAAAATAAAAAGTTTATAATATGACGAACATTGTTGCATAAAAAGTTAATATGTCATTATATGCATGCAATTTAGTCACCCAATTTTAATAATTTGAGTTATTTAGTTGTTGAAATGAAACTCAAGTTTTTCACTTATACCTCAATTTCAAAGTAAAAATTAAACTTTTTCCCCGTAAAAACCCAAATAATTCCTTATAAAATTGTAGATTTTCTCTGAAAGAAAATCCAGGTAATTTTTTATAAAACCTCAAGTTTTTTCCTCTAAAAAGGAAATGAAAAAGATAAATTAATTTTTCTTGAAAAAATTTAAATTTTTTCTATAAAAACTCGAGTAATTTCATGTAAACCCCAATTTTTTCCTTTCATTTTATTGAGAAAAACAGAAATTAATTCTAAAAAGGGGAAATTAAAAAAATGAAATTTCTAACCTAGATTTTCTCTGGCTTTCCTTATTGAAAAAAAAACTAAATTTAATTCTTAAAAAATAAAAAATTAAAAGAAATTAAAATGATAAAATGAGTGACCAAAATGAAAATTCACCAAAGTTGGTTGAGTAAAATGAGTGTATGTAATGGCAAATTAATTGTAAGTGATTAAAATAATAAAAGTATATAAACGACAACGACTAAATTAATAAAAGTATGTAACGACAGTGCCCATATTGTAAGCTTTTTATTTTCAATGTTCAAAATAAAAAATTATGAAAGTTGGGTGATCAATTATGAAGTTTATCCTTGTTTTTTTTCTTCTTAAAGGCTTAATTGAATAAACACCTCAAACTAGGCTCTATTCACGTTTTAGCCCCTAAACTATACCAATTTTCACATACAGGTACCTAATTAATACCTTAAACTTTACCGCTATTAACATTTTTGGTCCAATTACCTAAAAATGTTAAGAAGAGAGAAAAAGCAAGGTGAATAGGACTTAGACATGTGTTCTATTTTTTTCCCTTTAAGATATTTGATATTGATAAATAAATTATTTTTGAAAAATCAAATTTAAAAGGAAATTTTCAAATTATATATTTAATTTTGTAGAAATAATTCAATTTATATATTTAATTTCAATATCTTTTGGTGCATTTACTTGTAATAGGTATTCAAATGAATAAAATTTACAATCAACCAAATAATTCAATAAGCCCACTACGTTTCACAAGGCATTCATACAAACCAATTTTAATTCGAGTTGAAATCACTAATTTGTATTTAAATTTGGTCTGACCCGAAATTTACCTATAAAATATTATTGAAATTTATTTTAAATTGTAAATGATTATTAATTTCTCAATATATTTATCGGAGCAGGCCAAGTAATTAATTCTTCATATTTTGTAGGCTCATTAAGAGGGTAGATGTTAGCCACGAGTTTTAAAGCTGCTCTATACTCAGAGCGAGGATCAAACCCTCAACCAATTATTAGGGTAGAAATGATTAATTTAAATATGACTAGTTGTACTCATATTAATTAAGAATTAAATCCTATTTACTACCGGTACAATTTTTTTAATCCACAAACAATTTTAAATTTTGACTTGTATTATTTTTAATTAATTTTTATATATTAAAATTAATATAAAAATATGTTTTTATTGTTATTTGTGAAGTTAAAAAAATTTCACCGTGGCCAACAAAACTATAGTTGGAGTAGTGAAGTTATTGTAAATTAACATCAAAAGATCAAGAAATTGACCCCTTGTAACCCACCCCCTCTTTAAATTTGTAATGACAAAAAATCTCAATATATATGTTCTTTTGTTTTTAAAGCATGAAGAAAAATTTGAGGATGTATGTGTTGACATGATGGTTAGAGTGTTTATCACTTCAGGTATGATTTGGGTTTGAGTCGGGTTAATTGTGTTACTGCTAGGACTTTACTCTCCTCTTGTAATTCACCTAATAAAGATTGATGACAAAATTAACTAACTTTTCACAACAATTTACACAGAATTGATTGATCACTGGTGTAATTTACTTTAAGGGTGTGTTTGAAAAAAGACCTAGTAATTAAATTTGGGTGTAATTGCCTATAATTCTTATTTTGTGACATATTTGTATAAAACTACAATTAGCGGATTCCACTTAATTTAGTGTAATTGGAACATCTCAATTACAATATTCAATTCTTGAGAAAGTGAAAATTGAGATAGTTACACGAATTGTTATAAACAATTACGCTCAAATTCAATTATCTTATGGCTCTCAAATAGACCTCTACTTTATTTAAGTTTAAAAAGTTATTTTTATATAATAATAATATATGTTAATTTTATAACATATATTTTATTTTTTAGAATATAAGTATATGTTATTTATAATAGATAATTTTTCATGCATTTTAACCTATGAAATATTTACTTAAATTACATAATATTTATTATTAGGCATGTTTAAGAGTTAGGCTATTTACTTAAATTTAAAATGGTTTGAAAAAATTAAACTCATTTAAAATATTAGTGAATTTCAAGCTTTGAATTTGGAGCACAAACCTTGGCACAATTAGATTTCAAGTGTACAATGTTTCATTATATATATTATAACTTATATCCTAAGAAAAATTAAATATAATATAATGTAAATATTGAAAATATGTTAAATTGTATGTTTAGATTTGAAATATATATATATATGATGATTTTAGATTGCGGGAGAGATTGATGCTTGTTAAATCTAGGGGCAGGGTCAAGGGTTTGCAGGTGCCTGATTCTTTTAAATTGGAAAATTTTTATTTGAGCCCTTTATAATTAATAAAATTCTAAATTAGTAATAGTAAAATTACACTTTAACCCTGATAAAATTTTGATTTAATCTTTTAAAAATTATAAAGATATAAACTATTAAAATAGTAAATTTATCTTTTTTACTATCATAAAAAGTATATAATTTAATTCTAACCACGGACTACCCTCAATAAAAAATTTTTCTAACTTTGTCTCTGATTAAACTTTAATTTTAGATTGCGGGAGACGAATTGTTAAACGAGGATGACTGGAAGGCAATATCCATGATTCCAATTCGTGGTGTTGATAAAAAAAGGTAACACTCACATGGCATCACTCTTCGAATGGAAGTTACATATCTCGTGCTTTCGATCATCCTCAACCAATGGGCTCTTGTGTGAAAACACCATGGAAGATCCATATGAGATGTAGAACGGGTTGCAACAGATCCTTTTCTTTTGCCCTTCTTCTCAAGGCGCCGTTTGGAAGGCTTCCTCCTTCCACTACACTCTGGCTTTCATGGGATTCGGATCCTTTGCAAGCTGATGGATGAAGATTGACCAAAAGCTGCCCAAATGTGGAGCTTTCTATAGTATCAATCTTATTGATGCTACAACATTTGGAAATCTCGGAATCAGTCTTCCAAGATATTAATGACAACCCGATTCACTAATGGAATGCTACTTTGGACGGCTTCCTCGTGTAAATAGAAGCTACCAAGTCCCCAAGTTACAATGTAAATTGAACTAGTGACAAAGATGTTGTTGGGTACCCAAAACTATTAGGATTAATCGTCACACCTTTTTCTTGAATAGTTCGAACCCGGTTGGTCTTGTGACTGTTGCAAGGAATAGCAACTATGATGTTAACGGAACTAAAATAAAAGTAAGGTCTTTAAATGTGCTTATGGCTTAAACCTTAACGATAAGGATAAGCTTTTTGTTGATAAAATCGCAATGGATGGCAAAACATTACAGCCACAAGGTTATTAGCAAGATCCGAGGCAATTTGAGATTGATATGGGACTATTGGGGATATTATTCCTCATACTTCAAATATTAATTTGATTTATTTTGAACATGTTATTTGTGTTGACCGATTGAGCAGCAAAAACAATCATTAATGACTCTTGCCCCCTCTTCAGCAGCCCAACCTGTCGAAATGACTTATCTCACTCTGTAGCGTCAAAATATACCCTAAATAATAATACTCAAATTTAGTGTGCATGAAACATTAACATTTTAATAGATTCTGTATTGGTAGTTTTTGATTGTGCGTGTGTGCTATAAATTATTTAATAACAGCTTTATCAGCCATATATATATATATTTATATAGTTTGAAAGTTAATCTTTTTTATCTTTCACACATTATACATGAACAGAGATTAAAGGAGTTCGGCTTTGTTTTGGGAGGTGACAAAATTAACATCTCTATAAACATCAATTTTTGGGCGATGAGTAAACCTGTTCAAACATCCCATCCCAACGGAGATCTTGTTTCCATTATTATTTATAATAATCTGTCCCAGCCAAATTATCTTCCACAATAAATATTGTTTATTATTTGCAGTAAATCACAACTTTTAAAATATAACTCTTAAATATTGATCTTCAAATGCTTTACCTATACCAATTTCTTTTAATTCTAAATGTATGTATCATAGGTAACAAAATCCAATGTTTTGCTTCTGCTTAGCGCTTAACACTAGTTTATTAAAAATTATTAAAATAACTTTTTCCTAAACATTATAAAACGATAATGCTTACTAATGCGCACAACATTTTAACCCAAAATCTTTAATCCGACATTAATTTCTTTTGTTACATGCTACTAAGTATATTTTTAATTTAATTTAATAAAAAAATTAATAATGTTAATAATTAAACATAAATTTTAAAATCTAAAAATTAGAAAGATTAAATTTCTAAAAATAAAAAGGTCAAATTTCAAACGCACGAAAAATACAATGACTTGAAACATATTTTAACACTAAACAGAATTACTATTTAAAACATAAAAATTAATTTATTAATTTTTAATTATAAAAATATACAAATACTAATATAAAAATATTTTCAATCTTTTAATATGAATTTCAAATTTCAGAATATTTCAAATTCATAATTTAATTGAATTTTAAAAATAATCATCGATTCACACAACTAATATTTTTAAAATCTGAATTCTTATTCTGAAATCCAAATTCTCAAACATCACCTTATAATCACATTTAAAAGCAATATATTGTTGCTTCTACTTTTCATTTTCTTGAAGTACAGCCATGCCAAAAACATTTTCAGATACAAGTAGAGGAGATATGTAACCCCTCCAAATACTCTCCAAATTCATGAAAAAGAAATCTTTTTTTTAAAATAAAAAAATTGAACATACCGGCATCAAATATGTACTTATATCCAACACTCACATCCAAGTTCCAAGTCTGAGTCTATAGTTCAAAACAAAATTTCCAGATTAAGACAACTAAAAACAGGTAGTGTAGTTGTAACTTCAATTGAACTGATTATAATTATTATTCCATATATCTGACTTTCATCAGCTCAAAAATGGATGACTTGGTAAGGCATTGAAAATGGATATGATCAACAATAATCATGTAGTAAACAAAGTTCATTCTTTCTAAAAACCCTAATTCCCAAATCCCCAAGTGAGAAATGGAGGAGAATAACTCTAAGATTCACATGCCAAAGTTACAGGTTAACTATAAAACCAAAACGGTATAGGGTGCCATTATTCATACCTAAGGGCTGAAGCTCCATGCTCCCTTTAAATGATGGTCAAACCTCATTTCTTGAATTTGCAATGTCATTCACTGTGGAGCAGACGCTGAAAAACAGAGCTAAATGGCTTTAACAACGGTATATTGAGTTTGATGAGAATCAAATATTTAGTACAATGAAAGTGTACCGATTCTGAATTGTATGCTAAGCAGCAGAAATTGCATTATAGCCTTTCTCCTCGAGAACTTCAGCTAAGGAGCTATCTCCTGTCTTAATGATTCTTCCATTCTCCTGGAAATATCACATTAGATCATAACCCGATCAGAACAAAGATATTTTCTTATAGCACCAGAACAAATTCCTTTTAAGATTAAATCTGAAGGATATAAAAGTTAGTAGTGGTGACTAAATAGAAAAAAACATGCGAAGAACAAAGCAGAACAAGTAGTGGTGACTAAATAGAAAAAAACATGCGAAGAACAAAGCAGAACAAGTTCCCAACTAAATTACGTCCGATACTGTTTCAAAATGCTCCCAATGCCTAATTAAAGCATACATAGATGATCCTAATTACCAAATCTAGGAATCAAATCCAAATAGACTCATCCATTAGGCGTAACTTCATAAATAGCAGTTAGAAACAAAGAGAAAGACGGAACCATGAAACATAAGTTAACTTGCAGATCACTTGAAATCATGAATGGGGGCCAATCTTCACATAGTTTATAGTTCAGCCAAAATCTCAGGTTGCTATAATGTTAGTCATTGGCCCATGTTAGAGTTTGATATCTTTCTAAGAAAATAATGGATATAAAAACAGACGAACCATACATGTTATCAGGAAAGCAAGCTATGTTATTTAGTGTGTGAGTTTCCGCCAAGGAGAAGCCACATTCACTAGTTTCAATGGAGAAGGCAATCAACAGGCATAAAATATACACTTGATCACTGCCTTGAATTTTTAAACAACTCACCATAATATGAATGAATGTCGGCTTTATAACTTCCAACAGTCGTCGATAATGAGTTATCATCAAAACTGAGTTTGTTGGAGTCAAAAGACCATTCACTGCTTTCGCTACATCTCGAAGGGCATCAACATCTAGCCCAGAATCAATCTCATCGAGTATAGCCAAGTCTGCTCCAAGAACCTATAAGTAAATATAGAGATGAGAAAAAAATTGATTTTCTTAGCTTCGATGCAATAAATAACCAACAAATCTATAAGTAAATATTCCCTAGATTTCAGAACTATAACTCACTATCTCTCTCTCATAGGGGAGGGGAGCAGCTCAGATTTGATCCCAGGGCATCCAAACCTAGCTGGCCAATATTCTATATTTTTGGCATGCAAGAAAAGGTCCATAGTACATGGTATGGTTCAGGGAGAAAACAGCAACAACCCAATAGAACTAAGGCTGAAAACGAGTAAGATAGAAGTTAAACTCTTTTTTTTTTTTTTTGGGGGGGGGGGGAGACCATAGGGTTGAAAAACTCTAATTTCTTAAGTCTATTAATTAAAAGAAAACAATAAGGTGGCTGTAAATCTATTTTACAGCCAATTTATACTAGGATTCCAGACTTCAATCCTAGCCCTATATTAAAACTAAGGAAAACTTATAATCCTAGCCATCCATCCATATCTAAAAATTATTAATAAAGCTGAAATATTAAAATAGCGTGTAGTAATAGCTCCTGTAATAGCATGTAAGCCATGAACAACAATTCTAAGTTCAAACAAGAATATTCCACTGCAACTATCAAATGAGGACAAAACAATTCCACAATGAATTACAGAAGACATTATATCATATTACCGCAAGCTGCAAAATCTCATTGCGCTTCCTTTCACCTCCACTGAATCCTTCATTGACATTTCGGTTAAGCAAATCAGTCTTCATGTTCACAAGATCGAGTTTAGGATATATGTAAGCATAGAACTGCAAGAGTAAAATGACAGAAGTATTATAATCAATAAGAAACTTAGCATGAATATTTTTTGGTATATTTATCAGCTTACATATTAGAAGAATAACCGACTATTGCAACTTTTGATCTTTTCATTGTTATTGATTAAACAGGGAGAACAAGAACATCTCAACAATGCACTAGAAAGTTCTTTCCTAAAAAGACGGGGAAGGCAGTTCATATACCTCAAGTGGACCAAGCTCAGGCTCACCAAGTTTTTTCCTTCGAGCATTGTATGCCATGTGCAAAAAGTCGATATTGTTCACACCCGGGATCTCAACCGGGGACTGGAAACTCATAAAAAGTCCGGCAAGAGATCTTTCCTCCGGTTCCATGTCAAGCAAATTCTCTCCCTTGAAAACAACATCTCCTCCAGTCACCTCATAATCTGGATGACCGACAAGAACCTATAATACATAAATTCAATCAAGACCTTCCAAAAAATAATTCATAAACCAGTATGATTTCACCTAACTAGTTCAACAAATTCAAATATCTGTATGATTAAACAAATATTACTAGGACTATTATTCAAGATTAGGGGTGTAATCGAGTTGAGTTGAGATCAAGTTGTGAGAATATAGCGCTTGAGCATGACTTGAAATTCAAAGCAAAAAGCTTGGCTCAAGCTAGACTTGAAATTCAAGGCTCGAAGCTTAGCTTGAGCTCAATCAAGTTTCACTTTTAGAGCTCGAGCTCTATCTAGGATAAAGATCGAATTACTCAAGCTCGGTTAGTTATGCTTGATTACTTGATTCTCATGCTCAACTTCAATCTGATTATTTATGCTCAAGCTCACATTATTATTTTTTCAATACTAATTAAAAATAAAAAGGCTTGATTAGCCCCATGGCTCCTGAGCTATTCAAGTCAAATATTAGGATATTTAAGTTAAACTAGCTCGATCGATAATGACTGAGCTCAATTTGAGTTAGTTGAAGCCAAATCGAAGTAACTAGCTTGCACAAGTCTCTTTTACACCCTCATTCAAGATAAAGGAAAAAGATTACTATAATCAACCTGGGAATTAATTCAGTTAATTTATACAGTCATCTGCATCCCTTAGCCTATTCACAAGCTATAAACTCCTTTATAAAAAAACAAATAATAATTTAAATTTAAATACATGTGAAAGAATACTAACCTTAGAAAACGTACTCTTCCCAGAGCCATTCTTTCCCATTATAGCATGAATCTAATAAAAATTAAACAAACAAAATATAATTGGAAAAAGAAAACAGAGTCTAATGTAACAAAAATCATTCATAAAAATTAAAGTAACAGAAAAATATATATATATCTTCTAATTGACCTCTCCATGGTGAACGACGAGGTTGACGCCTTTGAGGATTTCCTGCTTGGTTTCAGCAATCACGGCAGTTAAACCTCTGACTTCGAGAAGAGGCGTCTTGGAGTTGCCAAGACCGTCGGTGGAGGTGGTAGATTCAACGGCGGAGAAGGAAGCGGCGATGGGCCTAGGAGACGGCGCGTGAGTAGAGCGGAAGCGGGAAGAGCGAGTGAGAGGGAGAGGGAGAGGAAGAGAAATGAAAGAGGTGGATTTTAGAGTAAAAGGGGGAAAAGAAGGGAGTGGTGGTGGTGAAGCAGTGCACTGAATTTGCCAAGCCATTTGCCCTGCCTGACGATAATTTTTGTTTTCTTTTATTCGGTCACTAAAAAGAAAATTGGATTTTCAACCACATCCCATCCCATTCAATCAACTCAACAATTTATTTATTTATTTATTATTATATAACTTCTATAAATAAATTTATGCCCTTATATAAAGTTTTAATAAAGGAAAATTATTAAAAATTAAATTAAATTAATATAAATATTTTAAAATAATTTTATAATTTTTTATAGTTGAATAAGTAAAAATATATATAATTAGATAACTACTAATATATTAAAATATATTAATATAAAATAATATTTTAAAATATTAGTATAAAATATTTATTTTTTATATTTTACTATACCAACACTTGTTAACCTCTTAACATTACTTATAGAATTTAAAAACTTTATAAACTTTTTAGTTTTCTTGAGAGTCTGTTTGGATAAGAGAGATTAATTGAATGAAAATGTAATTATTAATTATTAGGGTAATAATTATTTCCTCCTGTAATTACAAATAAATTATAATTCCTTAGATGTGTTTGGTTGATAGAATATGATTACAACTTCATTCCTTATGTCATATTTGATTGTACAAAATATAATTACACAATTATATAATTTATATTTTTAAAAATTTATTAGTACAATAAAAAGATTTTATTTAACAAAAAATTAAATTAAATCATCATATGGATTATATTAGTTTAAAAAGTAGTTGATAAGACAATTACTAATAATAATAAAAATAAACATTATACGTAATTTTATCTAATTACTTTAGTACATATTTGTCGGGTTATTTCCTCTTTAATATTTAACATATACTCATTATCAATCATTTATTAGTCCTTAATCGAGTTCATCGTCATCGTCATCATCTAATTTTGAATTTGTATCATTAAGATTATCAATATATATTTCTTCCATATACTATTTTAAGTATGGATAAGCTTAATTACACCTATAATTGAAATTATGAAATATGCAATATTTTAGTATGATCCAACTTAATTTTTTTTATATTATATTAAGTTGATGTTGTTAATATGGGAAATATTTTTTTAGAACAACAAATGTTTTTTTCAGCACATTGCGAAACTTTAAATGTATCAAATTAAAGAGTTTGTGAGCTGTTTATGGTGCTCATGTTTGGCCCCATTATTTCAAATGGTATCATACCCCATAATATGATGTAAGAAAATCTTTTGGATTTGCATAATTAATACCGACCTTGTAATATTTAGGTTTATAGTTCAAATAATCTATAACTTTAATTATAAAAATTTATATAAACTTAATTTGAAGAAAAACTTATGCCATGTTATATCCCTTCTTATAATACGTAAATTATGTAAAAAATAATATACTTTTTATAATTTATGACATTTATAAACAAAGCTTTATAAATTATCCAAAAACTTTCGTAACTCTTTATGAATAATATAATTTTTTGCTTTAAATTTAAAAATATTTTTTTTTTCTAAATAAGTTATGATATAAAAACTATAATATTTTTTTATGAATAAATATATTATTTTTATAATATATAGTACGGACACATAAATAAGTTATGTTCATACTTTTTATCATAAAATTTTATAAATAAATATATTATAACATTTTATAGCATGTAAATTATTTTTTATAATAAATTTTTTTGCTATAATTTTAGAATTTTTTTAAGATTTAAATAATATAATTTTTTGTTATAAATTTATAAAATACATAGATTTTATTTTTGAGCAATATACACAAATTATTTCTATAATATATATTTTTAGAATTTAGAATATAAGAATTTTTTTATCATAATCATCCCAAATACTCATACGTGTTCACGTTTATAATATAATTTTATAAATTGTATAAAAATATTTTTTAAATTAGATATTGGTGTAATTACGTATACAATTACTCCAATTCTCACTCCTCTCTAAGAATTAGATAGTGCCTAATTACTCTCAATTCGGCGAGACAAGCTAATTATAATGGTTATCTAAACATGTTATCCTTAAATAATCATTATCTTATAAAAAATACACTAACATGCTATAAACAGGAGTTGATCATGGGCTAGGCTGAATTAGGTTTGGGCTAGTGCAAATAAATCAGGCTTGATCACGAGCAGAGAAATGGGCCTAAAATTTTATCCAAATTTATTTTTTGAGCCTATATTTTTATTCAAACCCTCTGATTTTTCGGACTAACCTTCGGTTTGAATAAATGGCCCGACTCGGCCAGGCCAAGATCAGTTCTACTATAAACTCCAAATTGTTATGTTGTCAAAAATACATAATCAAAACAATATTTTAAATAATTTATCTATTCATTAAGACTTTACCATAAAATTTAAATAAATTTAAAATTTTTTTATATATTTATATTATCTTAAATAAAATTAAGTTAAAAATAAATTTGAATAATCAAAACAATCTACTTAAATATTAAAACCTTTTCAATAATTTTTTTAATTTATAAAAATATTAGAACTATCCCATAATTGAATAATTTATTTAAAGGTAAATGTGACATAATTTTTTTATAAAAATATTAAAAGTTTCCCATAATTTACATTATTCACCCTATAAATAGTACTACAAAAGCACCAATCCAATGATATGATATATATATATATATATAAAATGTAAGGAACAAAACAGAATTAGATCATAGTATTTCAGGGAATAACTCTCCCATATGCATCATCTAATGAAGTCGTAAAGACCATGTTTGGTGGACATTCAAAAGTATACATTTGCATTGCCAAAGAGGCTGCTATATTAGCCAAAATATCAGCAACTTTATTGCCCTCGATCCCAGATATTCAAATCATCGCAAGGTTTGTTTTTATTGAAAATATTAGCTTACTTTTTCTATCCAACATTCATTCTACATTATATTTATATGTAATCTAATAAATGATTCTTTTTTTAATTATTATTACATCAGCTTTTTCAAATGTGTTCTAAATGGAGCGAAAATTGACATAAAAAATCCACAGATTCCAAGAAATTAATATTTGTATCCACAATTAAAATAAATTTTTAATATGCTTTCATTTTGCACAGGTTCTTACAAGGTAAAACTTTGTCTCAAAGGAGCAAAAAAGAAAGTGACAAGCATGCAATAATTTAATACGTAAGAAGGATTGATTTTACAGTTTGATGAGAGCCTTTAAACGACAGATTTTTTTGATAAAATTTATTTTTAAGTACATATTTTATTTCCCATAAAGACCCCGTAGGCCTAAACACTAACATTTTGTATTCCTCTTTTCTTTTTTGGTAATTTACTTTCTATTACAACAATTAACTAATTATTTCATAATTTTGTCTATTATTGTTTTATAAATTTATTATAAAATTTTATCCATTTTATTTAACCTAAATATTTACTTATTATCTATTTTATATATATTAAAATTTTATCAATACATATAGTTGGGGATCGACTCGATTGAACAACGAACAAATAAAAAATACTATAAGAAATTGAGAAATTGAACACACAAATTGAACATGGAAAAACCTCTTCAAAGATAATAAAAAATCATGAGTAAAGATAATTTTACTATAATAGTAAAAGAATAAAGAGTACAAAAGATGGAGATAAAAACTAAACCCTGAAACCCAAAAAAACAAATAACCCTTAAAACGTAAACACAACATTCTCCAAAAGTGTTATGAGTTCTAATCTTTAATGGGTGTTTATTCTAAGGTTGTAAAAGAGTCTATTTATAGGCTAAATTCGTAGCTCAAATAAATTATGTTAATAAATGTTAAATATATTATACTAATAAATACTAAATCTTTTAGAAAGAAACTATTTTTTGTTTAACTTAACTTGTAAGCAATGATTTTTACAATATATTTTTAATTAGAGAAAGATCGCTTAGTGCTAATTTTTTTTTTTAGAATTTTACTTATGATAAAATGATTTAAATTTATTTATAATATCAATAATAAAATTAAATTTATACAAAATTGTAAGATAATTTAATTGATACATACAATCAAACTCGTGCATCATCAGATAAGAAAACTAGTATAATATGTATATAAGCACGAGTTTGAAAAAACTTTTAAACTGACATTCTTTATTTTTCATCATATTACTAAATAAATATTATAATTTAATAGAAGTTGTGATAATCACATATTTAAAAATATTTATAATTTAGCTCAATTGACATTGACATTGTTGCCAGTGTAAGAGGATGTGAGTTTAAGTGCGTTGAAGCACATTATCCTCTTATTTAAGGGTTGAGGAGAGACTATTGGTAATTTTAGGTATTGTATCAAAATGAGCAAATATTATAAGAACCTACAATGAGATTAATATTCAAAAAAATAATTATAATTTAATTTACAACTATTAGTAAAAAAAGTTGTTAATTTTAAAATAGAGTTTACTCTAAGTATAATATACACGAAAAAATTATGATAATTGTATTTGTTATAAAATAAAAAGACAAAAAGTAAAGAACAAAGAAAATAAAAGAGCAAAAGGAAGAGCGTATTTTTATTGATCAATTAGAATATTTACAAAACTCCTCCAAAGTCTATATTTTTAGGCATAAGAAGTATAAATGAAGTAAAAATCTACTTCTAATGACTATTAGAATTTAAAGTACATCAAAACTTATATTGATCTTGATAGACATCCACTTAATAAGATATTCATAATACTTCCCATTGGATGTCCATTGTAGATAACGTGTCTCATTAAAACCTTACTAAGATAAAAACCACGTGGGAAAAAAATTCCTAGTGAAGGAAAAAAAAGTATACATATCTATAGTATGCATACCATGCTGCATCATTAAAAACCTTACCAGGAAAACCCAATGGGGCAAAACCTCGGTAAAGGAAAAAAAGTATTTACTCCCCCTCGTGAAAACATTGCATACTTTCTTATATTCTACGCATTCAATCTTAAATTCTAATTTTTCAAATGACTAATTGAATGTATTTGCTACGCATTTTTATCACCATTCCTTTAAATGTCATGAGTGAGGGAAAATTTGGGAGAAATATATTTTGATTTCTTCAGGAGTTTCAACAATAATCGAAACAAACTTTAATCATGATCCCTCTATAAAAATACAAATAGATATTTTGGACCATTTTATAATCCTCTTTCAACTAATATTAGCTAAGTCAAATTTACCACATATGTTTAATTATTTCAATTCATATAAATGCATAATTTCCCGATAATTTCAATATGCTTCTAGCATTCTAAATCCTTCAAAGATTTTAATATAAAATTTACTATATAGTAATTCATAAAAGGTTGTAATAACAACCATTAGACGCAAGTTAAATCTTCTATAAATTGTCAGTTTAATAATATATCTAAAAGTTATTGCATCTACCACAAAAGAATTTTATATATTGTCATAATCAATGTCAGGACTTAGCGAAAAACTTCATATTTTTATTTCGCTTTTGCAAAACTATTTCATTTGCACCCTCATTGACTTTATACCTTTAGATATTTGAACTACTGTTTCAAAAACTCCACGAATTTAATTGTATTTAAATTGTATCTTTCCATTTTAACCAATTTATTCAACATCTATATTTCTCAATAGATTTATTCAAGATCCTCCTTTTATTTTATTATTTCAATAATAATATTGCATGCAAAACCATTGTCAACCACTTTTATTATTGGTTCTACATTTTCTCAAATTGAATAACTTATCGAGATATCTTATTTTCACTATTTTAATCTTCAATTTCAGGTACCTGAATCTCTTCTGAAATTTTACTTATTAGTTATGTCTTGGGTCTCTTTTGGAGCACTCACCTTTACTATATGAACATCTAGATTTATTATTATTTTTATGATAATTTTCATATTTGGAACTTGTAATGAGTTATCCTTGTTGAACTTTTGGTTCAAATTACTCTCCCCCTTAACTCATTACAAGTTATTATTTATCTCCCCCTAATGTTGGGAAAACTATCAAATCAAAATAATAAGCACAAATCATGTCATAATTGAATCTCCAATACATTTAAAACATATAATAATATAAGGAGACTCGTAATTAATATATATTCTCAATTTTCTTCGAGGATTCACTCAAATTTGTGCGTTGTAGTGGATCAATTGGAATATATACACATACAGAAGTTCAAAGATGGGAAATATTTAGCTCTTTACCAAAAACCAATTGTAATTGGGAGTATATATAACTTATTGGCATGATGCGTACAATACATAAATCAACATAATCTCATGTTGAAATAGGAGGTTTAGTTCTCATGAGTAATGGTTTAGCATTAATCAGAGACGTTCAGTCAATAATTTCTCTAAACCATCATGCGCATAAATAACAAACTTTTACAAAAAAAGAGTTTAAACTCAATTAATAAAAGACTGAGATATAAATTCATCAAAATTAGCAAGATGAATTGTTTTAATTACATGATCTAAAATTAATTATTTAAACAGTCAATCTTGCAAATGACAAGTTACAAGTTGATAAGACATGTGGTTATTTTGTAGATGCATCTACCAAAATCATATAATATCAAAACCATCCACATGGTGGATGAATGGACTCATATTCATTCCAGAAATGTAAGACATTAAATCTTAACTTTAGCTAGTAAGTTTCTAAAAATCAATTTTTATTAAGAACAAGCAACAGATGAGAATTCTTTAAATTAAAGAATCGTATAGTTCTTTAATGAATGTCCATATGAATTCTCAATTAATTTTCGCATCATATATGATCCAGGATGGTCTAACTGGTCACGCTAAATAGTAAATGCATTTGTTTCAATAAACTTGTGGTTTACTTTAACAAGCATTTCAATTGTACTAATAATGCCAATACAAATTGTGACAAACTGATAATTTTATTGTCATTTCTTTTACTTTGTATCCATATATAAGTACTATTATAACATTTACTACTGGAAATGTCTAAATTAATGTGAAGTCTAAATCACTATTTTCCAGGTGTATAATAGGTACATAACTAATGACTTTTCATACATAAGTTTTCTCTCTTACGAGTTCTCATCAGTAATATTTTTCCACGTAATTTTAATTGAGAACTTATTCTGAATACTGTAAAGTTATACTTACAGTTTTTTTTTTAAAAACTTGCAACTTTAGGTGCATCCAATCATAATGAGCTTTAGATAGAATTACCATATTCTATTGTTCATATTTTTCTTTCATAGTCAAATATTTTGCTTTCAATTTCTTAATGGGGATGATAACAAAAGAAGATTATAAAGATAGTCGCAATTAATAACTCAATCCTCTTTTGATTCTTATGCAGTATAATCTTTTCCTCATTCACAATCTCAATATGAGATCTATTATGAATATATTTTAAAACCAATAGATTAACCATCACAGGATATTAATATATTAGCTCTTCTAATCTTTCGACTAATTTTGTACTACCAAATATTGAAATAATATTGGTTTATATTTTCTTTTATGTTCACTTCGGGGAATGCAATAAATTTACTAAGACGAACTTATAAACGTCTAATTAGATTCTTTATTTCATAATCACCATCGCAAATATGCATGGATTTCAAATCAAAATCTATCTATTCATGTTGTCATGATCAGTCTCCAATTATAATAAATATGATATAATAAATAAATCATAGTTAAATATACATGAAATTCTTTAACACCATCGTTGTCACCCTAGCTGAGTGGTTAAACGCTCTAATGATTACTCATAGTGCGCAGGCCTCAATTGAAATAGCAGCAACTCTATGAGGCAATTGACAATAGTAAAATTTGGGATATTTTTGTGACTTATGGAGAAAAACAATTAAAAGAAAATAGTGTTGATAACGTGTTATAAAATAAAAAGACAGATAATAAAGAACAAAAAGAATGGGAGAGCAAAGAGAGAGCGTATTTTTATTGATCAATCAAAATATTTACAAAACATATCCAAAATCTATATTTATAGGCACAAGAAGTATAAATGAAGTAGATATCTACTTCTAATGGACTATTAGAATTTAAAGTACATCCAAACTTATCTTGATCTTGGTAGACATCCACCTAATAAGATATTCATAACAGTATATTATTATTTAAATTACAATTACTAGTTAAAAGACATTTTATATAAAAAAATTGTGCTAATTTTATTGATGTAAGATAGAGTTATTACTTGAATAAAATTCTAAGCATGTTAATTAACACTTAATTAATATTAGAGTTATATAGGAATTAAAATTTAAGCTTAGATTTATAAATAACATTCAATAATTAGACATATTTAATTAAATAGCATCTAAGAAAAATTATCGATAAAAAAATAAAGATTATCAACATAAGTTAGAACTATATATGTATATATATAAACAATAGTTATTCGAATAGACAATATTGAATTATATTCAAACTATAATAGCAGTGGAAAAAAAATAGAAGATTATTTTACTTATTGATAGAAGGTAGTTTGATATTATGATTTTTTATAATTATGTTATATGTTGCTTATACCGTGTGAAACAAATACTTTTAAAACCGTTTCTTTTTTTGTCTATCTGTTATTTATTTGGTACGTGTGAAAAATATTTTGTGAATTTATTTTAAAAAGAAAATCAAATTTCAATAATTATTTTAAATAATCATTATTAATATAATTGAAATCACATTTGACATTAAAAACTAGTATTATAATAATTAGAACTAGATCGATTGATTTAACACACACAAAAAAAAAAAAACCTAAGTAATGAATGATATTAGGGCTAAAGTGATTAGTTTAATCCACTCATATGAATATATTAAATCATACATACAATCATTTTATAATTTCCAGTCATACTAACTTAATGATTCTTTTTGCATGTGTAAATTTACGGTTTTCTTAAGTCAGATTAGAAGATAAGAATTCGATACATTCTTAGATATTAGAATACGTTTACTGATCAAATGGCAAAACCCATATATTATAATTCATTGAGTCAAACGTTTTTTGAGGATATATCAATTTTTATTCAAGAGATTTTGGAGTCTGAAAATACTATCCTTAACCAGATTGTTTAATTTTATTGTTTTTGCTTAATATCATTAATTTCTACCAAAAAAAATATTTTTTAGATTTTTCATTAATAAATAAAAGTTACCTATCGGCATTTAAAATTTTAAAAAATATATCTTAAAACATAAAATATAACTAATAAATTTTATTTCAAATTTCAAAATGATTTCTTTACTTATTTAAAAATACACAATCATAATCAAATATATTTTTTACAAAAACAATCAAAACAGTAATCACTATAATTGTTAAATATTGCTAATTATTAAACAAACCATTACTATTCTTCCAATAATGATTTTCAAAATTAAAAATATTGTTAGAATATTTTCAACTTTTTAAAATTATAATTATTAAAAAATTAAAATTCTAAAACTAATTAAAATTCTTTATTAAAGGTTTAAGAATGTAAAATGCCTTCAAACTTTTTCCAAAAAAAGCAATTAAGTCCCTGCCTTTTTTTGCACTTATTTGGGTATTTAAACATTTAGAATGCATCAAAAAAACCCTTAAACCTTTTCAAGAAAAAACAATTAAGCTCATACTTTTTTTCACTCAATTAGGTACTTGAACTTTCAAAATGCTTCAAAAAGGCCCTCAAACTTTTTCAAAAAAGCAATTAAGCTTCTGATTTTATTAAAAATTATAAAAAATTAAAATCAATAAAAGCTATAAATATTATTAAATTTTTAATAAAAATCATAAAAATTAGAAAAAAATATAAAAAAATATAAAAATCATTAAAAAATGTAAAAATTTGTAAAATTTTATAAAAATCGTAAAAAAATTATAAAATATATAGAAATATAAAAATTATAAAAAAATTATAAAGTCATAAGAATTATACAAAATATAAAGAAATATAAATTTCATAAAAAAATTATAAAAATTATCGTACCAAAAGAAGCATTTTATAAATTTTCTATAACTTTTATTGCTTTTTATTTTTTATCATTTTTACCACATGTTACATTGTGTTGCGACACGTAATGACTTTAATTGAAAAAAACTAGGGTCATTAAATTTTTTTTATGATTTTTATAAAATTAAATTTTTTACGATTTTTATAGAAAAATTTATAATTTTTAATAAATTTTAAATTTATAATATTTTTTATTAAAATTTATTATATTTTACAATTTTGTTATAATTTTTAATAAGAGTAGGGGCTTAATTGCTTTTTTGAAAAATTTTGAGGATCTTTTTGATGCATTTTGAAAGTTTAATTACCCAATTGAGTGAAAAACAGGGGCTTAATTGCTTTTTTTGAAGAAGTTTGAGGGCCTTTTTGATTTATTCTGAAAGTTCAAGTGTTTAATCGAGTGCAAAAAAAAAGGAGAGACTTAATTACTTTTTTAAAAAAAATTTGAGGGCTTTTTACACTCTTAAAATTTTTTAAAATAATAAATTTAAAATAAAAATATTGTTAAATTATTATAAAACATATTTAAAAATTTAAGATATAGTTAATAAATTCAAAATGTTTAACTTTTACCGTTTACTTCATTCCAATATTCTTACCCAATTCCGCGCGCTATAGTGATTTTTTGCTATTACACCGTTTGGTTCACCATTTACTTCATTCCACCGATTTGCTATTACGCTCATATTCCCTCAGATGCTGTAATAGGTTCCGGGGTGAGGGCACTGAATTGCTATTCAAAACTAGACGCGTAAAATTTATCCCCAAAATAGCCTGCTTTCTTCTCCCTTGCTCCAGATTTCTTCCAACATTTTTTCCCAAATCAACAGCACGTTCGCCCTTCATCTTTATCTCCGGTACGTTTTCTTTTTTTATTTCATCTCCTGTTTTCTATTTCTCCTTCCTCGTAACTTCATAACTCTTCTTGTATAAAACTTCATAACTCTTCTCATGGTCATCTTTGATTGTCAAAATTTGTTATGGGTCTCTGATATATTTCTTTGTTTCATTGGCTTATGAAATTGAAGGCACCGGCTATTTTTTTTTATTTGATTCTTTGATTGTCAAAATTTATTATGAGTCTCTGATATATTTTTCAGCTTCTTATCTCCCATTCTAGGTTGGGTGTTTTTCCCCCTATAAACCCTTTTCTTAATGAATATCTTTCATTTGATCTCTGCAAATGTTAGTCCATTTGGTGCTACGGTTCTTTATTTATCTTCAATTTTGTATTTGTTCATCTAGGAATTAAGCAAGTTATGTTAATTTCACTCAGTCATTGGTTTTGGTTTCATAGGAAGCTGGCTTACGGTCAATTGTATTTTTTTTATGTAACGATGGAATTGGATTTTTTGTAGGCATTTTATATTGGTGTTTAGGAATTTATGTTATTTTTAGATTTATAGGAAGTGAAGTAATGGTTAATTCAAGTTATTTTAGGTTAATTATATTTGTTGGAAATTTCTCTTCAAGTTCTTATGATGGAGTGAGAAAGTATATGTAAGGTGGATTTGCTATGTCAAACAGTTTTTCTTTTTCTTTTTGTGTGTGTGTATGTGTATGTATTCTCTTTAGCTTTGAAGGATGGACCTAATAATTGTACAAAGGGACAATATAAACTCTATTATTGCTGATTTTTTGTTAGATTAAAGTGAATTAGATATTAAAGTATCGGAAGGAGCAATGTCTGAGTCTACTGGATGATTTTGAGCAAAATGAGGCTGAGAATGAAGATAATGATGATGTTGGACAAGCAAGGCAATTGAAGTGGCATAAGGTAAGTTTTTTATTAAATTTTTGATTATGTGCCAAGAGTCGAGAGTGGCTCAGATGCCTTAATCAATGGCCGAGCCATAATAATGGTCTCTATACTGTGATGGTATACTGAAAGTGTGACTTCCAAGAGCAAGTTCTATTTACTGCATTATTTGTAGGTACTTTGGATTATAAAAGAATTAGACATGTGGTTGCTCTTTCAGAAGCGTAAGAGTGTGCTTCAGATGCAGCAAAAGAAAATTTATGATGAGGAATGTCTGAAGATTGATAACAGTGAAAAGTATACTTTGAATAAGCAGTTATTCGAATCAATATCAAAGTCTCTCAATGAAGCTGAAACGAAGGAAGAGATTGATGACATGGATGCAAAGTATACTTTGAATAAGTTGTTATCTAGGTTCAACATAATCTGCACCATCTACAATTTATGTTTTTTGGATTCATTCGATTGTAGGTGTTGAGTAGTATATGTATGATGTATCTAGTGTAGGTGTATTCATTATTTTTGAGATTTTTATATACAAAATTCTTAAAAGATCCATGTTTAAATGTTTATAATACTATATTTTATTTGCTCAAAAAAATGAATTTGACCAAATGAAAAAAAAAATTGGTAGCTCCGTAGTAGAACCACTAGTCTATCTCTCTGGCATGTAATAATTTCGAGAAAGAAAATATTGGTATAGTTATTGTTTTATTTTTGTATTCACATGTACATATCGATCCAAAGTTTTTAATATTATTCCATACTAAGATTTTTTTAATATTCTTTTTTACTTTTTCTATTTTTAATGAATTTCGGATAATTTTGTTGAAATATAATTTTGTAAGTATTATAATTGATTGGATTTAATATATTCCTCGTATAGATATCATGCAAAAGTATTCTTTCGATTAAATTCAATTTATATCATAATAATAAAGTCATGAAGACGTGACTCTCCCAAAATGGTAAATTTGTAATAAAAACCTTTTAAATCTTATCAAATCATAAATTAATATAATGATAAAATTATAATTTGATCTCTTATAAATTAATTATTCATTTTTAACCCTTAAAATAAATTTTTAACTTCTCCCTGCTTTTAGCACATTAAATTGTAATTCAATTTAAAAATAATAAAGTAGATTATATATTATTTTATTAAATTATATTTAATAATAATTATGTTAAAATATGATTAAATTATTTATTATTATTTTTAATAAAAATATATTTAACAATAATTTTATTAAAATTTAATAACAATAACAATAATTATCTGCCGAAAAAAATTCTACTAAGGGTACTTTGGTCATTTAAGCCTTTTTTCTTATACTATTATAACATCTATTCCATTCAACCAAACAAAATAATGCTATTACAGCTTTATTCCATTACAGCTCTATTCTATTACAGTGAACCAAACGTGTTGTAATTTTTTGACCAGTATTTACTTGAATAGAATTCAAAAAGTTAAAAGAAATATATAAGAGAAAAGTTTTAAAATTTTTAAAATTGATACGCATACAAATTTAAAAGGAATAAAATTATGTATAAACTATAAAATTAGTTATCCAACTATTAAGGTGTTTCTGGTTTGGTCACTCAACCATGAAAACTTTCAATTTAGTCACTAATATTTTAGATTATTTATATTTTGGTCACTCTCCATAAATGGTTAACGTAAGTGATGATGTGACATTTTTTTAATTGATATAATAACACATTTAGTCATCAATATTTACACATTCTATCAATTTGATTTTAATTCTAAATATTCAAAAATTACAAAATATAATATTATCTTTATAAATAATATTATATGTGCTTATATTTAATTGTACTTATAAGGCTGTATATGCATTTAGCCCTTCGAACTTGACACCTTTTCGCAAGTTGATACTTATGATTTTTTTATCCCAAATTAGCACCTAAAATTTCATTCCATTAAAGGTTTTAGTACTTTTTTATAATGATGTTAAATATAAAACACCTTACATGCTTAACTATGATACGTGGATGATGCCATAACCTATTTCTTTTAAATATTTTAAAATTTACAATAAAAATATTTGAAATTTTAAAATATAAAAAAAATATATGTATCTAAGCAACTAAAAATATTAAAGATAAATAAAATCTGAAATTCAAGTTAGAGAAATTGAAAACCCAAAAAAATTATATCTTTTTTCTAAATAAATTACAAATAATTTAGATAAAAATAAATTTTACAAAAAATTTTAACCTTAGAAATGGGTGCAGATTATTACACGTTTCTTCAAGTTAACAAAAATACAAAAAATAATTTGAAAAAGGCTTTTAGAAAGTTTTTCCATTTTTTATTTTTATTTTTGTTAATTATTTGTTAAATTTCATAGGAAAAAATAGATTCCTCTGTCAACAGAATACTATTAGCAGGATCATGAATGAAGTTTATAAAAATCACAAATTTATTGAGTTTTGGGTTCTGAGTTTAAGTTTATAAAGCTACAAATTTACATATAAGTTTATCAAGATTTAATTATATATGTTTAAATATAATTATCTTTATATTTAATTATATGTGTTTGAAAATCAAATTGATAGAATTTGTAGATGTGGATTTAAATTTATTGAATTATTTCAAATTTAGAACAAATTGATAAAATATGTAAATATTAAAGACTAAATGTGTTGCGACACTAGTCAGAAAAAGATCACATTACCACTTCCGTTAATAATTTAAAGGAAAGTGAGAAAGATAAAAAAGATCTAAAATATAAGTGACCAAAATAAAAACGATCTAAAACATTAGTAACTGAATTGAAAATTTTCATAGTTAGATAACCAAAACAGAAACACGTTAATAGTTAAATGACTAATTCTATAATTTACCAAAAAATATATATTCTACATTTTTCTTGAAGTTAAATTTATTAAGTATGATTGTATATTAAATATAATAAAGTTTCTACTTTAAATAGATTTTGAAACTATTTTAATTTTTGAATTTGTTTCACAAATTATCTTTTAAAATAATTTTTATTAATAAATAAAAAGGTGATCCCATTCCAATTCATGCTAAATGAAATTTATTCCAATTATAATTCTTAATATGGATTTTTTATTAATATAAAAATTCAAAATTATTTATATTAAATATATTTATTAAAAGTTAAATTGTGAAACAACTTAAAAAAATAAATTGATATGTTATAACTTATGCTAATTATATTTAATTATAATAAAAATATTTATAGGATTTGAGTTTCTAAATTTAAAAAAAAATCTTTTTTTAAAAATAAAACATTTAGTATATATAGATTTCATAAATAAAAATTTAATAAATTCCATAAACACATATTCAGACATAGAAACTGTATATAATAACAACAACAACAACAACAATAATAATAATAATAATAATAATAATAATTTAAGACAGTATTTTTATCAAATAAAGTATTGAATTACAAAATATATAAAAAAACTATAAAATCATTTAAATTTATTTATAATATTAAACATAAAAGTAAATTTAATATGTTTTAATTTATACATACAACCATTAAACTCATACCAAAAAAAATAAGTAGGTAAAGTTTAAAATCTCATTAATACAGAATATTTGAAAGAAAAAAAAAGTATATAAAATCCGTCTTTTAGAGGTTGAACCAGTTTTTGTACTCCTTAGGCTAATGTCTGGTTCTAACATACAAACCGAACCGACCCGAACTTTTATGGTTCAACTTTTCAAATTTAGCAAGATGGTTTGAACATTATTCACCTCATTTCCACTAATCAAGTAATCATACGGCTGCTACAGAAAGCTTGTTTTTGCGCCATATCCAATAGCTTGCTCTCAAGGAATCCACATGTTCCAAGATGTCACAAATTGCCATTGACAGGTCCGGACCTAGCGGGTCAGTGTCTGAAGTTCGAAGAGCGACTACAGAATCTCTGAACTCATGGCATGGCTGAAAACCATGACAAAGAAGATCGAGAAGCATTTTCAGTGCAAAAACGTAGTTGTTTTTCGTGTTTATTACCTTCAAACATACTGATGAGATCTCAGGATCATTAACCAAAGCTTTAATATCGTCTTTGTAAAGACCTTGGAGGTATCTCCATGGACACTCATTGTTTGGGTTGGCCAGAATGGCTTCCACAGTGTATCTTACTTCAGATGCTCTCATGGCTTTCAGGCCTCCCAAGTAAGGAGATCTTGTTACAACAAAATATCTCTGTTGCAAATAAATGGAAATTGACATAATATTTGAAACAAAGAAAATATAGGTTGTGATGTGAAGTAATTTATCAAACTTCACGAGAATCTTCGTTGATACTCTTGCATTGTCAGTGCATCATGTATAGGGTTGGCAAAATAATCCAAACCCATAGGGTTTGGCCTATAAGAGCAGTTGTTTTATGAAAATTGGGTTCGGGGGGCAGGGCGTAAAAGTTAATAAAATATAAACTATTATGTAAAATTTAGAGTAAGATGAGTCAAGATTGGGGTTAAAGTGTTAGATAAATCCAGTTTGGGAACAGTTCAAGCATATATACATAAAACTCAGGTAAAGTCATGGCGAGCAGAAAACTGCATATTCTAACATAGGAGTGAGGGTAAGGTTCTCCACATGTATTGGAAAACTTAGGTAAAATTGAGCATAGTCAAGTTGAACATATACCCATATTAAACACTCACCCCTGAGTGCAGGTACCATAAAGTAAAACAGTACACCATACCTGGTTCCAAGCAGAATTATTAAAGATATCTTCTTCAAGAAGTTGCTGACAATAATCAAGTTCATCTTCCCAGCCTCCTAATGCCTGAAGCACCCACTACACTCAAAGAAAACACTTACATTTTAACTTTGATTCTCCAATAATATATAAAAAGCTTAAAACAAACAAAAAATCAAGAAATAAAAGAGGCTTGGCCAAAATAGGCTTATTGTGCCCAAATAAGCCCTTAACTTTTTATTGGTATAAGCCTAGACCTTTAACTTTTACCAAAATAGGACCCCTAACCTTTAACTCATACCTAAATATACCCTTTAACATAAATCAACCTTTCATTTTAAGTTAAAGCTTATAGGTACAAATCAAAGGATGAGGGTTTATTCGAATACGATAAAAGAAAAAGGGCTTGTTTTAAAAAGATGAAGTAGTTCAAGGGACTTCTTAATATTTCAGTCAATAATCTGCAATATATGTTTAACCAACCTGCCTATGTGACCAGGCATGATAGTTTTTGGCATCAATTGATAGTATCTTCTTAATGAGATTAAGCTCCTTGGCTCTAGCATTAGCTCCCAATCTCTCGACAACCCACCGCCGATGGTGCCTAAAGAAATTTATAGCAAAATTACCATTTAATGGATACGGCGAGAAAGAAAATAAATAGATAGTAGAACATGAAATCAATAAAATTGTCTAAAGCTATGTTAATCAAACTAAAGTGCAACTGTCAGACAAGGTTATGTGTTAGACACGAGTCTATTCAATTTTTTTTCCAAAACTTTTATGTATTTAAAGGATCCTTGGAGGATCATATCCCCATACTCATGTCTGTGTATCTATCTGATATAAGTGTTAGACAAGAGTACTTCAGGACAAAAAGAAGAATCGCAGTACCATAGGACTAAAGATTTCAAAGTTCATAATCTCGCAACAACTTCAAACAATATTACTATAGCTGAGGAAAATTGGTCAGACCTTGTACTATATCAGGATTCAATAACCATTTCCATAATAAATTATGCATACAACTGGCACATAACATGCATGTTTGCAAAGCTATGAATAGTGAAGCTCAGCATATCTTTGCAAACGTTAAAATCATGCATGGTACAAATAAAATCACAAGATTCTGAAAATTCATTTGAAATCCAAATTTATTTCGAGAAGCCGTAGTTTCACTTTTAAGATTTTCAAGTTTGATCCCATTATAAGTGCTACAAATCTGATCAACAATTTGAACAAAATGATAGGAGAATGCATTCTTTCTAAACTTGCCTTTTATCAAGATTCAGTAACTATTTCGATATTGTATTAAGCATACAATTAAAAACTTAAAACATAACATGCATGTTTGCAAAGCTATGAATGAAACTGAAAGCATATAATTGCAAACATCAAAAGCCCGCTAGGAATAAATAAAATCATTTAAAAGAAAACACATTTGAAATCTAATTTACAGCAAGTCATTGTTTTACTTCAAAGATTTTGATGTCATGATTTCCATGCCAGTGTACAAATTCTCAATTGCAAACAGGGGGGAATTTTCATTTTCCAAATAATACTTTGACACTTGCGTTTGTCATATATCGGGATATAGATACAAGAGTATGATGTGATCCTCCAACACCCAAAGATCAATCCTTTTGAACATCCAAATGATCAGCAGAGGATTGACTCAAAATGAAAAGAATCCACAAATCAATTTCAAGACAGAACACTTTTCTTCATGTATGAACAGAAGGAAGGAATTAAATTGAAAGATAAAACTTACCATAACTGATAATTCTTAGAGTTAGAATTAGCAATCCGTTGAAGAAAATCCAATTCCTCGTCCAAATCGGCATTAAGTGCTTCGAGCACGAGTCGCCTAAAATGCCAAACCTTCAGTAACACCACAAAAAACAAAGATTTACAGATTTTGAGCATCGAAAAAGAGGCCATTAAAAGAAGAAACAACAAAAAAAAAACGTATATATAAAGATTTACAGTGTAATTGCCAGGATTGAGATGGATTGCTCGTCGGGTGAGGCGGAGGGCACGAGGGGAGCGTTCATCGGCTTTGTAGATGGCCCGGAAGTAATCCATGGTTTCACGGAATTCTTCCTTGTAGGCGATGGGGACGACGGGGTTAGGACCGTCGTCTTGAGGAAGAGGCGTCACATCACGCCACTCCGCCATCCGGCTAAGTGGCTCTCCGCCGTCGTCTTCTCTTGAATCCATTTTCTGTCTGCGTTACCACTGGATTGGATCAGCTCAGTCAAAGTGTTTACTGCTGTCCTGAACTCTTTTCTGGGCTGCTTGGATGTTGGGCTATTTTAAAGGGGTAAGTTTAGTCCGTCTTATATGAAAATCAATTTAATTTTAATAACTACTTATCACTTGAAAAATATTAAGTTAATTTTATTTTTCAAAATCTTATTCTTTATCTCCTCATTTTATTACAAATTAAATATTTAAAATTTATCATTTAATTTTTATCTAAAATTATTTAAAATAAAATAAATAATACCATATTAATAAGATTAAAATTATAAAATTATTAAAAGTTAAAAAAAAAGAAATTATTGGGGAGAGGTGGTTTAAGTGGTACCATGTTGGTTAATATGTTATTTTTTTAAGCCTTGATTGGTGGTTCGAGTTGCGGAACCTCAAATACCATAATTTTGGCTTAAATATAAAAAAGCCCTCACAAAATAAATTATGGTTTTTTAGTAATTAAGCCTATAAATTATTAAACTATTATAAAAAGTAAAAATATTATTAAAAAAATTAAATACTAAAAAATATAAAAATATATAAAAAACTATTAAGAATTATAAATATTATTAAAATATAATAAAATATATAACATTTAAGCTGCATTTTATTTCATCGCCACTTAACACATCCTCAAGAACTTTAAAGCAAAACTATATTTTAAGGTTTAATTAAATGTAAATTATAATTTAAAGAATTTAATTGCATGTGGCTTTCACTTTCTTTTTTTTTATATTAAAGATGAAATTATTAAAAAAAGTAATCATAAATTCTAAATATAAATAATAAAATGAACATAAAAAATAAAAAAAAAACTTTCTAACTCATTATATAAATATAAAGTGAATCTAAACCCGTCTCGGTGGCTAAAAAACTTTTTGCTTGGATTTTACCTTTAAACAATTATAGTATTTATTTTGTCAAGCGAATGTCGAATTTCTATTTTGATTTAAATTTTAAAATTAACATTATATGTTACTTATTTCATAAATAAATAATTAATGTTATTCAATGTGACTTAAAAAAATATTTATTTAAATGAAAATTTTGAATTAATTTTTTTAAATTAAGTGACTAAAATATAATTTTTTTAATAGTTTAGTGAGTTTAACTGTAGTTTACCCTATTAATATATACTGAAACCAACATGACCCGTTGGATACATAAAAGATAATGTTGGCCGTTGGATAAAAAAATATATAAAATCTTAATTTCACATAACCATTCGCTGTGTTCACGGCGGCAATACTCTGCTCTCTCGTCTCTTCTCGCCCCAACACTCCGATCTGTCTTTATCGGATTACCCGACCTGAAACCGGAAAGATCCAAATAGAAGTTAAGTTCCTTCACACAGGTAGGTGCGACCCTTTTCCCTTTAATTTCATTTTTCCCGTTAGTTATAGTTTTTATTTGAGTGTGTAAATAAATGTCAGAACTGTTGCTTTTTTTTTATTGCTGATTTCTTCTGCTTGAATCTTCAGATATGGCCGACGAAGTTAACAAAACTGTAAGAATCAATCATTCTCTTGGTTTGTTTTCTAAACAATTCGTTATTTGATTTGGTTTCATTACCGCAAAGTTGAAATGAAGTGAGATAAATCACAAAAATGTTGACGATTTTGTGTTCGATTACAGGCATTTTTAGAGATTCAAGGTCGAATGATTGAGCTCACCGGCAAATTGAAACAGGTAAGTGTTATTTTCGGCTTAGTAGGCAATGTTACTCGAACTTTTCATTTATTTTTCTTAAAATAGTTATGTCTGATACATATTTGGAGATGAATGCGAGATATGATTATTCAAAGATATGAAAATAATTAGAATAAATTTTAATATACCTTTATTGGGTGCATAACTATATTCCAACCCTCACTGGAGTCCAGTTAGCAAGATAGTAACCATGGTGCTCCAATTTTTATTTTTCTTAAAGTGCAGGTGTGTGACATTTATTTGGACATAGGCGTGCAAATGCAAGCATAGTACACTGTTTACCCACTATTAAAGGCAGAGATGATATGGTATAAGTTGTTGGAGTTGTCAGGGAAAAACAAAAATGATTTTATAATTTAGGGTATTCTAGAAACAGCATTTGGACCCTTTTCAAGTAAACCCATGGAGGGTATATAGGATTCAGAAATGGCATGATCATGTGGTTTGTATAATACCTGTTATTTTGTGACTTCTTTCAAACTCTATAGTACTGATAATTGATCTGATGCCATCTTAAGTATACATTATTTGGGACGGTCGCTGCCTTCACGAGTGGCAAGAGCTTTTTCCAGACAGTTCACCTCATGTGGACGGTTATTTTTAGTGTTGAATACTAGGTTGTGTGATTTTACATCTGAATAGTCTATGGTTCGTTTGCATTTAGAGTGTATGGAGTTCTTTAAAATATGAAAAATCCTTATTTTACATATGACGAAATTGTTATCGGAAAACAAACCTTCTGTGCCATGTTTATGTTAAACATTATAGGTTGAATTACTCTGGGACATACGGCCAATGAACCGTCCTCCTGGCATTTTTTTCGTATTCCTGAATCCAATTAATCCTTCTTTATGTGACTCCTTTGAGTGCATGTTTAATCTACCACATCTTGTGATGGAAACTCAAATGTGAATGTCAAATATGGGTATGTGTCTTACATGGATATGTCCAAATTTTTTTCTAAGTTTTTCAATGCATTTGGAAGGATTAAAAGTCATATGCCTATACCTATGTTCGGATGTGTCAGAGGATATGGATACTTCAAGAAAAATTAAAAGTCAGAAGCAACAATGGCCCTTTTTGAAATAATCCCAGAAAACCAAAAAACAGTGTTTATGTGCAATAGTTTCTGTTGTATTATTGATGTTAGTTTTGCACCCAACTATCATTTTTCTCCAAATTGGGGACTTGTGAAAGGTATCTTTAGCCTCCAAGGCTGAATGAGTGAATCTTGTGACATCTAGGTGCAAAACCAGATGCGAACGAAGGAAGGTGAAAAGAAGCGTGCTTTCTTAACATTGGAGGAGTTGAATCAGCTGCCTGATGATACAAATACATACAAATCCATAGGTATGCTACAGAAGCTGTGGTTTTACGTTGGAATAAGATACTAGTATTGTGTTTTCTCATTCACAACGATAGAACGTTCACATATCAGGGTGCTAGGTTTAGAGTTCTCTTTAGTTTCACAGCCTTGCATTCTGTTTAGGGCTGTTTCATATGTTGTGACTTATGAGCTCTATTTAACCTAGAGGTGATAACGATTTGGTTCGGTTTTGGAAAAAAATTGCAGTTAATGAGCAGTATTTCTATTTTCAAAATCCAAATTGAATGCTATAGAGAACTAAACCAAATTAAATTCCCTCTGTCCGAATTGATTTGGTTTGATTCATTGGTTTTTAATTAACAAATTCTTCTATATAGGTTTTTAAAGTTTTTATTTTCACTAATCTAAATAGATAGTATTTATTTTATATCTTAGAAAAACAGAAAGCTAATTAGAAAAAAAAAAAAAAAAGAATTCTGTTCGGTCGTACAGTTGCAGTTTTTTTAACTTTTGAACCAAAAGTGGAATGGAACCAAATATATTTTAATCATTACCTGAACTGAAGCTGAATTGTATTTAATAGAAACCAAAATTGAACACTACAGTTCTTTCTTCTTTTTTTTTTCAGTTTTTTGGTCAACCCTAACTTTTACCTAGACTATAGATTGATTGTGCCAAATCTGCAGAGCTATAACCTGTTTGTTTATTGTTTTGCAGGGAGAACGTGAGTGGCCGTTGACTTAATTAAATGTTTTTAATGATTCATGGACCATGAGGAACAATACATGACATGGACTGATGGACATTTATATTTGCCTCTCTTTTTATCATCTGTCCAGGTTTGTTTTAGAGCCGAAGTCAGTTTTAGTGAATGAACAAGAACAGAAGCTGAAAGATAGTGAATCTGCAATTGGTTCATTACAGGTAATTTTCTATGGTCATGTAAGGCTTTTTATGCTTGCATCTTCTCCTCTTGAATCATATTTTTCGATTTGTGTCTGTATTTTGTTTTTTAAATGTTTTTCTCCTCGTCTGTATCCATTACCAGTTCAAACTGTCCCTTCTGTTAGATATTTTAATTATTTATCAATATCACAAAGCCTGCTGAAAGGACATAGTTCCACTATATTTAAATGTTGTCAAGGTGTGTGCCAAGGTGTTGCACGTTAGTGTCAAATAACAAAGCGCCTTAAGACCTTTTTTGGCGAGGCGGATTTGATTAGGGGCATGCCTGCTGCTACTAGCTGTGTTTCTACCTCTAGTAAGAGGATAGTCTCAAACTCTCTACTTTGTATTTGAGTATCAAAAGCAGGCATGAGACCATAAGGAAATCATAAAAGAAATTGAAATTTTTGTATGTTTTGTAAGAAAAACTTGACCATTTTTTAGGGTTTACTATTGTACTGTATATCCACACTCAAACAAGTACATGTAGTAAAACACACATATGTACGTATTGTGCCTTACCTTACTCAAGCGAGTGCTTTATTGTGCATTATGTCCTAGGCAATAACAGTTCTAGAACCTAAAGTGCGGCTTAAGCCCTCAACAACGTTGTATTCAATATGTCACCTCACCATGTTTGCATATGTGTTTTTTTATTATATGCCATAATTACCATATGTTGAACCATTATGGGATTTATTGTTATTATATGGCATCTATTTTTGTGATCTATTGTGGCTGTTTAATCTTATGAAATTCCTAAGCTTAATTGTTATAAGAACTTATTGCTCTTTAAGGTTTTACCAAGAAAGTAAGAAACAAAGAACAATGCAAGTGCAATTTTCTTTTATACCTGTAGATTCGTTAACCAAATTTCAATCCGAATTTGTAGAGAATTTTAATTCGGTAGTTCTTGATTGGCCTGGTCGAGTGTTCAGGGCAAACTTTCTTCTAGATGAGAGGCTTTCGTGAAAAATAACTATAATATTAGTTTTTGGATGAGGCATCATTATTTGTTGCATGGTAGTTGGTTTAAAATAAATGAGTCAAAGCTATATTATTCTGTTGTTCATTTGTCTTAAGTACCCCTATTTGGCACTAGCATCCAACCCATATCTAGACATGGGGTATGAGGATGTCCCAGACCCTCCTAGGATCCCCCAAACAACTAGAAAAAAAAAATTAAGTATACCCATGCCTGATACTCCAGTCTGATCAACATAGGTCTTTTTTCTTTTATTGGTCATAAGATCAACATAAGCGTCCAAGTAAGCAAATGGCATTGCTCTCATTTATATATGTCCATCCTCATCTTGAAGCTCTTATGCTACTCTGAGCAATTTTTGACTGCTATGAAGAAGCTCAAACTTGACTAATAATTCATGGCTCGAAGCTGAATTCGAGTTTGACCGAGTTTTACTTTAAAGCTTGAATTTGGTTTGCTTAAACTTGCTTGATTAGGCTGAATTAAACTATGTTTACTTTGGTAAAAAATGAGCTCCGACTCCAAACTTGGATTACTTATGTTAGAGTTTGATTTAGAGTACTTTGAGTTTGGCTCGTTAGATAGCTTGAGGTGGTTTAATCTGATAGTGACCAAGCATGCGGATCCATTCAGTTTGAAGCTAACCTAATTGAGTTATTGACAGAGCTCAAAGGAGTACATGGAAAAACAGCTGGCGGAGGTGGAGAACAACTTGAGGGAGCTGCTGCAACAAGATCCAGGCCTCGCTCGTCAGAAATGTCGATGAGCGTGTAATTTCTTTAACTCTTTCTTATTGGAAAAATACTTCTCACGTTATCTTGTGTTGGTGGTTGCTTTAAAAATTTATCTTACTACTGGATAAGAATACGTATTTTGGTTTAATGATATGGTTTTTTGGTATATATCTATGGAGCTAAAGGTTCCGAATTTCATTATATATAATATTTTTTAAAAATTAAGCTTGAAATCGGTTTTGTCTTTAGTTTTTGTTAAGCTTAAATAAAAAATTACCTTCCAAAATAAAGTTATACTGAAATCATCATTGTTACATATTTGCCCCATGGTTAACTCTGTTAAAAAAAAAAAAAACCCAATCAATTAGAACGTGACACTTGGTTTCTTACTGATTTATTAGTTTTTAAGTAATATTTTATTTTATTTTTTCTTTGCCAAATAGAAGGTGAAATCACTTTTTGCTATATCAGTTACTTTATCTTCTTGGATGAACAAAAAAAAAGGGGGGGGGGAATTTTTCAGCTAAAATTGATTCATCTCAGTTCTTGGGTTTCCCGAGTTTCATCTTGCCTTACTTCCTACTCTTATAATTTCAATGCCATCAAAAATTAAAAAACAATAAACTATATACTTTTTTCCGAAGCAGTGGAGTTTTCTACCACTTCTCTGATATGGATTCCTTTTTCTTTTACTTTCATTGTGAGGGTTTTAATTCCTGTTTAGGTTCCTCTTATAGTTATCCTGGTGATATTGTGGTTTGAGTTTTGGTCATTAGTTGATAAAGTTGGAGAGCCAAGTTTTTTTATTTAAGTTTTCTTGGCGGAAGAGGCAATTATTGGCCAAATGTAGTTTCCAAAAGCATGTTGAGTGTCAGCTTCAAAATGGAAAGGTTAAGTTTCTTTATGTTGTATGGTTTAATCCAATGGAAGTTCCGCATCGAGCAATTTGTATAATTGCTATGTGAAAAACAACTTGAAGAAAGAAGAAAAGAGAAGGACGAAGATGAACAAGAATTTAAAAAAAAAAAAAACTTCACTTTTTCTAATTTAATTATAAATATAATTATTTTTTTTCTTTTTAAATTAATTTAACTTTGTTAGCTTTTATTTTAGTTATAAATGTAATGTTACAATATAATTGGTATAGGAGTTTTTTTTTTTAACTCAAAACAAACAATTAGATCAAAAAATGTATTGGAATGATAATTTAGGTGTAAATTTTGACAAAAAAAAACTGAAGTAAGAAAAATACAATTGTTTGAAAGCTGATTTTTTATTTGAGCCCTTTTATAATTAGTATACTAGTATTTCACAGTTATATTTGACAACATCTGACAAAGTAAAACGCCAAGGGCTAAAATAGATTTATTGGTAGGTGCATTATATCACTATTTGACTCTTGAGTTATATCTATTAATATTTAAAATTTGTCTTATATTGATACTTAAATTATATACTGGTTATAAATTTAGTTCAAAATAAGTGGAATATTTAGCCAATGAAATCATGTTACAAAGTGTTGTTCTACATGTCATTTTAATGGCGTAGCATCTTTAAAAAAATAAATTCTTAAAAGTTTTTTATATAATATAAATTATATAAAAAAATAAAAAACTTATATAATATAAATATTTCAAAAAATAAGAAAAAAATAAATTAAAAATATAAAATCTAAAAAATTAGAAAAATTTCAGAAAATCTCAAAAGAATATAAAATATATATAATTTCTTCAAAAAATTAAAATTAAAGATAAAAGTGTTTTTTAAATAACAAAATAAAAGTTAAGAGGATTAACTTCTATTAATCGTCGGTCAAAGTCGATCAAGGAACAACTAATGCCAGTCAACAATGGTCAACATAAACATCAACAACTAATCAAAGATCTATTTAGCCTAAAGAAGGGTGTTGGATTGGATTTATAAATGTTACAAGAATGAGGAGAATAGCGTTAACCATCAAACTTTGAACACAGCTCAGCTGCAAGATCCACCACTCCCCACATGGGTCTGTCATCCTACAATAAACATCATCAACTTCCATATTAGCATTCTTGTTTTCTCCCTGCAAAACCTCATAAACTACTGTTTCATATCACTGTAGCAATCTACTGTTATATATGAAGGGGACTACCTCCTTTGGCACTTTTAACACCCAACAGAACTGGGGGTGGATCAAAACCTAATACTTACCAAGTAAACAATATCAAAAGCCTTGCGGTAGCTCTCAAGATTCTTCTCAATGTTGTCATTCCTGAAAAGTTATTTCACGGAGATAAGCGGTTTACATAAATTCTTACCAAATCTTCAATAACTTTTTGTAAATTTTCCACGACCCTTGGAAGGTCATATCCTCACATCCATATCCAAATATAAGTCAGACACAGGTACTTCACGCAAAAGGAAGAGTCTGAGCAATATAGGGATAAAGGGTTTTAGCCACCTATAAGGTATGTTAGTCGGACTCAGTTGTGAGTATCGGATATGGGTATGAACCCGGCACGGGTATATTCTTTTTTTTTCCCTGAGGTTTTTCTGTGAATTTGGAGGATTCTTGGAAGGTTTATATCCTCATATCCATTTCTGTATATATGCTGAAACAACATAGCCTTTCACAGTATAGTACAAAAACAAATAAACAAGTATGAAAGACACATATGAATGTTTTACTTACAAAAACCCCACAGATATACGATTCTCATAATTCAAGCCATCAGACATTCCCAAATCACCAGTATGATCACCTAGAAGTAGCACATTAGTCCTCTGCTTCACTGAGGCATTGTCTGCAACAGCACCGTCAATGCCACCCGTTTGATCATGAAGAGGTGTAGCCATATCAAGAGCATGCTCATTTTTATTCAGACTGTGAATCAACTTCCCTGGGCAAATCGGAACAAAGTAACATTCAGAGCAATTATTACAGTCATTAGATAATATTCCATGATGTTGCAAAACACCATATTGCATGAACGTACCAGATGACTAGATAGATGGTCCAAGTTTTTCAAAACTCATTTTTAGTATCCATCAATTACTTTTTTTCACTCTGAAAAAAATGAATATCTTGAAAGGCATATCAAGATTCTTCCTTCCTTAAGTTGTTAGATAAAGGAATGTATGGAACAGTTATGCCATGCCATGTTGACATATATCCCTTCCATTCAAATCAAGTCACATAATTTGTTTTTTTAAAAAGTATACTTTTTATCATAAGAATCAATAATGGACTGCTGAAATATATATTTATCATTAATTATTAGATATAATATCATAAATAGTTTACTTTTCTTCTGAAAATCAGATTATGTGACATAATTTGAGTTGAAGGGACCTTCTGACATGGCATAACTATTTCATACAATCATTTATCTAGCTGTCAATTGCATAAAACATGATGCCACCCTAGCGCAAGTGTTTCTCAAGACTCAAGTGATAAATGCAAATTAAAGATGGTAATAGAAATAACTGATGTGTATACCAATTAATCTAAAATATAGTTCAACGATATATCTTGAGCAAATAAAAACTACAAATATTAAGCAGAAGGGCCGATAGCATTTGTTAATGCATTAGCTGCAATAGATTCAGTAGAGGACAATGCGAATAAAACATACCTTTGAAAGATACAAGGCGACCACTGTCATCAAACACCATCTGGTTTGAGATAATTTTAATGTTCTTAAAATATCTGTGAACTTTCTGCCTCAGGACCTTACATAATAAGAAAAAGATACAACAATGCACGAGGAACAGATTAGACAGGAAAAGGCTCAAATGCTACTTCTGATAGATGGCCACAAGTCTGGAAAAAGGAAAATTTTGCTAGGCTAACCTCCTCTATAATATCTGCAAGCCCTGCTGAAAATATGAGAACGGGGACATCTTTCTCCTGAATATTCAAGATGAAACAAAGAAATTGAGGCATAATTGAAAGAAAAAAAGATCCTAGCCTTACAAGCAGACACATAATGCATGCATACATATAAACATAGATATATAGGTTTAAATATTTTTTTGATATATTAAAACCCTCCAGTTTTCCCTATTGTATATCAGTGCTACCAATTTAGAGCTCTACTTTTTAAAATTCTGGGTTCTGGCTATTTTCACATGTGAGGGCATAATAGCAATTATCAATACCCTAAGGATGCAGAGCAGAAATCCATCCTCTATCATAATGCCAACGACACTAACTGGATATAAAGAATTGGAATTGGCATTTGGGGCGAATATAATGATATAGAACACGCTATGGTTTTCTTCTCATACTTGACTATTATAAAATAGCCTTCACCCCAATAGTATCATCCTTACTAAAAAACTAGAATGGATGAAAACTGTAACAGCTACAAATTAAAAAAGAGAAAGCAAAACACAGTTAGCTAGTGTTTGGCAGAAAAATATCTTCCTATTTTTAACTAACTGAGGTCTTTGGTATTTACCAGTTATACCATGAATTCTTGAAGACAAAATCAAAAGACAGGATGAAGGGAAAGGAATATCAGAGTTGGTAAACATCAGGAGTCTTGGAGAGCACTTGTTTTCTCAAATCAGTGTGATAAAGAATAAGGGAACTGTCTACAGTAATTCTTTGTTAAGTATGCACAAAAATATGATGAATAAAATATCCTGTTAAAACTTTCTGTTCACTGTTTCATACGTTCAGCAATTCTAATGCTTCTTCTTGAAGAACTATTTAGGGCAGTGTATTTAGATGTGGTTTTTCAAAAATTTTGAGGAGTGTGAAGTGGCTAGCATCATATAAAAATTAATAAAGATTCACTATACCTATTTATTTAAAAGAGTATAGTCAAATGTGTATAAAGTTCACCATTCTCTTAAGTTCGCTCCATAAAGATCTAACAGATTTATGATCTTAATAAACATAATAAAAAGTTTTCAAGAATCAAGAAAATAGTACTGAAATTGAAATCTAGATTCTTCCAGTAAAATGTAAGTTTACCTAAATGACAACTACAAAGAAAAAATCCAAAAAAGAAAGTTGAGAGAAATAGATACCTCCAATAACTCAAAGAGTTCAACTACACCATCCCTAAAGGCAATATTAGAGTTAGCAACAGAGCTTTTTATTGCATCATATGTAAGGCCTCCTTCAATAAGAAGACCATGCGTTTTCCCCCACCTATGTAGGTTAGAATAAATAGCATCATTTGCTCAGAACATAGTCAAGATCCAGAGATCACAAAGCTAAAAACTTCTATGTCCTTGTTTAAAAAAAAAAGAAGGAATAATCAAGCATCATGAAATGAACCATTCCTATCATTCACATGCTCAAATGCTACTAAAAGTCTAAAATAATGGATGATTGAGTAACATACCACTCTTCCATGAGTTTGGTTTTCTCTTCAAGTGGAATCACCGGGGAGAATTCTAATGGATGATAGTATTCAAATAATGCTTGCCTCTTGGCGTCATACTCTGGATTTCCTTGCTTCAAAAGGCCATGACTGCCTATACATAATATATTAGAAGGGGGAAAAACAAAAACCAGAAACCTGTAGACAACTTAATGATCGTAAGATAAAGATAAACCTACTTTGTCCTCGGAGCCCATTGACCCAGTACCTTGTCAAAGTTGCATCAAAATCCGCAATCACCTGAAACTCAAACCCTGACATTATGAACCAAACAAGCATAAAATCATATGCTTTCTGTATAAAATGCAATAAAAATTATATGTTCTCTGTAAAAAAAAATCTGAACAAAACTTAAAATTATCTTAATTGAATAAAAAGGAATGTCTTTTAATTCCAACATAATTGGTTTAGGAAAGTATAAAATCATGAAATTTTTATATCTCAAAGAACACATAGTTCAGGTTGTTGATCATTCGAAAATAAAACCTCAAAACAAAAAATGGCAAGCTAAAAGGGCAACTATAAGAAAATCAAAACAACAAGAAGAAGAAGAAGAAAAAGAAAGAGTAATTGCAATCAAGGGAATATGTAAAGCAAGGAACAAACATTATATTGGAAAATCTTTTAGGAAGAACCTGGAGTTTAGAAGGGCCAGCATTACGAATGGCGGAAATCTTGCGGTCGAGGGACCGCTGATCATTGATAACGATGAGTTTAGTGGGATCAAGATCCTCCATTTCCAAATTATTGTAGTTGTTACTGCAACACCGAACCCTATTAAGCAAAAAGAAATTAGGAATATGGTTGGAGTTTGGGAAATTTTGAAGTTTCAAAAGGGCACTCCACTCAGTGTTGATAATGTTGCTGCTTAGCAACCTGTAACTCATTGGACACCTTTGAAACTGAACTCAATTTTATACTGCTAGTTAGTATCTTTTGGAATAAGAAAAAAGAATCTATACTTAATTAGAACTATCAGCTTTTCAGTTTCATTATCAAATTATAAAAGCCTAAGCTATCAAAATAGTCACATTTATTTAGCTTATGTTATATTTTAGTCACTTAGATTATCATATTGTAATATTTTAGTTACTCAACCATTAATTGTCGTTAACGGTGCAAGGATAAGCTGATTTTGCACATTAAATCATCATTTCAAACAAAATAAATTATACAATTAGTCCCTATATTTTTTTGTTTTGAGTAATTTAATTTTTTTTATATTCTTTCAACTTTCTTTCTTTTTTTTTCATTTTCTTCTACTTCTCCCTTTCTTTGACTGGCCCCTATACTTTTAGTTTCTGAACAATTTAAATTAGAAAGATCAATCAAAGAGAGGGAGAAGGAGAAGAGTATAGAAAATAAAGAAAAAAAGAGGACAGTTCAAAGAATATAGAAGAAAAAATAAATAGCTTAAAACGAAAAAAATATAGAGACTAATTGTATAATTTAATCTAAATTTTTCATTTGAAATGATGATTTAACGTGTCACGTCAGTTTACTGTTACACTATTAACAACAATTAACGCTCATCACTAAAATATTACAACACAATAACGTAAGTGACTAAAATGTAATATTTTAAATATAAGTGATTAAAATATAACATGAGACAAATAAAAGTCACTACTTTTACAGTTTACTCATTATAAAAATATAACATTTATTTACCCCGAAATAATATGTTTATATTTTTTATACATTTTTATATAAAATTTTAAAATATATATAACAATAATCAATTTCAATTTTATAATTTTATCATTTTAACTAGAAATTAATTTGGTTCTAAGTTCTGAGTCCACTATGTGTAAATGCATTTACACATGGTGGACTCAGAACTTAGATATTGATATTGTTACTTCACCTTTCTTATTTTATATATTAAAAAAGATATTTAATCAATATTTTTTAAACCGGACTAATAGTTTAACCAATTAGGTTATTGATTCATCTGGTTTGATCGATTTGATTAAAAATTATTAAAAATAAAAAATATATGTTCAATTGATTCAATCGTAAATTCGATTGATTTTTTAATTGATTCAATTATTTCGTACCGATTTACGATCTAACCAGTTTAAAGTCACTCTCTAGACTGATCTTCTAGCCGGTCCAATCCTATTCAAGCAACATTGTATATAATCATATATTTTGTAATTAAATTAAATCAATATATTTAATATTTTATAAAACTTATGGAAATAAAAGTCAATCTATATTCCATTTTTTTTTCATCGAATAAATTCATTTATAATTTAAAATTAATAAAAAGAGTTTGAATATAAAAATAGAATTTATTTATTTTATTTGGGGAAAATATTTGTTACACGACTTTTTAAATTTCATGATTCGCTACACGCAAAAAAACTATTTTAGTTCTCTCTTTTCTTTGAATGGAATAGCAAATGCGGATGAGATTTAGCTAGGAGTTGAGCTGTGCATCACCCCGATAATGAGGTGGTTTGCATTGCTTTAAAATTCATGAGTCCATTAAAGGCTTCAGGTGAAGATGGTTTGGGAGTTATTTTTTACCAAAGATTCTGGCACATAGTGGGAAAGGAGGTAGTAGATTATTGTATTGCGGCACTGAATGGGATCCACGACATTTCTGAGATAAACCAGACTCGCATTGTTTTGATACCGAAGGTGAGTAATCCCTAAAACATGGGTCAGTTTAGACTAATCAATTTGTGCAACATGCTTTACAAAATTCTTTCAAAGATGCTAGTGAACAAATTTCAATCAGTTCTACACTATTGTATTGATGAGGCACAAAACGCCTTTGTTCCAGGGAGGCTTATTTCAGACAGCATCTTGGCAGCATATGAAATCTTGCATTCTGTGAAAAACAAGAGATTGGGGAAATTAGGTTCATTTGCCCTTAAATTGGATATGAGTAAAGCATATGATAGATTGAGTGACCATTTATTCAACTTATACTCAGGAAGATGGGTTTTTCAGAAATCTGGATCCAGAAAATAATGTGTTGTGTGGAATCAGTCTCTTATTCTGTGGTTCTAAATGGTGAGGTGGGAGAACAGTTCCATCCATCTAGAGGTTTACGACAAGGCGACCCATTTAGTCCATATTTGTTCCTAGTGTACAGCGAGGGGCTCTCTGCTGTTCTACGAATGGCCTCAAAACAAGGGAGATTAAAGGGAGCTCGTGTTAATAGATATGCCCCCCTTATTACTCATCTGCTTTTTGCGGATGATAGTTTAATTTCTGGTGAGGCTATAGCAGCAGGAGCTATGGTACTTAAAGAGATTTTGGAGACTTATGCGAGCAGCTCAGGCCAACTAGTAATTTTTGATTAGTCATGTACTTTTTTCAACTCAAATGTGTCCTAAGAAAACAAAGATGATGTGTGTCGAATCCTTGGAGTGAATTCCAGTATAAACCCGAAAAAATATCTTGGCCTCCCTTCCATTGTTGGATGAAACAAGAAGAAAGAGTTTAAAGATGTGAAGGAAAAATTTGTAAAAAGATTGAACAGATGGAGTTCGAAAGTGCTACAAATCAGAGGTAGAGAAGTTCTCATCAAATCGGTTTTGCAGGCAATACCAATGTTTGCAATATCCTGCTTTTTGTTGTCTAGCTCCTTTTGCAAAGAGATTGAATCCTTAATGTCTCGGTTCTGGTGGCAAAAAATGACAGGGAAAAAAGGGATACATTGGTGCACAAGGCAGTCCCTATGTTATCTAAAAGAAAAAGGCGAAATAGTGTCTCGAGATCTATTGAAATTTAACATTGCTATGTTAGCAAAGCAGGGCTGGTGGTTATTTGAGAATCCAGGCTCCATAGTTGCGAAGTCGATGTGGGAAAAATATTATCATAATTCAAATTTTTTGGAGGCTCCTTTGGGTTCAAACCAATTCTTGGTCTGGAGAAGCGTATGGAGTTCAAAAGGCCTATTGAGATTGGGTCTACGTTGGAGGATTGGTTCTGGGCTTTCGATTTTAATTTCGACTTTCTCAGGGGAAGAGGCGAAAATGATTGTGAGTATTCCTTTACTTTGACCCTTCAAATTGATAAGTTAATTTGGTCTGGAGAGCATTCTAGATTTTATTCTATGAGAAGTGGCTATAAAGTTTTGGTTGAGTCATAAAATTTGTATATAATTGAGCGCAATACATATAAACAAATTTGGAATTTAAATTGCCCATCAAAATTTTTTACTTCACCGTGGAAATTTGCTCGCAATTTTATTCCTACACTACAGAATCTTCATTTTAGAAGAATTTCATTTGAGAATCGGTGCCCTTATTGTCAAATTTATAGCGAATCTAATTTGCATGTTAGTCGTGACTGTTATTTTGTGAAACAAGTTTGGTTAAAATTAGAGGTTCAATGGCTTGATGATGTTGTGGATGCAAATTTTTTCAAGTGGTTATGCTGCTTTTCGAACATGCAAATAGGAAAAGAAAAGACGACATTACAATTACAATTTAGGCCCTTTGGTTTTCTCGAAATAAACTATTCACGAAAGGGAATCGCAAAGTGTTGATGAGGTTGTTACCTTCATTCATGGATACAGGCAGGAGTATTGAGATCTGACCTCAATTTTAAAGCACCCAAACCCCTTAACAATGGTTTGATGGGCCCCCTCCACCTCCATTTTGGGTAAAGATGAATGCTGATGCATGTTACTTGATTTCAAATCAAAAAGCAACATTAGGTATCATTATCCAAGACAAAATGGGTCAAATAATGGGTTCTTGTTTTAGAATTCATAACTTATTTAGCTCGGTATTTATGGTTGAAGCGGTAGTTGTACTTCATGGTCTCTAATTTACTTAAGAAATGGGCTTTCTGCATGTTGTACTAGAAAGCAATTCAAGGACTATTATATTGAAATTACAGTCAAAAGAGGAGGACTATTCTGAAATTCGACTGGTTACTTGGGATGTGAAAGCATTATCTCAAAGCTTCTTAGCATGTCATTTTAACTTCATCACTAGGGGAGGAAATACTGTTGCACATGCAATGGCGGCAAAAGGTTTAAAAAACATAGAGGACCGATTCTAGGTTGAAGAGACGCCTTTAGGGGTCATCGATCTCCCAGCATCAGACCATTGTTTCATAGAGTTGCCATGAGCTTTTGCTTATCTGGGTCTTGTTTTTTGGATTGAGAATTTTATTTATTTGTTGAAGGATAACCTCAATCTCCCCTCCTGACTCGCCCTCCATTAATGGATTTTAATTCTCAGGATGAGTTTTGTTGTTTGGTCTTTCTGGTAACTTGAATGGATTTTTTGGAAGAATTTTAGTCTTCCTTTTAGTTCTTTTTGAGAATTATTTTCTTTTTTGATTACCACTTATTATTTTCTTTGTTCAGATGATTTAATGGACACTTGTTAAATACACGTACCAAATATTAACCCTTTATTTATTATCAAACAAATTTATTTAATAATTTTTTTAATAAAATTAAAATATTTTTACAAATTGAGTGAATCTTATTAGGGTAAACTACAAAAATAGTCATCTTTGTTTTTCTTAGATTACATTTTAGTCACTTATGTTTGAAATGTTACGTTTTAGTCACTTACGTTATCATTTTGTTACGAAGTGGTCACTCTACCGTTAAGCTTTATTACCTCCCTAATGGCGGTCCTACGTGACAATTCAAATGGGTTTTAAATGCCAACTTGAATGTCGTACATGACAATTTAAATTAAATTTATCTAATTAAAAACCTATTTTCATCCTAACAACTGGACATCCAAGTTGACATTTAAAATTCTTTTGGACTGCCTCGTAGGATCGCCGTTAGGGAGATAACAGAGTTTAAAGGTAAAGTGACCACTTCATAACAAAATGACAACGTAAGCGATTAAAACGAAACATTTCAAACATAAGTGACTAAAATATAAACTAGGACAAACAAAAGTAACTATTTTTATAGTTTACTCTTCTTATTAATAATAAAAAATATTTACTATGACAATTTTGAAACGTATTTAACAATAAAACTATTTTTGTCAGTTAGAATTTTTTTTAACATTCCAGCTTATACAATATATATATATAAGTTTTAAAATAAATATGGTAAAATAACATTCCTGGTTGTGTTGGGTTTAGAACGGTAATTTATATAAGATAACGATTTTGAATGAACTTTTAAATGGATGGAAATACATTTTCTTTTCTACTATACTATTAAATTGTTATCTGAAAGCTCTTATAATTTAATTTTGAATTATAGTATAAATGCACCGATATCTCCTAACATTTCACTATGATCTGCACAAGCGCCAATTGAGTATAAAAGCACTGGTATCCCCTGACACTCCACAATGATACAGACAATGCATTGATATCCTAACACTATAAAATATGCACACAAGTGCTAGTATAAAATGCACACACAAGTGTCAAGTGATATGCTGACAAGAGCTTAATATTGCACAGAAGTGCCAAATAATATACTCATAAGCGTCAAAATTTCCTTTTGACACAAATAAATCCTTTAGTACACCAACTATACTCGAATTGACATCGTTTAATTTAACATTTAATATTCAAATATATCCCATAAACGTTGATTAACATCATTATTCACCAAGAACCATCCCATCACATCATAAACCTATCGCTATAGTATATCACCATTGAAACATGAATCATATATAGTTCTTAACATGAAATTATAACTAATAACAAACATGAATCATATATAGTTCTTAAGATGTAATAACATTTAAATGCATAACATCATTAACTACATTTAACAATTCAAACAGTAGAAACAAGGTTGGATACATGCAATCAGACAAAGAATTCATTTAACTACACATGAGATAATAAACTTAGCTTTGACTTCCTAAAATCTTAACATTTGATTCACATAATTCAAAATTATTTACTTTAAATCTAATTCGTTCACTTGTATTATAATTTAAAAGATTCAAGCTATCCAAAAACACACTTAAACTTGAACCATAAACCATGTTCATCTAAACATTTTCTTTTCCTTTGAAACTTTACTTCTAGTTGAATGGCTTTACACTTTACTATTTAAGCTATTAATTTAACTAAAATTCAACTTGAAGATGACTCACGACTTAAAAAGAGGAGATCATGAAAAGTTCTCTTCTGTTTTTTCTTTTCTTGAAGAACTAAATGGAGGAGAAGAATGTGGAAAAGGCTTCTTAAAGATTAATTAAATAAATTAAAGATCTACACATTCAATGGCTAGAATTAATTGATGGATTGGTTAGTAGATAAACAAAATACTTAAGCATTTATTCCCATATTTGTCTCGAAGATCTCTAGATTTAATTTTTTGAAATGATTTAGTTCAAAAAATTTAAGTCCCAAAATTTAATTTTTCAATACCGACAAAAAAAACAGATCATTACAACAGTTAATATCTCAACACTAATTTATTTCGAAGAGTGCGCTTCTTCCATTGTTTATTTTAAACATCTACATCACTTATTGAAATGTTCAAACACGAAAGTGCCTTTCTCTCTATAAGAACGGTGCGTTCCGAGATGTGAAGTGGGAGAGAGGGGATTTCATAATTGGGGTTTTGAATAAGACGACCTTTTCATTTTTCATTCTTATTACTTTTTCAATATGAAAAAGTAATAAGAATGAGAGGTGTTAAGCTTTTTATCATCCTGGCGTCGAGCTATTTTGCCGCAGGACCTCTCCTACAGTATCGTCACCGCAGTAGAGTTTAACCACCAAGTTCGGGATGGATTGGTGTTGTTCCTCTACGCCTAGGACACCAGAATATTGAACCATGAACGAAGAAAGGCGTGCGAGAAAAGGAAAAGCATATTGGCTAGTGATTATGAGGCCCCAATTCTTGACTGGAGGGGACACCAAAGGCCTCCGCCCTTCCATCCCATGGATAGATAGAGAGGGAGGGCAGAGCTTTTGGTTTTTTCATGTTGTCAAAGAGTTGAACAATAGATTTTTCGTGTTGTCAAAGAGTTGAACAATGAAAATAGATGGCGAGTGCCTGATCGAATTGATCGGGTCATGTAGGAACAAGGTTCAAGTCATCACTGCACTTCCACTTGACACCTATCGTAATGATAAACGGCTCGTCTCGCCGTGACCTCTTGAATTCTCAAAACTTCTGTCACTCGATCCCCGCAGGGACAGAGAACCCCTTGCCGTCTCGGCTGTGCTACCGGAGGCTCTGGGGAAGTCGGAATAGGAGAGCACTCATCTTGGGGTGGGCTTACTACTTAGATGCTTTCAGCAGTTATCCGCTCCGCACTTGGCTACCCAGCGTTTACCGTGGGCACGATAACTGGTACACCAGAGGTGCGTCCTTCCCGGTCCTCTCGTACTAGGGAAAGGTCCTTTCAATGCTCTAACGCCCACACCGGATATGGACCGAACTGCTCATTGTCCACATGGACAACATATACTTATGAACATTCTTGTACAGGAAGTACAAGGATAAACTGTTAGTGGTAGTTTTCAAAGAGACCGGAAAGTTGTTCGTCTTACTTTTACCCTCGTAGAGTAAGAGGTAAAGAAGGTTTGGGTAGCGTGACATTTGAAAAATGGTTAGACCAAACCAAATCGTAAACATATCATTGATTCCATATTCGACATATCGCCTAGAATTTTTACAGAAAAACTAGGGATAATCATAAATTACAATATGTTAAACCACAATATCATGTTCCAAGATTGTAGTTGCAATATATTGAACAACTTTCTATATAAAAACTTTAAAAGAAGTAAGCCATACGAAAAGTAGACACACATGAAGATGTTCATAACCAGACTAAGACCAGAACTCTTTTTTTTTTTTTAAATAATTCTGAGCTGGAACCCAATTAAATGGTTTCATCGTTCACCAAATAGTCAAAAGACATTAAAACGGATAATATATAGTAGCTTTAGGATTAATCCTCCCCTCTACCCGACTTAAGCTTCGTTTGGGTTCTACTGAGACCACGTTTCAATGTTTTTTTAATGTAATCTCACTAGAACAACAGTCTGGATGATCACAGTGAAATCCTTTTACTGCACCACAGATATTCTTTCCCACTAACCTTGTACCAAAATTTTGTGCTACATTTTGCAAAATATTATAATTAAATATAAATAATTAACTCAATATAAAATCATATAATAATGTTTACCAATTGAATATCAAAACTAAACACACATTCTTTTATTAGTCACATTAATTAATTTTAATTTCACTACACCGATTACTGTAGTGGCCAAGTAATCTCTAACTTATCTCACCATTCGATTTATTGAATTTTTACGACCAAAGAAATCGGTTTATCGACTCAATTTTGAATAGAAACTCAATAGCAGGAAAATTCTTAAGATTTTAGTGCGAATAAAAAATAGGCTGGCTGACATGGCAATATCTCATTGGCCGAAAATTTGACATTTACGCTAGTGTAATAAAAATTATAGGTATCAATACCCAATTGGGAGATAAGATGCGATTCAAGAGCTAAATGGCTTAAGTATATTCTACGAAAACATTAAACAAAGTAACAAATTCATACACAGAAAACAAATATGTCCAATGCCCTACTTCGATTAACCTATTTATTTAAAAATATATCAATCTAAGATATACAAAATATATTTTAAAGCTGATTAAATGCTTCACTTAGGAAAAATAATATTAGTATGAGAAAATGAATATAACCAAACATCTTATAATGACCCGAATCAAATCGGAACAATGAACACCTTCAAATCATAAAATATCCCTAAATGATTTCTCAAATTCAAATATAAAATCAAAACTAAAAAAACTAAGCTCACAAGAAGCAATAGGTTGTATACCATAAACAAATAGGTCAAGTTCCAACGCTAAATCTTTCCATACACTTTACCAGTTACCAAAGCAGATAGCACTCTAGAAGAAATGGTCTAAGCAAACAACCATATCCAGAATGGTATTTTCAAATAATTTTTGTTAAACAATCATACATTCCATTCCTTACCGTCTGCCACCGATCATTGCTGAGCGCATTGCACTCTTTGGGCACCACCATGCATGTCATCATCTTCCTCATAAGCCTCTTGAGCTGCTTGCGCCTGCTTCCTACGCATCTCTTCCTCAATGTTGACATCATATAGAGTTGTTTCCTCACACTCATCCAGCTCCATGTCTGTCAGCTGGACTGAGGCCCTCGAAGGTAGCACAGCCTCGAGTGCCTTGCACTGCTCGGGGGCCAAGGAGTCAGGAAAATCAACGGTAAAGTGAATGTATAGTTTACCCCTCATGAATGGCCTTTGATACATAGGCATCCCTTCATCATTTATGGCCTTGCATTGATCTAAGGTATACAAAACAAAAGTAAAGATCAATACCATATCACTTAACACGCCAGTAAAAAGATCATTGTCAATTAACAAACGAGGGATCATTAAACAAACATCAATTAGAAAGATCAATACCCACAAACACATGAACAGGGTTCATTTGAAGTCTGATGATAGACATCAATACCACTCAAAAATATTGAAAATGCAGACATTCATCATATAAATAAAAAATGCAGCAGTTTATGCAAGATGCCAGAAATTAGACACTTACCAGGCTTAACCACTTCACCAGGATGGGTCTTAATGAGAAGTTGCCTACCATCTAGGTGGGTCAGTATAAACTGGAAGCCGCAAACTGCCTCAGTAAGTGTCAACGTATGTTCTACAAATAAGTCATCACCCTTTCGTTTAAATTTTGGATGATCTTTCTGTTGGAGGACAAATACAATATCCCCAGTAACTGTGTCGGGCTGCAAACAATTAGCAAACAATCAAGTTAGCAACAGCAAGAAAGCTGGATTCAACGATGTGCAACAAAATGCAAGCCTATTAAAATTGCAAAAAAAAAAAAAAAAAAAAACAAGAGAGAAAATTTTCATCCTTACTGCTTCATCTGCTTCTCCAGGGAAAGTAATCTTCTGTCCGTTCTGCATACCCTTTTCAACATTAACCTCCAAGACTTTCTTCTCCTGAACAACCTTCTCACCTTTGCATTGGGGGCAAAGGTCCTTATCGTTGATGGTCTCACCAGTACCCTTACAATCATTGCAAGGGTGCTGCATCTGTTGGATCATGGAAGGACCAAGGTGTCTGATGGAGACTTTCATTCCTGAACCTTGACAACCAGAACATTTCATTGATGCACCTGATTTAGACCCTTTCCTGCAAATTTTAAAACATTTTCTGTTAACATGGACCAAATAAAAACAGTCGAACCGCTATGCCACTCCACAGATGTTACTCAACAGAAGTACTCACCCCTTGCACTTGGAGCAAATTATGTTGCGTGAAAGAGAAAGCTTTTTGGAAATCCCATTATAGAGATCTTCCAAAGAAACCTTTAGGGGATGAATTACATCCTCTCCCCTTCTTTGTCTTCGGCCTCGGCTGCTACCACCACCTGAACAAGCAACAAGGATTTTAGCTCAAATCTTAACAAATTTTAATAAATAACAAAAAAACTAATCAACAAAATAGAAACAGTATTAATTTGAAGCCTCACCACCAAAAGGATTGCCACCAAAGAAGGATTGGAAGATATCAAATGGATCATGGGCACCACCGCCTCCACCCATTCCTTCTTTAAGGGCGTCCTCGCCATACTGATCATATATCTCACGCTTCTCTGGGTCACTCAGCACCTCATAAGCTTGAGCCAACTCTTTAAACTGAATTCCAAACACACAGCACACAATCCTTATCAAATCGTCTATAACTTAAACACGACTATGAATGACACAATACAAACAGCCATGCCCAGTTTCTAGACAAGTCAAAAACCTCAACATATTCTAAAAATCTTAACCCAAATTTTTAACAATTTGCAAAAACACAACCATAATCTTAGAAGGAGAAATTGAACATACCCGAATCAGCCATATACCCCCATCCAAACACTCACATCCAAGTCAAAGTCAGAGCAACATAGCTCAAAACCCATAATTTTAATCGTTTCAAAAACAAGCATAACCAAACAAGCTACTTTCTGTACAAGTCAACAACAGACATACAAAGAACCAATCCATTCTATAGCTAATGGGACTTCAATTTTATCAACCTCTTAACCCAATTGTTGACCAATTACTTAAAACAAAGCATGAAATCCAAAAAAAGAACTAAATCAAAGCATAAGCCAATAGATCAGTTCATAAGTCGCTGACTCAACACGAAGAATCAACAAAACCAAACAAAACCCAGACTATTGAACCACAAAATCAACCCAAGAATCAATGAAAAAAATCAACCTTTTCAGGATCACCGCCTTTATCAGGATGATTCTTAATTGCAGCTTTTCTATAAGCCTTCTTCAAATCATCTTGGGAAGCGGTTTTGGGCACTCCCAATATCTCATAGTATTTAGTATTATCGCTTTTCTTTGGTGCTCTCCCGAACATTTTTTTGTCAGATCAGATCCTAAAATCAAACAAAAAAATCAATAAATACCAACAAAAAATTAAGAACATAGAAGAAAAAGTATGAGATTTAAAAGAGAGAGAACTGACAGATCTTGAAGAGATATGCGAGGGTTGAAGAGAGCCACAGGGCGCACGCGAGACGGCTAGATGGAGAGAAACACAGAAGGGCTTAAGTGAAGAATACGTGTTGTAAGAGACCTATTTATATAAGGGAATAATGGACGGTCCAGATCTAAAGTTGAAACTCTTTTGAGAGGTAAGTGAGAGGTGGTGTTTATTTTCACTCGCTTTGGAATTTGGTATAGAAGGATCTAGAATTGTACACTGCTTCACGCTTGGTATTGGAATAAATAAATTAAATTGAAAAAAAAAGTTATATTGTTCTCCTATCTATTTTTTTAGTAATATGTAAAAATAATAAATAAAAGTGATATTATAATACATTTATCACATTAAATTTTAAAAAATAATTAATAAATTTAAAATTTATCATTTAATTAGAATTAAATTTTTTAAATTTAAAAAATTTAAAAATTAAAACTAATCAAATTAAAATATCAATATTAAATTTACAACTTACGTGACTAATAACACAATTTAGTCCATATAAATCAAAATAAAAATTTCTTTTAATGAGTTTGAAATTCTATTAATTTTTTATTTAATAAAAATATTGCAACAACCTAAGCATTTAGATAACTTCTTATGGATTATTTTTTAAAATTTTAAATTGATTTTGTTTAAAATGTATATTTGAAATAAATTATTTATCTTTTTCAAACTTTTAAATATGAAGATTTATTAAATAATAATAAAAATAAAGTTTAAGACAACACAGATTGAAACTGACTCATGAAATAATTTATTATTTTGAATTATTTTTAAAACATAAATAGATTAAGAAGTCGAGAAAGAGTCACCTACTTTTCAAGAAAAAATACTGATAGCAGATGGAGTTTTAACGACGATAGACACCATCATATGTCTATCACAATTTATGAAGGTAACAAAAATACTTACAAAATAAATTTACAAACTAGAAAAAAACTACATATGAAGTGAATAAAGAAAAGAAAGAGAGAGAGAATTAATAGAAAGAGAAAATTACATGATTTGAACTTATGCCATCTAAAGAGCAAACAAATTATCCACTCCAAACTAGTCTTGGCACGATAAAATTTAATTTGATTGAATTAAAAATTAAATATTTGTTCAATCTAACAAATCATTGTTGACACAAATAAACATATAATATAATTTTTTTATGTCCATTTTGCAATCAATGTTAAATGTTTATGGTTGTCCCTCTTAATAGTATCAATCTTTAACATTTTTTTATTTTCTCCTTAAACGTGTAATTTTTTTTATTTCTTAAAGTATTTACTGGAACAAGCCTAATAACTAATTATTCGCATTCTATAAATTCATTAAGGGGTAAATGTAAGTAACGAGCTTTAAAATTAATTCATACCCAGAATGGGGATTGAACCCTCAACTACTAATTACAATACACTGAACACTTATTGATAACATATAATCATTTTTATTTTCAATAAATATGATCACAAAATGATATATAATTAGCCCATAGACCATAGTTAATATAAGATAACTATTAACAAGCATCAGTTTTGAGTGACAAATAGATTTTACAAATAGATTTTAGATATGAAATTCGAATTTAAGGCTCCGTTTGTTTGCCAGTAAAATATTTTCCGAAAAATAATTTCTGGAAAATAACTTACTTTTCTGGAAATAATTTACTTTTCTGGTGTTTGGATGAATCTGTGTAAAATATTCTCTGTTGTTTGGCAGATTTTCTGAAAATATTTCATAAAAACTGTTTTAAATTAAACAAATATATATTTAAGAATTTATTATCTTTTCATTGTTTAATTGAGTTTAATATATATATTAATAAATTTATATTTTAAATTATTTTTACATATATTGCAATGATTTATTTAAAAATAAATAAATCAAATTAAATATATAATAATTCTCAATTATTAAGCTAGAATATTAACCGTCATAAATTGAAAACAACCAAATTCAAATAAATTATTTCTAATTGTGTTATAAAAAAAACAAAAAAAAACAAGGATTGAATAATTATAAATTAGCTTCCAAACCATAATTAATACTAGAAATTAATAATATTATCCAAATTATACAAGAATCAAGGATCGTATGCACATACACAAAGAAGTTTCTCTATTGAGCCAACCTCCTGTTAAGCTTTGAACAGCTCAGAGCCACGAATGGCAGCTCTCCATGAATAGGAAACAAGCTTCAACTTAGGATATAGGTAGAAGGGAACTCATGCTAGGCATCTAAGGGCAACAGCATCTGGAAGACCTTCAATTAATCCAGACATACTAACCAAGGTTTCATCGAATCCAACAAATCTTCACTGACAAATTTTTACTATGTCAACCTCAGCAGTGGAATATGCAATCTGAAAGAGCAAATTTATAACTTGTGAGTAAGAACCAAATCATTAGTTTTGGATTTCAGAAATAATGCATTAATCAATGTCCAGTTAGATCATAATTTAAATAGAATCACTATATTTGTGTTCAATAGCATTTGTGTAACATCCTGATTTTCGGGTTTTCGCGATTCTTGATATTTTAAGTAAGTTTCTAAAATTTGGTATGTGATTATGGAATTCATAATTTGAGTATGTAAATGGGCTTATGGAAGGCCCATGTGTTGGCCAAAACCCGGTAGAATTTTCAAAATTTGGACTTAAGAGTTAGGGGTTCTGGCTAGGTGACCTCATGTAAAGTTGTGGGAGAAATGTATCACAAAAAGAGCTTTGGTAAAGTGGCAAGGGTGACGCCACTAAGCTCTTAAAAAGGTGGCGTGTGGAGCTTAAAGGAAGACATGGGATCGATTCCCTGTGTTGGCAAATAAGGGTAATTTATTTTTATGTGCAGGAAGGGTAAGTGTTGGAACCCAGGTGGATTCTGTTGGAGGAGTTTGAATTAGTCAAGTGCATGGATTAAGGAGGGATAAGGGGAGAGATTTTAGGGATTTGATATGAAGATAGAGTTGGCCGAATAAGGGAGATTGGAGAGGGGATTTTTGGCAAAGGGGGTTTAGTTAGGGATTTTCAGCACTTAGGTACTTGTGTGCCGTTTTCTCCCTTTAGGTTAGTCTTTTCTCTTTTTTTTTCTTTTTGCAGCCGAATCTATTATCTCTCCATTCACCTTTTCTTCCTTCTCCTTCTTTCAAACCAGCCCACTATTTTCCTCTATTCATCCATTGTTTCTTTCCTTCATCTCCACTTCTGCCGAAATACCGCAAAAGTCGAAATCAGTGAAGCTAGGGGGTGCCGAATCTTTGTTGACCAGCAACTCTCTATTTCATTTTCACTTGTTGGTGTTCAATTCTCTCATCTTTTAGGCATAATGGATTCAAGAGGAGAAAGACTGTGGTAAGTGCTCGAACTCTAAACGATTCCTAGAGTAACTAGTGGCCAAAAGCCGAAACCCCTCTAGTTTAGGGGGTGGCCGAATATGGGTATAGGCTTTATGGGGTTCTTCTTTTAATATTTTATGGTTTCTATAGTGGAGGAGCAGCAAGGCGTAGTGTCGATTTGGATTAGCTTGGATCACTGGAGTGGCTAGATCTCGTCATAAATCTCGGCAAAGGTAAGGTGCCTAAAGCCATTATGGATGGTGGCCGAATGTGTAAGTGTTAATATTGGATGGTTCTTGATTTGGTTCAATTATTGTGAGATGATCTATTAACGGTTGATTATAGGAGAAATCGTGTAGGAGATCTCGTCGAGGAATATCGCAAAACAGGTGTGTAACGAACCTTTTTTCATAGCTTAAAGCGATAAATGCCGAAAAGCCGAAATACCGAAATTCTGGCATTTCGAGGATGTGTAAGCAAGCGAACGCTCATTAGTTAGGTAGATTCGTTGAGATGATAATCAGAAACATTGGAAACGGTAAGAGCGTGATTTTTAGCTTTCACGGTAAGTTGGGCCTCGAGGGGCTGAAGTAGGGCCAATGGGCTTTCGGGCCCATTTGGGTAAAAATTGGTGGAAAATGAAAACCTGTTAAATTTTGCATCGAGACTGATAAAACCGTTATGGAATATAGGCTAAATGGGCCTAGATGACAAAATCGGCTATGTAGGGCCTATTAAGGGTTTTAGTCCCAATAACTCAATTTCGCTAAAAATGGGCCAGAATCACTGTTTGCACTCATGAATTGTTAGTAACCGTTAATGAACATAGAAACCCTAATTTTCGGTAAAATTACAGAATTACCCTTATAATATGAAAATGACCGTTTTGCCCCTAGGTAAAAATGACCATTATACCCCTAGGGTTTATATATGAATTTAATACATGTGATTTTGATAAACATAGTATGTATGATATGCACATGACATGTATGATATGCACATGATATGTATGATATGCACATGAGGTATTCATAAATGCATTGGGTTGGGTTTTTATATGGATGAAGGAAGTGCAAAAGGGCTTATGCCCTAGTTATTAAAAGGGCTTATGCCCTAGTTATTAAAAGGGCTTCTGCCCGAGTTATCAAAAGGGCTTATGCCCCAGTTATTAAAAGGGCTTCTGCCCCAGTTATCAAAAGGGCTTCTGCCCCAGTTATTAAAAGGGCTTATGCCCTAGTTATTAAAAGGGCTTTTGCCCCAGTTTTTAAAAGAGGCTAGGCCTCCAGTTATATGATAAAGCAACTATGCTGCCAGTGGAGAGTTATGGTTGGGTGGGTTGAGTTATTCCCCACATGGTGTGTTGGTTGGTACGGGTGGAGAGTAGCAGATGGTGGGTCGAGTAGTCTCCCAAAATAGGCTTGCATTCATTTGTTGTTTTCATTGACGATACATGTGATATTGAAATGGGCCTATGGGCCAAACCGTTTACAGTAAAAGGCTTCGGCCCAGTTATATGATCTATGAAAAGGCTACGGCCCAGTATATACATATTGAGATTGGACTTGGGCTAAGGCCCAGCAGGCTGATATTGTTTTGGGCTCTGAAAGGGGCTTGTTGCACACTGAGTTTCCAAACTCACCCCCTTTCCTTAACCTTGCAGGTGAGCCTTGATGTAGGGACTTGGAGCCGGAGGGGATTCAGAGTGGCCACGGTGATCGCCTTTGGGCTTTTAAATAAGCATTGGTTTTCTTTAAATTTCCTTTAATTATTATTTATTCTTGGGTTGTAATAAGGCCATTTTAACTTTTCTTTTACTTCTTTTCGGGATTATTTTACTTGTAATAATTTTAAAACTGGTTGATAATTATACAAATGGGCTAGACTTAGGACGTGTTTTCAAAACGATACTTGATTTCAAAATATCACAACACCACGATTATTCGATTTATCAAAGACGTCCACTTAAACAAATTTAAACTCGATATAACAAAGTGTGGCAATGGTCGTGGGCATGTCTAGGATTGGATCCGATCGAAGAGCTTGGTACTTAAGTAGCCTTCATGGCTCACCTCCTCTGTCTCGGATACCTACCTGGTGCCCAGCTTCCATTCACTTTGTTAACTCAACAAAATATATGGTTTTTAAAACACTAAAACGGAACATGGGTTTTCAACTCCAATGTGGCATGTCAGATTCGGCCATAACGTCTGGGCCAGGTTTGGGGTGTTACATTTAACAACACAATTAGCATCGATTATTTTTTTTTCAGGAAAGGGGGATTAGCATCAATGACATCATTGAAAATCATGCTGTTAGTCAATGTCATGCCAGAGAAAAAAGAAATAGTAATCATACGTAAGATGAAGGTGAAACAAAACCATACATCAAATTTAAAAATTTTCTTATAAACAAGAAAAGTGCTCCATAAGACACTGAAAGGATATTGAAATCATTGTGAAAGAAATTAACCACCAAAGTATTGGAAACTCATCACATATTTTGGAGTAAAAATAGATTTCCTTTTTCTTTTTCATAATCAACAAGGCCTGTTCTATATTTCTATCAGATTGAATCAACCACCAAGCAAACATACCAACCACTAAAACTCAGTAAGTCAAACAATGATGAATAACCTGTGGATTCATCAAGTCGATAAGGCATTGACTTAAAATAGATTGATGTTCCAAATACTCGTCTTTTAGGAGTCATAAATTAATGTGACAAATGCCCTCTATGAGGTAAGTCCAGACCCTATACCAGTTATATTAAGAAATCATTTATTTGAGTACCATCTAGCAGAAAAACACTAATTTACGGAAGCTAAAACAGGCAAAAGAATATTACCATTATTCGATCTTGTGAATTAAGAATAGCTGTATAAACCTCAAAGTTTGCTGGAGAACCAGACAACGGTTGAACATTAATGCCCCACTTATTTTCATCCAAATGAAATGCTGCCAAAATCCTCTTCTAGCAAAGTATTTCAAGTTCATCAATGTACTCATTGCCACCATAAAACCTACAATAAACAAAAAGATCATTGGCTACAATCAATTAAATCAAAACCAAAAATAGAATTAAATCTCTTTTCACTTTGGTCAATTATACATAGTATATACCTTTTACCAGGTAGTCCTTCGGAATACTTGTTTGTGAGGCATGACCCGACTACCTCCATCACAGCATGGGATGTAAAATTCTCAGAGTCTATAAGCTCAAGGCCATCAATCTGCCCCCTTAAAACACACAATAATAGAAGCCTCTCAATTTACAAATTATAGAACCATAAATTTCCATTATCAACATCCACGAGATAGTCAAGCATTGAACATTGCTTCTCATAGAAATGCAAAGTCTTAAGCAACTAGCAATTCTAATTTCAAAACACTACAATTAGTAAAAGACCTAAACTGAAATTTCTTCATCTAAACTTGTATTAGGTAGTACCAAAAACAACAAAAAGGTTTTTCTCAAATCTATAATCTATAATAACAACCACACAAACATTGAAAAAAAAGGAATACAGCTTCAATTCTGAATCAAATTCACAGTAAATTAAAACAACAAAAAGAATTAAAGAAGAATTAAAACAGATTAAGTGAGCATTTCGAAGTGAAACAAATCTAAACAAGTTAAAAAGAACAAAAAAAGAAGAAGATTAGGACAATTTTGACAACGAAAGGTGAAGATGAGGAAAATCAAAGATGAACGCCAACGTCTGGTGTTGAGAATCATTGTTGCTGACGACAAGCAGAAGATCGAGGTGTCAAGGATGGGGGAAGGGGAAGGAGAAGGGGAAGGAAAAGGGAAGATCAGGTGTTGAGAGTTCTTGGCTTCTTTTCCTAAAAATGTTTTACTGAAATAAAAATAGTAAGACATTTTCCCAAATTAAAGGCCTCATTTCACGTGTTTTGTAATTCATTTTACGTTAGGAAATTCTTTTTAGCCAAACAAACACTGGAAAAGGCTGAAAAGCTTTTCCAAAAAATGATTTCATGGCAAACAAACAGAGTCTAAATAAAAGAATCAAATCCTTTCCATTATCAATATATCGGGAAAAAAAAATCAAAATATCAATTTTATATGTTAAAAAAGAAGGATAATTATTTGATATATAGTGTTTAGAGTTCTTTTAATTTTATAGTGGATTAAGGGTGTGACAATTGTCCTACTTATTTATATATTTAAAAAAAATATTTTTTATTTTTTATTATACTCTATAGGACACATGTCACACCTTTAACCTATTTGTAGAGTCTAAAAAACTCCATGTGCATAAATAATTTTAGGGTAAAGTATAAAAATAGTCATTAAAGTATTGCCCGCATTTTATTTTGGTCATTGAATTTTTAATGTTTTTCTATTTGGTCACTATACTATACAAAAACAAATAATTTCATCATCGAATATTAACAACTGTTTGAAATTTGATGAAACATAGGCTTCTTTATTGGTCTAATAACAAATTTAGCGCTCTAATGTTTACACATTCTATCAATTTGATCTTAAATATAAAAACTTCAACAAATTTAGCCCTTAATGTTTACAAAATTTGTCATTTTAGTTTAAATTAAAAAAATCAATAAAATTAGCCCTCAACATTTACAAAATGATAAACTTTAATTTTTAAAAAAATTGTAAAATTTTTAAGAAACAAACGCCAAATTTAGTGTAACAAGTGTAAAAAATTATTACTGGTTAAAAGAAAATCCAAAGAGTCATTGGCTACATCACAAACACAACCATAAAAAAACACACTTAACTATAATAGTACAAGAATGAAAAAGAAAATTGAGTAAAATCCGAAACAATCAATCTTATCAATATACCTTTTCAAGACTTTTAATGTAAACTAAAAATTCTTTTCCCATTTTTTCTCTTTCTTTCTTTTTTTTTTTTGCATTGGATTTATTATTTGCCATTAAAACACTATCAATTTTAGTATGTCTCGTTGCTTAATCTTCACAAGAAATTCTAGAAATATAATGTTGTGTTTTTAAGAAACTGGGAACATTGTTTTGCTAATATGAGTTTACACTAAATTTTATTATTGTGTTCATGGTTTATTTGTGGTTCTTTTTTTAGTTTCTTATGCTTGAAAAATGGTTCAAAATATCTTTTTTGGTGCCTGAAAATGGGTATTAATGATTTTTTAGTACTGTTGTTTTTTTAATAGAATAGAGTAATGTTGTTAGTTGTGTATAAAGTTGTTCAAATTTGTATGTTTTGCCAAAGGGTGAGAGAATCAAAGACAATTGCTATATTAATTCCAGAGTCTCACCTTGTTTTGGGATTAACTTAGAGTTGAAACCTAGTTTTAAAGTTAAGAAATTAGCTAGTGGTGATGATAATTATTGTAACACCCCTAACCCGTATTTGTCACCGGAATAGGGTTACGGAGCATTACCGGAATAAACAGATCAAATACAAACATTTCATATCATTTCTCATTTATATAAAAAATCAATCATAAACAATCATATTGTCCCTTATACGAGCCCTCAAGGCTTAAAATATGCAATAGAAATAAGTCGGGACTAATCCGGGTACTCAGAGAATTTTTTGCAAAATTTAAATATTTTTTTAGGCGTAGGATACACACGCTCGTGTGGTCAGGCCGTGTGGTCATTTGAAATAGGGATACACGACTTTGTCCCAACCCGTGTCCTAATTAAGGTGGTTACTGACTTGGGTCACACGGCCAAGCTACATGCCCGTGTGTTAGGCCGTGTGAACATTTTAATTTACAATAATTAGGTGCAGAGCTTACACGGCCAAGTCACACGCCCGTGTGCCATACATGGCTAAGACACATGCTCGTGACTCTGCTCGTGTGAAAATATCTGAGCATTCTATTTTGCAATTTTAAAGATGCAGGGGACACACGACTAATCCACACGCCCATGCGCATGGTCATGTGTCACACATGGCTGAGACACACGCCCGTGTCTCTACTTGTGTGGACAAAATAAGGCCATTTCCAAGCTTATTTCTCACCCAAACTTGTCTTTCACCTATAATAACAGTTAAACACATTTCCAATCCAATATAAATCATTCAAATCAAGCCAAAATAATTTTTATATAAGACATATCAACACATATGTTCAAGTATTTATACTTACCAAAATATCATATGTATATATAGGCATGTTCTATCAATTTTACTATCATAATCAATATGCCTATATGATTTTCATTAATCATCCATTTCAAACACACATTAAGCATATTAAGACCATTTTATTTATCAAAACATACTATTTACAAGCCATACCAATGGCTAATCCCAACCAATCACATATATGCCATCTTTGACCACTTTAGCCTATACATGCTATTATACTCAAAAGAAATTTTTGCTATTTATACTGAAACAAGTTGTAGGATAGTGTGATGTAGTTCCGACCAACTTCCAACCTTTACGAGCCTCTAAGTACTATAAAACAGAGGAAATAAAATAGAGTAAGCATTTAAATGCTTAGTAAGTTCGTATAATGGGAAATAACTTACCATTCAAATGCATTTAAGATAAATACACATAATATATTCAAGCAAGTTGATCATTAGTCTAAACACATATCCACATCATGTTAGCCAAGTAATTACATATAATAACCCTTAATCATGAATGAACAAGGTCAAGAAGCAAATTCTACATACAAGTAACAATCAATACATGCTTCAGTATATCAAGCAAATATCATTTCCATACACTTCCCATATCTTATATACAAACTGCATATACAAGTCATGTTCTTGTAGTCAAATATATGTCCATAATCTTTCATCACAAATTCATTATTGTCATTTATCATAATTTTATTCGTTGAACCACTTATAATATCGATGGATACATGGTTAGTACACACAAAGTGTACATGCTATTTTCCATCAATTCATATTCAGGAATGCTCATTGAGCATTTAAACAGTAAGCTCTTTCAGGCCAAATAACAAAAAGCACATGTGAGCTTGTAACGGGAAGCTTATCCTGGCTTAATAGCAAGAAGATCATAAGAACTTAAATTAGAAAGCTGATGCGAGCTTAACGGGTAACTCCGAAGAGCTATTTTCAGAAAGCTCATGAAAGAGCTTTTAATCGGGAAGCTTCGAATAGCCATATATCAGGACACTAATAAGAGCTGCGTTGTGTCTGCAACACATGGAAGACCACTACCGATCAGAACGCTCATAGGAGCATATAAACGAGAAGCTTGGAAAAATCATGTATCGGAAAGCTCAAGAGAGCTTATATCGGGATGCTCATGTGAGCTATAACGGGACACTCTTGTGAGCTATGGTGTGTTCGCAACATATGCAAAACCACGACCACTTCGGGAACCCTGTATCCATCTAATTTCATTTGTTCAAACGGGATTTATTTTCTTGTTGGATATTGTCAGATATGTGATTTATTTTCATAATTAACAATTGTACAAATCACATGCATATAAATCAATCATATCACATTAATATACAATTTAGTTACACAAACTTACCTCCACAATGTTCGTGAACTTGTATACTACTAATCTGTTACTTTTTCTTTACCTCGATTTAGCTTCGTATTTGATCTATTCAGATCTAATTAAGCCAAGTAAGATTGCTTGAGTTTTTTTCTCTTAGCTTGGGTTTCCATGTATTTTAATTTAGGGAAGATGATGAAATAAGATGATATTAGTTATTATCATATTTAATTATTTCAATTTTCAATTTAGTCATTTTCTTTTTCTAATTTTCCATGGATGATTCATTAAACTTATCTACTAACTCCTCTTAATGGTCTATTTGCCATATAAGGACCTCAAATTTTGAATTCCATAGCTATTTGATACTTATAGCTCCTAAAACTCAACTTTTTCATTTTATGCAATTTGGTCCTTTATTAAATTAGACATGTAATCGGTAAAATTTTCTTAATAAAATTTTTATACGCTATTTCTATCATAATGCAGACCATGCACTAATATTAAAATAATTTTATTTTTGACTTAGATTTGTGATCCCGAAACCACTATTCCGATTTCACTGAAAACGAGTTGTTACAACTTTCCCCTTTAAGAATTGTCGTACTTGAAAATCTTACTAGTAAAAAGGTTCGGATATTGTTTTCTTATTGTTTCTTCTGGTTCCCAGGTAGCTTATTCTATATCGTGTTGTTGCCGAAGAACTTTTACTAGAGTTACCTTTTTTATTTTTCAATTATTTCACTCTACGTGCCAAAATTCTAATTGGTTTCTCACTGTAAGTTATGTCAGGTTTGAATCTCAACCTTTGTCGAGCAGATAACATGTGAGGGGTCTGACTGATACTGTTGTAACATAAACACGTAAAAGACATTGTGAATTCTTTCTACTTCTGGTGGTAATGGCAATCGGTTTGCAACATGTCCGATTCTTTCAATGATCTCATATGGCCTGATAAATCGTGGACTCAATTTTCCTTTACAGCCAAACCGAATAACTTTCTTCCAAGGTAAAAATTTTAGAAATACTGTATCACCAACTTGGAACTTTTACTTTTTCTTCATTCTCATAGATTAGATCAACTCCATGTATCTTTTTCTTACTGAGCTTAATCCAATACAATGGAGTTCTACATTTACGACCATACAAAGCTTCATATGGCACTATTTTAATACTTGACTGATAACTGTTATTATATACGAGTTCAATTAATGGAAAATATTTTTTTCCAATTGCCTTCGAATTCTAGTACATAACATTGAAGCATATCTTCAAGAATTTGAATTATGTATTCGGATTAACTATCTGTTTGCAGATAAAAAACAATACTAAAATGCAACCGTGTACCCAAAGCTTCTTGTAACTTGCTCCAGAATCGAGATGTAAACCGAGGATCTCTATCAGAAATATTAAGAACTGACACACCATGTAACCTGACAATCTCAGAAACATATAGCTTAGCCAATCTGTCCAGAGAGAAATTCATACTACCGGAATAAAATGTGCAGACTTTGTTAAACGGTCAACGATTACCCAAATAGCATCTTTTTTTCGGAGATAGGGGCAATCTCAATACAAGGTCCATAGAAATTCTTTCCCATTTCCATTTCATTATTGTCACTGGTTGTAGTAAACCTGAAGGCATTTGATGTTTAGCTTTAACTTGCTGTCCTACCAAACATCTAGATAAAAATTCAAAAATATCACGTTTCATACCCGGCCACCAGTACATCTCTTTTTAAATCATTATACATTTTATTACTCCCTAGATGAACAAACAAAGTATCATAATGAGCTTCATACAAAATCTTCTGTACAATTTCTGAGTTCTTCGGTACACATAGTCTACCTCTGAATAATAAACAATCATTAGACCCAATTTGAAATTCTGAATCAGAAATTGACTCACATTGTACCTGTTTAACTTGTAATTTATCATCATTTTTCTAAGCTTTACAAATCTATTGTAAAAATGTCAGTTTGACTTTTAGCTCAGCTAAGATGGAGCCATCATCAGACAATGATAATCGGGTATTCATTGCTCCAAGGCAAACAGAGATTTTCTGCTCAGAGCATCTGCAACTACATTTGTTTTTCCCGGATGATAGTCGATAACCATATCATAATCTTTCAATAATTCAAGCGACCTCGCTGTCTCAGATTCAAGTCTGTTTGCGACATCAAATACTTTAAGCTTTTGTAATCAGTGAATATATGACATTTTTAACCAAATAAGTAGTGTAGCCAAATTTTCAAAGCAAATATAATAGCTGTTAATTCCAGATCATGTATTAGGTGATTCTTTTCTTATTGTTTTAGCTGTTCAGATGCATAAGCTATTACTTTACCGTCTTACATCAAAACACAGCTTAAGCCATTCAATTATGCATTAATATAAATTACAAATTCCTTACCAGATTCAAGCTGAACGAAAACTGGTGTTTCGGTCAAAAAGGCTTTCAGGCGATCAAAGTTTTGCTGGGATTTATCAGACCACTCAAACTTCACATCTTTCTGCAACAACCGTGTCATCAGCAAAGCTATTATCAAAAACTCTTGTACAAATCTCCGATAATAGCTAGCTAATCTCAGAAAACTTCTAACTTCAGACACATTTTTTGGTGGTTTCCGGTTAACAATTGTGAAAATTTTATTCGGATCTATTCTGATGCCTTCAGCAGATACTATATGTCCAAGAAAACCAATTTTCTGAAGCCAGAATTCACATTTACTGAATTTAGCATACAACTGTTTCTTACACAATGTTTGCAGAACAATTCTCAAATGGTCAGGATGCTCGGTTTCATCTTGAGAATATACCGGAATGTCATCAATAAACACCACCACAAATCTATTTAGATACGGTCTGAAAATTCTGTTCATAAGATCCATAAATACCACAGGTGCATTCGTTAAGCCAAATAGCATCACAAGGAATTCATAATGTTCGTACCTGGTTCTAAAAACTGTTTTTGGTACATTTGAGTCTTTTACCCGTAATTAATAGTAGCCATAATAGAGATCAATCTTTGAAAACACGGTGGCACCTTTCAACTAGTCAAACAAGTCATCAATACGAGGTAGTGAATATTTATTCTTGATTGTGACTTTATTAAACTGTTGATAATCAATACACAATCTCAGAGATCTATCTTTCTTCTTAACAAATAGAATCAACGTACCCCAAGGTGAAGAACTAGGTTGAGCAAAACCTCTGTCAGTCAATTCTTACAAATGTGCTTTCGACTCTTTTAATTCTGTAGGGGCCATTCTGTATGGTGCTATAGATATCGGTGTCATCCATAGAATAGGATCTATAGAAAATTCCACTTCTCTGATTGGTGGTAATCTGAGTAATTCTTCCGGAAACACATCAGAATACTCACAGATATTAGTACTGATTTAATCTTGGATTCATACACTTTAATATCGGATACATAAGCAAGATAAACATCATAACCCTTTCTGACATATTTCTGTACTGACATGGCTGATATCACATTAGATAACCCATCCAATTTATTAGATTCAATACAGAACATTTCACCATTCTGACATTTCAACATAATATGCTTTTGTTTACAATTTACCACGGCATCATGATGAGTTAACCAATCCATGCCCAGAATTATATCAAATTCATCAAATAGCAATAACATCAAATTGTCCAGAAAACAGAAACCTTGTATCATTAATGGACAGTTCTTACAAATTTTATTCACCATCACATACTGACCCAAGGGGTTTGATACTTTAACCATGATTTCAGTGGACTCGATAGGTAAATTTTTAATAACAGTAAATTAATGAAAATGTATGAATGAGTTGAACCGAGATCAATTAAAATAGTTATATCAGTATCAAGAAGAGAAAAAATACCAGTAATAACATCGGGTGCAGAGGCATCATCACATACACTAATAGCATATGTCCTTGCCGGTGCTCGTGCTTCAGCTTTGATGATTGTATCTTTTACCGTACCTTGACTACCATTAACATTGCCAGGGTTACGAGGTGTTCTACCTCTTGTAGTGGAGTTACTTGGATTTGAAGTCTGTACAACATCTCTTTAACTTTCTCCAGACAATCTTCAAGATAGTGATCATAGGAACCACATCTAAAACAAGCTCCACTTTTCATGCGGTACTCACCAAAATGGAATTTATTATAGTGTTTGCACCTAGGTTTAGTGTTTTTGACACTGCCTGCACTCCCTGCAGATGTAGCCTGAGATCTTGGACTGGAGCGCGATATACCTCTATGTAACACCCCCTAACCCATATCCGTTGCCAGAATAAGGTTATAGAGCATTACCAAACATTTCAGAACAAATACAAACATTTCCCAGTTCAATACACATATATTACATAAATTAATCATATAGTCTCTTTTATGGGTCCTCGAGGCCCAAAATACGTGTTAGAATCAAATTGGGACTCAATCGGAAACTTAGAAATTTTTTCGCAAAATTTCAAAATTTTTCCTAATTTTTGCCTATTTCAACCAAAGCACATCACTTAATTGTTTTAAACATGAAACATATGTTCACATATGTGTTCAACTTATTTCATATTATATCATCATTTACAAATATTTCCCAAAATAACAAATAGTACATCCTAGGTATATGCCATTTACTAAAAAGAAATATATTTCACGACAAAGAGTTCGGGATCAGCTTTGGATACTGATTTAACGTTCAAACTTTAACCTAACCTGCGCACGGAAACAAACCATACGCTGACTATAAAACTCAGTGGTATTTCTAAAATCCGAATACTTATTAAGCAATAATTTATAATATTTACATACATTTAGCCTCACATAATCAAAGATCATTAAAACAAATAATCAATTTCTTAAACCATCATTCATAACACTTTCAATTCCCATCAATTGCTATTCAAATAGCTTTTCTCAATAGGATTCACATATCATCTCATTATGTCAATAACCATATCATGAACTCATTGGTTCATACATTTCAATTTTCATAACTCAATTTAATATCATAATCAAATTCATGTTCAAAATCATTCGATATTATTCATATTACAAATTCATTCATACATCCCTATTAACAGGACTCAGACTTTGGCGGATACACGGATCCAACCAAAACACACCAATACGATACCCAGTGTATGATTGAATAATTTGAAGTAATAAGTTGACACCCAATGTCTCATCGGCCTTGCCGAAGTAAGTTGATACCCAGTACCTCATCGAATTTATCCGAAGTACCAGTGTCTCATCAACTCGTGGTCGAAGTATCCCTAAACTCTTTCAATCCTATAGCATGTCAACTATATCTGACTCAGCCCGATACAGTTAATAAGGTTTCATATTGTAACGCCTTAAAATTTATATTTCTGTTCTGTTAATTTACAACAAAAATGTGTATTTGCTTCAGTGATTAAGAGTTTTAGATGTGCCAGATAAGTCTTAGGTTCGAGCTCTAACTTTGGAAAATTTTTGATATTTTTTATGAATGAAGCCCTATCTCTAGTTAGTAGGCTCTTAATTAAAGGTTTGTAAAATTATATCAGAATGGGCCTGCTGGTCTGGTGGTTAAGTGGAGTGTGGGTGTGATGGAGGTTTTGTGTTCGAATCCCTGCGGGAGTAAGGAAATTACTATTTTGCTGGAGGCTGTAGGAGTGTTTGAGGAAAACTGGATCTGAGTAGTGGAGTTGTTAGGCAAGTGGGAGAGTAATTTGGAGGATTAGAGAGTTATGGGGATATTATTTTGTTCCCCATTACCGAAATTCTCTCCCCCCCAAAAGTCACTGCCGTTTCTCCTTCTTCTCCCTCTATTTTTACTGTTGAAAATTTAATCATCTCCTTACTCTCTTTTTTGCAATTTCGGTTCCTATTTGTTTCTTACTGTGTGAAGTTGGATTGCGCGCGCGTGGTGAGTCTTTCTTTTGGGTAGCCTTAACATTTTTCCTAATTAAGTGATTGAAGATGGGTTTTGGTGATAGGAATCAATCAATGGGCTGTGCATCAGTCCTAATCGCCATTTTAAAGGCGTGAAAGCACTATTTTTATTTTGAAGGTAAGAGTTGTCGTTCAAATGGTGAAAATTCCCATTTTGGGTTTTGGTTAATTCAGTTGTTTAAGTGGTTAATCGAGTGTATACTGCACAATTATGGGTTGGGATTGCTTGGAGGGACTTTTGCATCGAAAGCAAACTAGGTGTGTATCTGAAACACCAAAAATGAGGATTGGTGAAAAGCCGAAAAAGTATTCTGTCAACACCACACGGGCATGTGATCGCCCGTGTAGTAGGCCGTGTGATGGAACACGAGCGTGTGAGCGACGAGCCAGGCCGTGCGCGCCCACACAGGTAAATCATATGGGTATGTGAGCCTAATTTACTGATTTGCTTGCTAAGGTTGCACGGGTCGCTCGAGTCGACTGTGAACCTACTGTGGGGTCGGTAAGCAATGCTTTGATCCCTATTTGACTGAATGATATATGTATGATTGTTTACTGTGCATGATTAGAATACTGTACTGATTATATGCATGACACTATGTGATAGCATGCCATGACTGTATGTAGCATTGTATGGGGATGGGATGATATATGTAGAGGAAGTGTACTGAAAGGCTTTAAGCCTAATATGCTGGTAGCTCAACTGCAAATTACTGTCTAGTGCCGCTTTTGGTACCATTTTGGAGTGTAGGGATGGGTAGGTTGACTATATCCCCACATGGAGTGTAGGGTTAGACGGAGATGGTGTGTAGAAGCTGGCTGGGTAGGACTTGTTTACTGCATAATTTGTTACTGTACTGATTACTGATACTGTAATAGGCCAAAGCCCAAATGCATGACTACTTTTGTACTGAAATAGGCTAAAGCCCTAGCTGATACTGTCACTGATACTGAAAAGGGCTTAGGCCCAGACTAAGTTTATTTTGAATATTGTCTGTTTGTTTACACGGGGAATTACACACTGAGTTTACGTAAACTCACCCCTTCTGCTTAATTTGTGCAAGTAATCCCCAAACTTGACGAATCGGTGCAGCGGAGGACTTGGCGGTGGCCACACGAACCTAAACTTTTTCTTCAACTTTGGGTATTTAATTTTTAATTATATTCTGGGGTAACTTTTGATGTAAATTGCGGACTTTTTGGGACTTTTACTTTATTTGGGTTATTATTTATTTTTTATGGATAACTGCTAAGACGTTTAAGAACTCGATTTTCAAAAAGACAAAGTTTTCTCTAAACACACGATTTACTCAAACGGCTTTTAAAAGCTTCCGCAATGAAATACATAAAAATGTATGGTTAGATAAGTAACGATTTTGGGGTTAACAAGTGTAAATTAATGGAAAATTATTTTATTGTAACAACCTAGTTTCAAATGCTATCACGTGGTATCGCCAGATTTGACCATAACATCTAGGCCGGCTTTGGAGTGTTACACACATCGCTTTTTAATTTCCAATCAATACACATTTCAATTCAAATAATTACATATACTCATAATTCAACTCAATTCAAATTTTCATATTTCAATACAATCAATATCCAATATCCACATTCACATTAATCACAAATTCACTTACATTCAATTTAACATAAAAAATCCGAATACTCACCTTAGTTTCACTTACCATGCATATAAAATAATAAATACAACAAATAATTATTAAATTCAGATTATAGAAATACAAACCATATTTTTCGAGCTAATCCTCGTTAATCTTGTCTTTTCATTTCTTAGCCAAAGCCTCTGGCTCAACGTTAGCTACAGAATTAGAACAATTAAAAATCATCAATACAACACAATTTAACATTGAATATTTTAATTTATACACAAATTTTGCCTAAATTTCAATTTAGTCCTTAAATCAAACTAACTTTTTTTTTCTTACAAAACTAATTCCATATATCAATTCAACTTCCACTTTAACCTAATTTCAACTCCCTAATTTCACCATAAAATCCTAATTTTGAAATTCTCTCAATTTAGTCCCTATTACTCAAAACTTATAATTTAATTTACAATTCAATCCATATTTCTATTCTAGCTTGAAATTCTATCAATTTAATCATTAATTCTTCAATTTATTCAACATGAACAACTTCTAAACATTCACTAACTTTCAAATTTTCAACATGAATCAAGTAATATTTTGTTCTAGGATTCTAAAAACTCAAAAATTACAAGAAAATGGGTGAAATTGACTTACCACTTAAGCTTGGAACCTTAAAAACCCTAATTTCCCTTTTTTTTTCTTTTCCTTTTTTTCCCCTGTTTTGTTTCACTTCTCTGTTATATGTTTCTTTTCTATCTTTTATGTTTTATTTATTATTAAACTATTATAATATAATATAATATAATATATTTATTTATTCTTAAATACTAAGTAAGTATATATGTATATTACAAATGTATGTATGTCTTTATTACATATGTACATTATTACCATACAATTGTCTTAATTTGGTTTATTTATTTATTTAGTCCTTCAACTTTTCTTTAATCTATAATTAAGCTTTTACACTTTATTCAATTTAATCCTTATACCTAATTAACCTTAATTCAAGCTAATTCTCCTAATTAAAACCTAATTAACCACACAACTAACTTTGTAAATATATTTAATAAATATTTATGAATCTATTTCACGAAAACGATGACCCAAAAATACACTTTCCAATTACCTGACTATTGAGTCATTACAATTCTCCCCCCTTTAATAAATTTCATCCTCGAAATTTACCTGAAAAGAGATGGAGGGTACTGAGATATCATAGTTTCTTCCGGTTCCCAAGTTCCCTCCTCATTACTATGACTACACCATAATACTTTTACTAATGGTACTCGTTTATTACACAATTCTTTTACCTCTCGAACTAATATTTCAATTGACTCTTCTTCATATGTCAAATCAGGTCGGATTTCTATATCCTCTGTCGAAATAACATGAAAATGATCTGATCTATATCTTCTGAGCATTGAAACATGAAAAACATCGTGAATCTTCTGTAATTCTGGAGGCAAAGCTAAACGATAAGCAACTGGCCCAACTCTTTTTATAATCTCATACGGCCCAATGTAACGAGGACTCAACTTTCCCTTTCGGCCAAATCTCAAGATTTTCTTTCAATGCGATACTTTAAGAAATATCTTATCACTAACAGAATACTCAATGTCTCGACGTTTCAAGTCTGCATATGATTTCTGTCTATCAAAAGTGGCTTTCAGTCTATCTTGAATCTTCTTAACAGTATCCTCTGTTTCTTGAATTAACTCTGGCCCAATCATTTTCCTTTCATTTAGTTTCATCCAACATGCAGCTGATCGATATTTTCGACCATATAGAGCTTCATATGGAGCCATCTGAATGTTTGACTGGAAACTATTATTGTACACAAATTTAGCCAATGGTAAATACCGCTCCCAACCAGATTCAAAATCAATGACACAAGCTCAAAGCATATCTTCTTAAATCTGAATAACTTATTCTGATTGTCCATCAGTCTGTGGATGAAAAGCTGTTCTAAAATTGAGTCGTGTACCCAAAGATTCATGCAACTACCTCCAAAATCTCGATGTGAAACGCGGATCCTGATCAGAAATTATTGATACTGGAATACCATGACATCTTACAATTTCCCGAATGTAAATTCAACAAGTTTCTGAAGTGACCAATCAGTTTTGACAACTATAAAATGAGCTAACTTTGTAAGACGATCAACAATCACCCAAATGACATTTTTCTTACTTACTAACAATAGTAACTCGGTTACAAAATCCATCGTAATACAGTCCCATTTCCATTCAAAAATATTAATAGGCTGAAGTAATTTAGTAGAAACCTGATAATCTGCCTTTACTCGTTGACAAGCCAAGCATTTAGCTACATATTCAACTATATCTCTTTTTATACTTGGCCACCAATAAGATTTTCATAGATTACGGTACATTTTTATTCCACCCGAATGCATCACAAAAGTACTGTCATGTGCTTCATGATGTATCAACTCTTTCAATTTTAAAACATCTGGTACACAAATCCGATTATGAAATCTCAAACATCCATGATTATCAATGCTGAAATTTTCTAATATACCATTCTGAACCATTTCTATTTTCTTCATCAACTTGTCGTCTTCTAACTATACTGACCTGATCTGATCAAACATTACCGGTTTAACTCTTAATTTAGCCAATAGACTTCCATCATCACTGATACTAAGCTATACAAACATTGCTCGTAATTCAATTGTTGCTTTTCTACTCAATGCATCAGCTACCATATTGGCCTTTCCCGGATGGTAATCAATAACACAATCATAATCTTTTAAAAGTTCTATCCACCGACGCTGTCTCAAATTCAGCTCATTTTGAGATAAAAGATACTTGAGAGTTTTATGACCAATATAAATAAAACATTTCTCACTATACAAGTAATGTCTCTAAATTTTCAGTGCAAAAATCACGACAGCTAGCTCTAAATCGTTGTCGGATAATTACGTTTATGCGGTTTTAATTGCCGAGATGCATAAGCTATCACTTTTCCATATTTCATTAATACACACCCGAGACCATTCAAAGAAGCATCACTGTAAATAACGAAATCCTTTCCTGACTCTGGCAATGTCAAAACCGGTGCTTCTGTCAACAATTGCTTCAATTTCTCAAAACTTTCCTGGCACTGATCATCCCAAACAAATGGGACATTCTTTTGCAACAACTTTTCCATCGGCAAAACCATCTTTGAAATTCCATTTACGAATCTCAGATAATAACCAGCCAAACCCAGAAAACTGCGTACTTCTGACACATTTCTTGGTGCTTTCCACTAAACAATGGCTTCAATTTTCTACGAATCAACTCTAGTTCCCTTTGTCAAAACCACATGTCCCAAAAACACAACCTCTGATAATTAGAATTCACATTTGCTAAGTTTTCCATATTACTGTTTCTTCCATATTACTATTTCTCCCGTAATATTTGCAAAACAATTCTAAGATGCTGCTCATGTTTAGATTCGAATTTCGAATAAACAAAAATATCATTAATAAAAACCACCACAAACTGATCCAGATACGGTTCAAAAACACGGTTCATGAGATCCATAAAAGCACTAGGAGCATTTGTCAATCCGAAAGGCATAACTAAAAATTCATAATTGCCATACCTTGTACGAAATGTTGTCTTCGGTACATCACTTTCTTTCACCTTCAATTGGTAGTAACCTGATCTCAAATCAATATTTGAAAACACAGAAACTCCTTTCAACTGGTCAAACAGATCATCAATACGAGGTAACGGATATCTATTCTTGATTGTCACCTTATTCAATTGCCGATAATCAATACGCAACCTCATTGAACCATCTTTATTTTTAACAAACAACACTGGAGCTAGATGCTACTCTTTGTACTGAAGCTTGAGCATTGTTCTTAGCTTCTTTAGATTCAGCTTGGTTGGATGACATTACTGTGTGAAAAAAATATTTAAAATGGTCAGCAGATATCACACTATCACAAGTTATATAATGGCATGTATAGCTAGACTCATACATGTTACGTTAGTCTGAGAATTGGCTCGTAGCCCCGATACTAATAAATGTAACACTTTTAACCCGTATCCTTCACCGGAACAGGATTACAGAGTATTACCAAAATAAATAGATCAAATACAAACATTTCATATCATTTCTCGTTTATATCAGAAATCAATCATAAACAATCATATTGTCCTTTATATGAGCCCTCGAGGCTCAAAATATGCCATAAAAATAAGTCGAGACTAATCCGAGTACTCAAAGAATTTTTTGAAAATTTTCTATATATATATTTTTAGGTGTAGGGTACACACGCTCATGTCTCAGGTCGTGTGGACATTCGAAATAGGGACACATGGTCGTGTCCCAACCTGTGTCCGAATTAAAGTGGTTACTGACTAGGGTCACATGGCCAAGCTACACGCCCGTGTGTTAGGCTGTTTGAACATTTTAATTTACATTAATTAAGTGCAGTGGCTACACAGCCAAGTTACACGCCCGTGTGCCAGGCTGTGTGCCACATACGATTGGGACACATACCCGTGTCTCTGCTCGTGTGAAAATACTTGAGCATTCTATTTTACAATTTTAAAGATGTAGGGGACATACAGCTGACCCACATGCTCATGCGCATGGCCATGTGTCACACACGGTAAAGACACGGGTTGAGACATATGCCCGTGTCTCTACCCGCGTGGGCAAAATAGGGCTATTTCCAAGCCTTATTTCTCACCCAAACTTTTCTTTCACCTACAATAACATTTAAACACATTTCCAATCCAATATAAATCATTCAAATCAAGCCAAAATAATTTTCATGTAAGACATATCAACACATATGTTCAAGTATTTATACTTACCAAAACATCATATGTATATATATAGGCATGTTCTATCAATTTTACTATCATAATCAATATGCCAATATGATTTTCATTAATCATCCATTTCAAACACACATTAAACATATTAAGACCATTTTATTTATCAAAACATACCATTTACAAGCCATACCAATGGCTAATCTCAACCAATCACATATATGTCATCCTTGACCACTTTAGTCTATACATGCCATTATAATCAAAATAAATTTTTGCTATTTATACCGAAATGAGTTGTAGGATAGTGTGATGTAGCTCCGACCAACTTCTAACCTTTACGAGCCTCCAAGTACTATAAAACAGAGGATATATAATAGAGTAAGCATTTAAATGCTTAGTAAGTTTGTATAACGGGAAATCACTTACCATTCAAATGCAGTTAAGATAAATACACATAATATATTCAAGCAAGTTGATCATTAATCTAAACACATATCCACATCATGTTAACCAAGTAATTACATATAATAACCCTTAATCATGGATGAACAAAGTCATCAAACAAATTCCACATTCAAGTAACAATCAATTCATGCTTCAGTATATCAAGCAAATATCATTTCCATAAAATTCTCATATCTTGTATACAAACTTCATATACAAGTCATGTTTGTAGTCAAATATATGTCCATAATCTTTCATCACAAATTTATTGTTGTCATTTATCATAACTTTACCCGTTGAACCACTTATAATATCGATGGATACATGGTTAGTACACACAAAGTGTACATACTATTTCCCATCAATTCATATTCAGGAATGCTCATTGAGCATTTAAATAGGAAGCTCTTCCAAGCCAAATAACAGAAAGCTCACATGAGCTTGTAATGGGAAGCTTATCCGGGCTTAATAATAGGAAACTCATAAGAGCTTAAATCAAAAAGCTCGTGCGAGCTTAACAGGTAACTCCAAAGAGCTATTATCAGAAAGCTCATTAAAGAGATTTTAATTGGGAAGCTCCAAATAGCCATATATCAGGATGCTCATAAGAGCTGTAGTGTTTCTGCAACACATGCAGGATCACTATCGATCAGAATACTCATAAGAGCACATAAACAGGAAGCTTGGAAGAACCATGTATCGAAAAGCTCAAGAGAACTTATATCGGATGCTCATATGAGCTATAACGGGATGCTCTTGTGAGCTATGGTGTGTTTGCAACATATGCAAAACCACAACCACTTCGGGAACCCTGTATCCATCTAATTTCATTTGTTCAAATGAGATTTATTGCTTGTCAGATATTGTCGGATATGTGATTTATTTTCATACTTAACAATTGTACAAATCACATGAATATAAATAAAGCATATCACATAAATATACAATTTAGTTACACGAACTTACCTCGATAATATTCGTGAACTTGTATACTAATAATCCGTTACTATTTCCTTACCTCCCGTATTTGATCTATCCAGATCTAATTAAGCAAAGTAAGATCACTACAGCAAAACAGATTTTTAGCGACGTTTTTTTGGGTCTATAGCGGCGCTTATAAACGCCGCCAAAACTATTTAAAGGCGTCGCAAAAAACAACGCCGCTAACATTTTTAGGCGTTTATGTAAAAAACGCCACTAAAGAACATGACCTTTAGCAGCGCTTTTCCCACAAACGCCGCTAAAGAACATGACCTTCAGTGGCGCTTTTTCTATAAACGCCGCTAAAGAACATGACCTTTACCGGCATTTTTCCCACAAACGCCACTAAAGAACATGTCCTTTAGTGGCGCTTTTCCCACAAACGCCGCTAAATAACACGTCATTTAGTGGCGCTTTTCCCACAAACGCCGCTAAAGAACATGACCTTTAGCGGCGCTTTTACCACAAATGCTGCTAAAGAACATGACCTTTAGCAACGTTTTTCCCACAAAGGCCACTATAAAATAGACCTTTAGCGACACTTTTCTCATAAACGCCGCTAAAAAACATGACCTTTAAAAAAATAAATTTTAACTAAATAATATCTATTTCTATGATAAATATTATATTATGTTTTATTTTTGAAATTTGAACTTTAAACTATACACATTTAAGGATAAATAAAAAAATATTAATTAAATTAATTTTTTTATAAAAAATTTAACTTTAAAACTAAATATAAAAATTAATGAATTTAAATTTAATACATAAACATTGATTCAATATGTAATTTAATACATAAAAAAAACACACACACACACACATAGACATACTCACTAAGTATTACTATTTCTAAAACAAAATTCATCCTGGTGAGAAAAGAATGCCAAATCATCATCAACTCTCATTAATCAAAGGAAAAAGATCAGAAAAGAAGAAGAAACAATATACAAGAGAGGGCTGGTTCAAGCTTAGATGAAGCCAAAGTATTACAATGCCTGCATATAACTTAGAGAATTCCTCCGGAGTGTGAGCTATCTCGAGACTGTCTCTAACCTCCATTGCCATTTGTAACCTCGTCTGAATTGCTGCTCAAGGAACACACACAAGCAAAAAATTAAAAGAAATTGACAATTCTGTCAATGTTTATAGTCATTTTACAAGAGAACCAAACAGAAAACCATACAGAGAATAAAAACGTTTATATATTTGGCTTCATGAGCTGAAATCACAGACAAGTTACATCAACAAAGAAGCAAAAAAAATGTCCAACTAGAGTATGGATGAAAACCTATTTTCCATAAGCAATTTGTAATTATTGCAGTGCACAAAATAACAATTATTGTAGTACATTTCTTCTCTACTTTAACCATCCTTTCCACCCCATCAAACCTAAACATTTCCCCCCTTTCCCAAGAATATATAGAACTATAAGATTCCACAGAAGATAAGCTTAAATGCTATTTTACACGTCAAAACAACTGTTTTCAACATTTTTACAACAGAACCTACACTTCGTGAGACTTCAAAAATGAATAAGAACAAGTTCCAACAGAGTTACATATTTGAAGGATCAGACATGAAAAACAGAAGACTCATAAAGAGATTATATACTTTTAGAAAACTATTCACTCAAGTTCATTCAAACCTATATTATATTTCTGTCTCGAATGTCATTAACACAAATGAAGGGCTGTGTTAAAGGCTGTCACTATATTGTAAACCATTATCACTGCATTATGTATAGTAGAAGAAAAGTTCCATGGAGATCAGTTTATTTTTCCTGCTGTGCTGTTAACCCCAACATAATCACTCAGTTTGAAACAAAATTTGCTATTAAGAACAAAAGTACACTTGAAACAACCAACTTTCTATTATTTCCCAGACACAATTGTTACATCTTATTTAGCTTAGAATAAAATTTCAAAAGAATAGGTAGGCTAAACATTCATGCAAGCAAACTGTAAAATTGAAGGTAGCAAATTCTCATTCATCTCCATTTTTAACAAAAACACAACTGGAATTTGGAATGATACCCTTCAAGGTCAATACTCAAAGCTTCTCGGCTGACATAAGAAACAGAAAGCATAAATAATAGGGTCCAAAATTGATCTAAACTTAAAAACTAAACATACCCAGATTTCAAATCTAGAAACTAATCAACATCCAATAAATTGAAACCAGAACACCCAGAGTAGCAAAAACAGCTGCAGGATTCTTTTAAATATTAGCACTAGAAACAAATTTGCACCAACATTCAAAGAGGTAATAATCCACAAGTCTACAAATCAGCTAAGGTAATTATCTTTCACCCATAGTTTTTGCTTAATAAAATTATGCTCCCAAGCTGATAAGTAATCCGATTCAAACACATAATTTCACCTAAAATTATGTTGATCATCAAACCCCGGAATACTGATATAATGGAAAAAAATAAAAAGAAGATTAAATTTTCCACATAAATCGAAACTAGGAAAAACAAAAGGAAAAAAGCACCATTAAATCTAAAAACGTAAAATTTGAAAGCAGAATCGAAAGTAAGGAAAAGGTGAAAACAGAAAGTACGAAAAAGTAGTGTAGGAAGAGAAATCAGAGGCAGAGACCATGACTGCAATGGAAGCAGCAGAAAATGCACGTTGATATATCCTTAGCATTAACCCACTCACCGTTCCTGGACTTCCTATAAACACCTTCATCTTGTTCTTTCAAGCTAAGGGCAGATATATTAGTCTGAGCACAAATACATTAAAATACTTACATTAGCATACAGTGAAAAAGCTTTCTCATATTGCCCATTGATAAAATAATAATTCGAGATTATGTATATGATATTAATACCATATTTATATAGATAAACAGAAATATAATCCCCCTTGTCATGGGCAAACAAAAACAGATCAGTGCTGGTAAAGAAGGCTATTCTTTTTTGTAAATTCTCTGTATCAAACTCCACTATATCACAAGTATATTAGAGCGGGAACAGCTGAAAAGAATGTGATGTGAAGGGGCAAACGTAATGCCTCCATACACAACCAAAAAAAAATAAATAAAGAAAACTTTATTAAACCGAGTATGTTTACAGACTTTAAACCAACAGTAATACAGATTTAAAAACCAATAGCTAAATATTTAAATACATTAAATATTTGAATTTAATAAGTTTTACATTTTTAATATATTATTTGCATAAAAAGTAAATAAATTCAAAGAAAGATTTGTATCTGTTGCAGACAATAACTATAATATTCAAATCAAAATATTATTATACAAATTTAGAAAAATAAATGAGAAAAAGGATTAAAAATCCGAACCTGCATTAACTTATTTCTAAAAGGAAATCATGAACCCGTTTCTGATCCATTGATTTAAGGGCATCTTAAACGAACAAGAACATTGATCAAGTTAACTAAATGTTTCCTCATAAACATGGCTTCATCCAAAACAAAACCTCATACCATTAGAATTTGCCTTTTAAGCAGAAGCTGCTGCAACCTTCTTCCTTGGTGCTGCTTCAATACCTATACATCACCTCCAATAAAAAATAAGAACATTTTGAAAGAAAAGAAAAAAACCCAAAATTTCTTACAAGAATAGAAATACGCAATGGAACTAAAATCAGAAAGCAATGAGCCTAAGGACATTAGCATTTTCCTACCTTCCCTGAAACATATCTTGAACCTACGAGGAACATGGTGAAGATACCTCTATACACCAGTGATGGAGATGTTAGCCTCATCTAATTGAAACCAACAGCTAGAAACACAAATAATCTCACAAGTTTAAAAACCCAAAATAACCATAAGACAATGATGCTTTGAACCCCTGTGAAATTATCAAAACAAAAGACAAAGGCAATGTTTGCAAAAGAACAATAAATAAAATCCCTTCTTCAATCTTCCAGCCACCAAATCAAAGGGAAAAATTCCGTTACTTCTTAATACAGATTTGTCAAAACAACATAAATGAATCATTATTTCAGAAACCCAAAAAAAGCAAAATTATAAAGAAATAATCTGAAATTAAAATAAGGGAAAAAATAGAGAGCACAATTTACCTAGAATTAAAAGAAACCCTAACAGATCGAGAGAAAAGGAGTAGTTATAGTGGGTGAATTCAGTGCAATGAAATGAAAAGGAAAAAGAAGTGTGATTGGGGCGCGCGACGGATATGAGAAGAAGAGGGACTAACGAATGGGTAACCAAAAATTATTTTTTGAGAGTGAGCGGGATTTTGATTTCCCCTTTTTGGTATAAAAAATAATGGTCTTTTCCGGCGTTTTCACAAAAAAAACCATTATAGCTCAAATTTTAAGGGCGTTTTTGCTAAAAACGCCACTATAGCTTAATTTTATGTGCCATTATTGCTCAATTTTGATTTTTTTCATTTTTAACATATTTTTTTATATTTTTTTCTTTCAAAATTTTTTGGATTTTTTTAAAATTTTAAATATTAAACTTTTTAAGCGAAATATGTATTAAAATATTAAATATTTAATTTTTTTAAATTTTAATTTTTTTGAAGATTTTTATAAATTTTAAATTAACATATAAAATACAAAAGGAAACTTTAACAGAAATAAAATGGAGTCAATGAATTAAAAAAATACAAAATGACAAAGCAATACAAACATTATTCTTTTAAGTATGGTCCGCATTAGTTGTTTAGATTTTTATATAAATGGCATTTAATTATATGTATACACCTAAATTTTGATAGAGATACATCTCAGAATTATATATGAATTTCGATTTAATGTGTAATTGTAGACGTGAAATTCTAATTGTGGTTTAAATGTATAGTTGAAACTTTAATTTTGATTTAATCATACATATTTTAAAAAATAAATACACCAATATATTTTTATATTGAATAAATATAAATATCTATGTATGCAATATATAAATATAAAATGATGTTATATCAATAATTGTGTTAATAATTTACAAGAACTGGATCAACTTAAAGTTCATGTATACAATTGCACACTAAACCATTGTTCATGTATGCTTTTGGGATTTAACCCATTTTGATATATATATATTTTAAAAATAATAATTTATATTTATCTTATTTAGATTTATATTATAAAAAATCTAAGATACACAAGTTAAGTAGTTCACCATATTTACCCCTAAACGCTAAAAATTAAACCCTAAACTCCAAATACTAAATTCTAAATCCTAGTCCATAAACCCTAAATCTTAGACCATAAACCTACACCCTAAACCCTAACTATATAGTTACCAATCCATATCAATCTGTTACTTTTTTTTATTTATTTATCAATGTTTTTTTTAAATCTAACATTTAAATATATATGAAATGGTTTAGATTAAATATTTTTAAATATAAAAGCATTAATTAATTGTATAAAATTTCATCATTTAACAAATCTCAAGTAAACCTTAAATCTTAAACCATTTAATATATATAAAGTTTATCTATTTTCTCTTAAATAATTTAAACTATAATCATAATTTTAATATATTAAATTTAATATTATCTCTTTTACAATTATATAAGAAATTATTTAATATATAAATTAAAAAATACTAACTAATATAAACCCTAAATCCCTATCCCCTAACCACTAACCCTTAAACCCTATCCCCATAAACCCTAAATCATAAAACATAAACTATAAACCCATAACCCTTAATGCCTAACCCCTAAACCTTAAACCCCAACACTTAAACCATAAACCATAATCCATAATCCCTAACACCATAATCCGTAAACCTTAAAATAGTAACTCCTAAAGCTTAAATCCTAAACCATATACTCTAAACTATAAACCCTAAACTATAATGATAATTAATTAAATATTTTAAAATTAATACTATCTCTTTTACGATTATATAAGAAATTATTTAATATATAAATTAAAAAATAGTCATATACCCGAAAAACTTTAAAATTATTTTAAATAATAGTATTTTATTTTTTTCATTTTTAACAAATATTTTTTTATGTTTTTACTTCCAAATTTTTTCTACGTGTCATTTTTTTTAAGAATTTAAGTATTCAATTAAAAATAAATTGTATTTTAATTAATACAAATAAACCAGTTAAATAATAAATAGACAAATAAAATGTTTTTTGCGACGTTTTTGATAAAGCGTCACTAAATCTCGATCTATAGCGGCGTTTTTCAAAAAGCGCCGCTAATGGTCGACCTATAGCGGCGTTTTTCAAAAAGCACTGCTAATGATCGACCTATAGCGGCGTTTTTTAAAAAGCGTCGCTAATGCTCAATCTATAGCGGCGTTTTTCAAAAAGCACCGCTAATGCCACTAAAGCTCAACACAAAACGGCAGCGTTGTGCTAACATTTTTTGCGGCGTTTTTCAAAAAGCGCAACTAATGGTCGACCTATAACGTCATTTTTTAAAAAGCACCGCTAATGCTCGATCTATAGCGGCGTTTTTCAAAAAGCGCCACTAATGCCACTAAAGCTCAACACAAAACAATGGCGTTGTACTTAATTTTTTTGTGGCGTTTTTCAAAAAGTGCTGCTAATGGTCGACCTATAGCGGCGTTTTTCAAAAAGCGTTGCTAATGGTCGACCTATAGCAGTGTTTTTTAAAAAGGGCCACTAATGCTGCTAAAGTCAACACAAAACGGCGGTGTTGTGCTAAAAATTTTTGCGGCATTTTTCAAAAAACGCAGCTAATGGTCGACCTATAGCGACGTTTTTTAAAAAGCGCCGCTAATGCTCGATCTATAGCGGCGTTTTTTAAAAAGCGCCACTAATGCCACTAAAGCTCAACACCAAACAATGGAGTTATGCTTAATTTTTTTGTGGCGTTTTTCAAAAAGCGCCGCTAATAGTCGACCTATAGCGGCGTTTTTTAAAAAGCGCCGCTAATGCTCTATCTATAGCAGCGTTTTTCAAAAAGCGCCGCTAATGCTTGATCTATAACGGTGTTTTTTGTCCATACATCATTAAAAACGCCGCTAAAAGCCTCTTTTGTTGTAGTGGATTGCTTAAGTTCTTTTCTCTTTGCTAGGGTTTCCGTGTATTTCAATTTGGGGAAGATGATGAAATAAGATGATATTAGTTTATTATCATCTTTAATTATTTCAATTTCCAATTTAGTCCTTTTCTTTTTCTAATTTTTCATGGATGATTCATCAAACTTATCTACTAACTCCATTTAATGGCCTATTTTCCGTATAAGGACCTCAAATTTTGAATTCCATAGCTATTTGATACTTATAGCTACTAGAACTCAACTTTTACATTTTATGCAAGTTGGTCCTTTTTTAAATTAGACATGTAATCGGTAAAATTTTCTTAATGAAATTTTCTTAATGAAATTTTCATACGTTATTTCTAATATAGTGCAGACCATGCACTAATATTAAAATAATTTTCTTTCTGACTCGGATTTGTGGTCCTGAAACCACTGTTCCGATTTCATTGAAATCGGGTTGTTACAACTATTCTTTTTTTTTCCCAGTTAATTTAGGTTTGGGTCTTGGGTTTTTTTAAAAATTTTACAAAATTTTGAAAAATTAGAAATTGTAATTTTGTAAATGTTGAGAGTTAAATTTATTGAATATTTTTAGACTAAAATAATAAATTTTGTAAACATTAAGGGCTAAAATTGTTAGTTTTATTTTATTTAAAATCAAATTGATAGAATGTGTAAACATTAAAGGGATAAATTTACTATTATAGAAATAAAAAATCTCACATAAATATTTTCATATTTGGTTTCATATAATTTAGTATAAAAAACTTAAAAGTTTAGCAACCAAAATACAAAGCAAAAGTCTTTATTTCAAAATACTTTGATATATGAGATGAATCCAGTATTTCGATTTCTTGCTTATTTTGTTACTGAATTAAGTTGAGCGGTTTTACATTTACAGACGGTTAAAAAACTATTTTTGTGGACAAAAAAAACATTTTTTTATGTTATGACTCTTCCGTATACGTTCGCTTTGGTTTGAATGGGCATTCTGAAGAAACTTATGTTTAGTTCTGCTATAGAAAAAAGAGGATTCTTCGATTGAGCTTTTTCCTCCCGGTGAGAAAGCTTTTATTCTGTAATTCACTTCAAAAGACCTTATGAATCAACTGAAACTTCAGATTCATACCAGAACCGCGATGATTTAATAAAAATTTCAAACTAAGTCCAAAGATTCTTTGAGTAAGAACCATTGGATCATCACTTATTCAATCAATATAATAGATAAAATAAATAAAAATAGAAAGAAAAGAAAGGTTTGTCCTTTGATCAAAATAGCATAAACTAAATGAGAGTTTGAAAGAATAAAAATCTTTCGATTTATAAATAATATAACTCTTTCTTTGAATTTTTTTTCAGTCCGGCAGCGAGGTTTGAATATTAAGTATGAATCATAGTTCAAATACTTTGTGATCCATTTCATATATTCCATGCTCCAGAAACTAGAATGACTATCCAATGGGATAAAACTATCTTGATCAAGATGACAGACTTATTTTCTGTACTATCAGTAGGATCAATTATAACAAGTCACACACTCATATTCAGGAAATACAGAAACAAATAAGTTTCGCGGTCGAGCTACCGAAATAGAATGGGGCTAAAAAACCCGAGAACTAAAAGTTTCACTTTTTGTATTGAAAAGCGAGGCTTCGTGATTCTTGTGAATCTAATTCATTGAAATTCCATCCAGTAAAATAGAAGAATTATAAATCTCCAAAATAATAGATAAGAATATCGCAAATAAAGCCATTGCAACACCCATCAAATGAGTCGTTCTCCATCCAGGGGCTACCTTATCATATTCCGAATTCAACGGTTTCAAAAAATCCCCTACAGTAGTTCGTCTTGGACCAGATATAGAACTACTCTCAACGGTTTGTGTAGCCATGTAACACCTCTAACCCATATCCATTGCCGGAATGGGGTTACGATGCATTACCAATCAATCACAACATAAATAATATATTTGTGCAATCATCATTAAAAACCCATTCATCCTATAAGACCTTAAAACATGCTTGGAAGTGGTTCGGGACTAAACCGATAACATTCACAAACTTTGAGAAACATATAAAATTTTCAACGTTTAAAGGTCACACGCCTGTATGAACAGGCCGTGTGCTTCACACGGTTACCAGACACGCCCATGTCATAGACCGTAAGAAAACAGGGCATACATACTGACTCGTACCATACGGCCGAAGACACTCTCGTGTGCTATGGTCGTGGGAAAACTATGGAGGTTACTGACTTGGGTCACATGGCCGCCCACACGCCCATGTGCCAACCCGTGTGCCATACATGGCCAGTAGACACGTCTGTGTGTCTAGGCCATGCCAAACCTGTAGGGTATATTGACTTTAATTCGAAGGGTACCCCAGGGGAGACACGACCGTGTAACATGACCGTGTATCACACATGGCTGAGACACATGCCCGTGTCTCTTTCCGTGTGGACAAAAATAGGCCATTTGAAAAGCCAATTTGCGACCCTTCATTCATACACACATAGCAACCAATTTAGAACCCTTTCCATACAATTATAGGCAGCTTAAACATACCAATTCACACACATATCATACCGTCTATCATCAACCAATTCAACCACTCAATTTCACATTTAAAACCTAACAAATCACTATGCCAAAATTCATCACAACTTGCATAAGTTCCATATGCATTAATTCATCATATTATCATCTATTACATATCAAACAACCCATCATTAAACTATATCAACAACTAAGGCCAACATACCCAAAACAAGCCAATATATATATAAGACATTATGCACATAACTTAGGCCAACTTAAATGACCAAATACATACCAACATTTTCAACAAAAACTAGCCAAATCTCATGGCTATATCAAATCTTAAATCATATCATCAACTCACTAGCCTATACATGCCATACACCATCTTTACAAGCACCCAAAAATATCGACAAGTATTCGATAGTGTGATGATGGTTCCTGATGATCCCCGATGTCCGAGCTAGCTTCGATAATTTCTAAAACATGGAAAGAACACACAAGTAAGCTTTAAAAGCTTAGTAAGCTCGTACTAAATATACTCAACAATTCATAACATATAAATCATCAATTTGAACTAATTCATATCTAAATCATGATGACCAACAAACTTTCCTCATACTTACTCAAGTATTTATGAACAAGTTCATTACTTCTTCCATTTGGATTTCATGCTTTATATATACATACCTGTACAAATTCATACCGAACTCATACCTTTACGTGGTACTGTCGAAATACTCGATATCTCGCACACTAAGTGCCAAAATATAGCTGAAGCTATTATAATCTCGCACACTAAGTGCATTCCATAGCCGAAGCTTTCTCAACCTTGCACACTAAGTGCCATATATAGCTGAAGCTATTTCAATTCGCACACTAAGTGCTTTATATATCCGAAGCTATCTCGAAACGCACACTAAGTGCCAAACATAGTTGATTTATCGTTGTACGCAATCGTAGTCGTATATATACAATTTATGTAATATTAAAGCATTAAAAACATAATCGTAATAATGTTTATCATGTACGTACTTACCTCAGACGTAAAAACAATGAAACTAGTCGATTAGTCGAGTCCTTTGTTCTTGCCTCGATCTAAGTCTGATTTATTTTGTTCTTGATCTATATGCATTTAAAATTAACTTATTCAATCACATATTTATTCAATTTAATCCAAAAACACATATTTGGGCATTTTTTCACTTTAGCCCCTAAATTTTCACATTTAATCAATTTAGTCCCTGTTTCATAAATACACAAAATTCACAAAATTCAATAAAACCCATACTTGGCCGAATTACCCTTATGCCCTTAGTAGCCCATATCTTTCATTTATTCACACTTTAAACCCCATGTTTTCATCTTTTCATAATATAATCCCTAATTTGTATTTTTACCAAAAATCACTTAACAAAACATGAAAATTTATCATCTAACCTCTATAATTCATCATCATCTATCACAATGCTCAAGCATTCATTAATGGCAACTCACAAATTCACCAACCAATTCAAAAATTATGGCATGGGCTAGCTAGAACTCAAAGCAACGATCACAAAAACAAGGAACTCATCAAAAACTGAGCTCGAATCATACCTCAATTAAGCCACACAAGTGCCGAACCCTAAATGAGCTTCAAGCTTTCTTTATTTTCTTTATTTTTGGTTATGTATGATGAAAATAAAGATGGTAATGTTTTTGTTTTAATTATTTAAGCTTTAATTCATAAATTACAAAAATAACCTTTGTTTAAACATTAATAAATCACCTAATTTAAGGTTATTTATGTCCATCTCCACTATCAATGGTCTAATTACAACACAAGGACCTTTTATTTAATAAGCCATGGCAATTAAGCACTTTTAACTTATAGCATGCTACTTTTGCATTTTACGCGATTAAGTCATTTTTCTCAAATTGAGCTATAAAAATGATAAAATTAGCTCACGAAATTTTCACACATATATAATCACATACTGTAAACACCAAAAATAATATTAAAAATAATTTTACGACCTTGTATTTGTGGTTCCGAAACCATTGTTCTAATTTAGCTAAAATCGGGCTGTTACAACTCTCCCCCCTTAGGGATTTTCGTCCCCAAAAATCTTACCAGCGAAAAGGTTTGGATATTGCTTTCTTATAGCATCCTCGGTGTCCCACGTAGCTTCTTATACCCCGTGTCGATGCCATAACACTTTTACTAACGCTATTCTTTTATTTCTCAGCTATTTTATCTCACGAGCTAGAATTCAGATCGGTTTTTCACTGTATGATAAATCTAATTGAATCTCAACTTCTGTCAGGGAAATAACATGCGAAGGATCGGATCTGTACCTTTGTAGCATTGATACATGAAACACATTATGAATCTTTTCTAGCTTAGACCGCAATGCTAGCCGATAAGCCACTAGTCTAACTCACTTGATAATCTCATACGGCTCGATGAATCTCGAACTCAATTTGCCTTTACGACCGAATCGAAGTATTTTCTTCAACGGAGATACTTTCAAAAACACTCTATCCCCGATCTGAAACTCAATATCTTTTCGTTTCAAATATGCGTCAGACTTCTGTTGACCCAAAGCTACTTTCAAACTGTCGCAGATCATTTTCACTTTTTCTTCTGTTTCTTTAATCAGATCAACACCGTGAATCTTATGCTCGCTAAGTTTAGTACAATACAACAATGTTCGACACTTCCGACTTATAAAGCTTCATAAGGTGCCATTTTAATGCTCGATTGAAAACTGTTGATATACGTGAATTCAATCAACGGCAAATACTTTTCCCACGTACCTTCAAACTCAAGAATGCAACATCTCAACATATCCTCGAGTATCTGAATAACTCGCTCGGATTGACCATCCGTCTGTGGATAAAATGCAGTACTAAAATGTAGTTTTGTACCCAGTGCATCTTGCAGTTTCTTCCAGAACCTTGACGTGAACCTCGGATCTCTATCTGAAACAATAGAAACAGGTACTCCGTGTAATCTCACAACCTCGAAGCTATACAACTCAGCTAACTTTTCAAGCGAATAATTCGTTCATACCGAAATGAAATGGGTTGATTTTGTTAACTTGTTTACTACAACCCAGATTGCATCTTTCTTACTTGAAGATATGGGCAATCCTAACACAAAATCCATAGTCACTCTATCCTATTTCCATTCGAGAATCATTATTGGCTACAATAAACCAGACGATACTTGATGCTCAGCTTTAACTTGCTGAAAAATTAAACATTTAGAAATAAAATCTGAAATGTCACGTTTCATACCATGCCACTAATAAAGCTGTTTCAAATCCTTATACATTTTTGTGCTTCCCGGATGAACAACCAAACGACTACCATGTGCTTCACTCAAAATCATCTGAATCAACTCTGAATTTCTCGTAACATATTTGACCTTTGAATCTCAAACAATCATCTGAATCAACTTGAAACTCTGAATTAGGGTTTGAATCATATTGAGCTTGTTTTACTAACATTTCATTATCAACCTTTTGAGCTTCACAAATCAACTGTAGAAACAAAGGTTTCGCTTTCAACTCAACTACAATCGTGTCGTCATCAGATAGAGTTAACTGAGTATTCATTGCACGTAAAGTAAATAAAGATTTTCGACTCAAAGCATCAGCAACAACATTAGCCTTTCCCGGATGATAATCAATCACTAATTCATAATCTTTTAACAATTCTAGCCATCTCTGCTATCGCAAATTCAAATCTTTCTGAGTCATCAGATATTTCAAAATTTTGTGATCTGAATAAACGTGGCATTTCTCACCAAATAAATAACGACGCCAAATCTTCAATGCAAACACAATGGCAGCTAACTCTAAATCGTGTGTCGGATAATTCTTTTCATGCGGCTTCAATTGTTTCGAGGCATAAGCTATGACTTTGCCTTCCTGCATCAAATCACAGCCTAGACCATTCAATGATGCATCACTATTGATCACAAACACTTTACCCGATTCTGGTTGTACTAACATTGGAGCTTCAGTCAAAAGAGCTTTCAACTGATCAAAACTTTTCTGACATTTCTCAGACCATTCAAACTTTACATCTTTCTAAAGCAATCTCATCAACGGGATCGCAATCATTGAAATGCATTTCACAAACCGTCTATAATAGCCGGCTAGTCCCAGAAAACTACGGACTTCAGATACATTTCTCGGAGGCTTCCAATCCATTATTGCAAAAATTTTGCTCGAATCGACTTGGATACCCGATGCTAACACAATATGCCCTAGAAAACCAACCTCATACACCCAGAATTCACATTTACTAAACTTTGCATATAACTACTTATCACACAGAGTCTGCAATACAATTCTCAAATGCTTGGCATGTTCAATTTCATCTCGTGTATAAATCAATATGTCATCAATAAATACAACAACAAATCGATCTAAGTACAGTTTAAAAATTCGGTTCAGTAAGTCCATAAATACAACAGGTGCATTCATTAGTCCAAAAGGCATAACCAAAAATTCATAGTGACTATACCTATTTCTAAATGCAGCCTTTGGCACATCAGAATCTCTAACTCGCAACTGGTAATAGCCCGAACTCAAATCTATCTTTGAAAACACTGTAACCCCTTTCAGTTGATCAAACAAATCGTCAATCCGCAGTAAAAGGGTATTTGTTCTTGATCGTCACTTTGTTAAGCTGTTGATAATCTATACACATTCTCATTGTGCCATCTTTCTTTTTCACAAAAAAAGGGAGCACCCCAATGCGAGAAACTCAGTCGTGTAAATCCTCTATCGGTTAATTCTTACAATTGAGCTTTTAATTCTTTTAACTCTGTCGGTGTCATTCTGTACAAAGCTATTGATATCGGCGTTGTACCCGACATTAACTCAATGCCAAATTCAACCTATCGGATCGATGGTAAACCTGGTAACTCTTCAGGAAACACATCTGGATACTCACACACAACTGGCACTAATTCAATCTTTTTTTCAGTCACTTTCGTATCAAGCATATAAGCAAAATAAGCTTCGCAACCCTTTCTCACATATTTCTGAGCCAACATCAATGAAATCACTGCTAGTAAGCCATTCAGATCATCTGACTCAATCTAGATAATCTCATTATTTTGACATCTTAGATCAATCGTCTTTCGTTTGTAATTCATAACAACATCATGCAACGTTAGCCAATCCATACCCAGAATTATATCAAATTCGTTAAATGGCAACAATATCAAATCGGCTGGAAAATAATTATCCCGAATCATCAATGGACAGTTCTTGCACATTTTATCAACCAAAACACACTTGTCTATGGCGTTCGATACTCTAATTACTAGATACTAAATTTACACATACATATGAATAGGTTGATCCTAGATCTATCAATGCAATAACTTTAGTATCATAGAGAGTAAAAGTATCGGTAATAACATTTGGAGATGACGCTTCTTCGCGAGCGCGAATAGCATAGGCTCATGCAGGTGCTCTAGCATCAAATCTTGCAGCAGTGTCTCGTGTTGCACCTCTACCACCACTCACATTTCCAACATAACAGGATGGTCTCCCTCTAACAGTAGTGTTACTTAGCCTCGCACTCTGAGCATTATCTTTTTCAGCTAACTCTGGGTAATCTTTAATAAAGTGATCTCGTGAACCACAACTGTAACAAGTTTTATTATTATTTTTCACCTAACAATCTCTAAAATGCCGTCTTTCACACTGTTGGCACTCGGGTTTAACATCTTTTTCGTTACCAACACTTGATACCGATGTGGCTTGAGCTTTAGGGTTGGTATATTGCTTTCCGCAATCTCTATTTTGATATCAAACTGAAGTTGTCGATCGGTTAAAATAGTTTCTAGATTTTTTCGACGAGGAATGATAATATTTATTCATCAATCTCTTCCTCGAATCTCTTGCCTCTGAATTAGCATTTCTCTTTTCTTTGCTGAGATCCTCAGCTTTACAAGCCCTCTCAACCAATACTACAAATTCCTTCAACTCAAGTATCCCGACTAACAGCTTTATATCTTTATTTAACCCATTAACAAATCATTTACACATGACCTCTTCAGTAGACTCCGAGCATACTTGCTTAAACGTACAAATTCTCTTTCATATTCAGTGAAAATCATTCGACACTGTTTCAATTCCAGAAACTCTTTATGTTTTTGATCAAGAGATCTTTGGCTTATGTAGTTTTTCCGGAACTCAGTCTGAAAGAATTCCAAAGTCACCCGTTCTCTAGGAACCACCGATGTCAACATTTTCCACCACCGATGTCAAATACTCTGATCGTGTTCTCGAGCCAGAACTCAGCTCTCTCAGCATCATCATCAACTGTAGCCCGAAACTCTTTAACCCAATGTTTACGAATCCTATCCACTGGCGGCTTATTCAATCAAATCAGATTTATCATTTGTGGCACAATCGGGATTTGCTGAGGAATAGGTGGGGGTGGAGGTTTTTGAACAGCCAGATTCATTTGAACGAATTTCGTAAACCACTCACTTATCATTTGGAAGAAAGCTTGCTTAGCCTCTCCCCCTTGGCTACCAGATACGAGTCTAGAATCAGATTACACTGCCCCTTGAGTGGGAGCGGGTGCATTACTTTAAACATCGTCAGCTACGGCTCGATCGAGATTCATTTGCTATACGAAAAACATATTTTAACTGTCAAGAATCATCACACTATCGCAGTTTATATATATGGCATGTGTAGCTAGACTCTCACTCGCTACGTTAGTCCTAGAATCGACTAAACCGTAGCTTCGATACCAATTAAATGTAACACCCCTAACCCGTATTCGTCGCCAGAATAGGGTTACGAGGCATTACCAATCAATCACAACATAAATTATACATTTGTAAAATCATTATTAAAACCCATTCATCTCAATCACTTTGTCCCTTATAAGGTCCTATGAGACCTTAAAACATGCTTAGAAGTGGTTTGAGACTAAACCGATAACATTCATAAACTTTGAGAAACTTATAAAATTTTCAACATTTAAAGGTCACATGACCGTGTGAATAGGCCGTGTGCCTCACACGGTTACTAGACATACCCGTGTCATAGACCGTGTGAAAACAGGGCATACATACTGACTTGTACCACACGGCCGGAGACATGCCCGTGTGCCATGGCCGTGGGAAAACTAGGGAGGTTATTGACTTGGGTTACACGACCGGCCACACGCCCATGTGCCAGCCCGTGTGCCATACACGGCCAGTAGACACCCCCGTGTGTCTAGGCCGTGTCAAACCTGTAGGGTATACTGACTTTAATTCAAAGGGTACCCCAAGGGACACACGGTCGTGTAACATGACCGTGTATCACACACGGCTGAGACACACGCCCGTGTGGACAAAAATAGGCCATTTGAAAAGCCAATTTGCCACCCTTCACTCATGTACACATAGCAACCAATTTAGAACCCTTTCCATACAATTATAGGCAACCAAAACATACCAATTCACACACATACCATACCATCTATCATCAACCAATTCAACCACTCAATTCCACATTCAAAACCTAACAAATCACTATGCCAAAATTCATCACAACTTGCATAAGTTCCATATACATTAATTCATCATATTATCATCTATTACATATCACAAAACCCATCATTAAACTATATCAACAACTAAGCCCAACATACCCAAAACAAGCCAATATATATAAGGCATTATGCACATAACTTAGGCCAACTTAGATGACCAAATACATACCCAACATTTTCAACAAAAACTAGCCAAATCTCATGGCTATATCAAATCTTAAATCATATCATCAACTCACTAGTCTATACATGCCATACACTATATTTACAAGCATCCAAAAATACCAACAAGTAGTCGATAGTGTGATGATGGTTCCCGATGATCCCCGATGTCCGAGCTAGCTTTAATAATCTCTAAAACATGGAAAAAACACACAAGTAAGCTTTAAAAGCTTAATAAGCTCGTACTAAATATACTTAACAGTTTATAACATATAAATCATCAATTTGAACTAATTCATATCTAAATCATGATGACCAACAAGCTTTCCTCATACTTACTCAAGTATGTATGAACAAGTTCATTACTTCTTCCATTTGGTCATGCTTTATATGTACATACCTGTACAAATTCATACCGAACGCACACTAAGTGCCTTTCATAGCCGAAGCTTTCTCAACCTCGCACACTAAGTGCCATATATATAGCTGAAGCTATTCCAATTCGCACACTAAATGCTTTATATAGCCGAAGCTATCTCGAAACGCACACTAAGTGCCAAATATAGTCGATTTGTCATCATAAGCAATTGTAGTCGCATATACACAATTTATGCAATATTAAAGCATTAAAAACATAATTGTAACAATGTTTATCACGTACGAACTTACCTCGGACATAAAAATGACGAAACTAATCGATAGTCGAGTACTTTGTTCTTGCCTCAATCTAAGTTGGATTTCTTTTGTTCTTGATCTATATGCATTCAAAATTAACTTATTCAATCACATATTTATTCAATTTAATCCACAAATTCATATTTGGACATTTTTTCACTTTAGCCCCTAAAGTTTCACATTTAATCAATTTACTCTCTATTTCATAAATACACAAAATTCACAAAATTCAATAAGACCCATGCTTGGCTGAATTACCCTTATGCCCTTAGTAACCCATATCTTTCATTTATTCACACTTTAAACCCCACATTTTCATCTTTTCACAATATAATCCCTAATTTGTATTTTTACCAAAAATCACTTAACAAGACATGAAAATCTATCATCTAACTTCCATAATTCATCATCATCTATCACAAAGCTCAAGCATTCATCAATGAAAACTGACAAATTCATCAACCAATTCAAAAACTATGGCATGGGCTAGCTAGAACTCAAATCAACGATCACAAAAATATAGAAATCATTAAAAACCGAGCTCAAAACATACCTCAATTAAGCCACACAAGTGCAGAACCCTAAATGAACTTCAAGCTTTCTTTCTTTTCTTTATTTTCGGTTATGGATGATGAAAATAAAGATGATAATGTTTTTGTGTTAATTATTTAAGCTTTAATTCATACATTACAAAATAACCCTGGTTTAAACATTAATAAATCACCTAATTTAAGGCTATTTATGTCCATCTCCACTATCAATGGTCTAATTACAACATAAGGACCTTTCATTTAATAAGCCATAAAAATTAAGCACTTTTAAATTATACCATGCTACGTTTGCATTTTACGCGATTAAGTCATTTTTCTCAAGTTGAGCTATTAAACGATAAAATTAGCTCACGAAATTTTCACACATATATTATCACATATTGTAAACACCAAAAATAATATTAAAATAATTTTACGACCTAGGATTTATGGTTTTGAAACCACTATTTTGATTTAGCTAAAACTGGGCTGTTATAAGCCATAAATCTTATTTTGTATTCGGTGAGATTTGTTGACTTTGTATATCATTCCGCTGTAAATAAACAATCTTATCATAGACCCACTGTGATCTTGAAATTATATAATAATGGAAACAACAACCTTATTCGCCATCTCTATATCTGGTTTACTTGTAAGTTTTACTGGGTACGCCTTATATACTGCTTTTGGGCAACTCTCTCAATAATTAAGAGATCTATTCAAGGAACACGGGGACTAATTGAAGTAATGAGCCTCCCAAAGAGTACTTTAGTATCAAATTCTATACATTGCACATAATTTTCCTTAAAAAATCCCTAAAGGATAACTTCTTCACACGTTAATAAGTTTCTTTTAATATTAACTTTTTAGGTTTTCCTTTTAGCTTAAAATTTTTAAAAAGAAATTAGACTTTTAAAAAAATAGTTTTAATGATTATTTACTTGTTAGAGTTTTGATTAAAGTTTATATTTATCCACTGAAAAACTAAAAATAATTTATTAATTAATTTTAGGTAAATTCTACAATTAGTCATCCAAATATTAGTATGTTTCTATTTTGATCACCAAACTATAAAAAATTCAAATTCATCATTAACGTTTTAAATTATTTTTGTTTTGGCCGCTTTCCGTTATATGGTTAACGAGAATGAAGACGTGATCGTTTTTTGACTAGTATAATAATCTATCCAGTCCTCAATATTTATATATTCTATCAATTTAGTCATAAATTTAAATAATTCAATAAGTTTAACCCTTCATATTTAAAAATTCTATCAATTTGATCCTCAAACACACATATATATATGTAATATGCTGTCATTGGTAGGATTTAGAATAATCTCTTGTAACTTAGCATTTTGTACCTTGTTGTTCTTGCATGCCTTTAATTGAGTATTGTTTTCTTTCTTCTTTGTCGCCTATATACTAACTTTCGTAGTTAAGCCAGCATTGTTGCGACAATACCAAGGTGTTTTCACAGGTATTGCAGTTTCATAGAACAACCTTGAAGCTAAACGAAGGAACACAGACAAAAAAAGTATAATCATTTATTAAAAATTAAATTAAGGGTAAACTACCTATTTAGCCATTCGATTTACTCGTATTCCTATTTTGGTCATTCATTTCAAAAACTTGTTATTTTAGCCACTCCTATTGGATAAGTTGTCAATTTTAGTCACTCTTGTTCAAAGGCGAAGCTAGAACATTCTTTTAGGGGGCCCGAAACTAATTTGTAATTTTTAATAGCCTATATTTTTTTTATAATTTTTAAAAGATTAAATCAAAATTTTTTTATCATTTTTAGGGGAGGGCAAAGGGCAATTCTACTTCTACTAAATTAAATTTTTAAAATTTCCAAAGGGCTTAAATGGATAATTTTCCATTTTAGGAGGGGCGGCTGGATATGCCATTGCTCTGTTCAGATAAGTTGTCAATTTTAATCACTCTACCGTTAAAATAGGTTTGATTGCTAAACCAAATGCTGACGTTGCTTGGTATAATAACAAAATTAGCCTTCAATATTTGACCATTTTATTAATTTAATCTTGATTTTGAAAAAGACACTTGAGATACATATGCGAATGGATCTCCGTCGCACACCACTTAGCTAGTACCCCATTCGAAGATCATCTAAGCAGTCCTTCATCTTACATCACTTGGCTGGCCAGCCACTCGGGTGTCTCATCCTCCAAGCCACTTGCTTTTAGAAGGAATACACTCACCTCCATGAGTGGACCACCAAGGGACCATTGAGGCGTAACAACCTTGTATTACCACAACAAAGAAAATGTTAAGGAAGTGTTATACATGAGGGCAATCGGCCTACCACCTGGCCCACCACATGAGTGGACCACCACTCGTATTGTTGGTGAAAAGGCATTACCAGGCATGGGACCTCCCCTATAAATACCTTCCATCACGTTGAAGAGACGATTTTTTGACCCTCTCAGCAACCCTAAACATTTGCCTACTACGCTTACCTTCCCTTGCCTTTTGACCTTCCTCACTCCTTTCCTTCTCTTATCCTTTTTCAACTTTCCACCTGTTTAAGTGAATTGGTCTATTTTTCACCACCACCTTCTCCTTATGTATCAATAAATGATATATTTAAAGCATCCATATATATGTTAACTCGGAGTCAATTTGTATGATAAAACTATATTTATTATATGATTAAACAATATATTTAAAGTAGTTGATAATTTAACCACCGAAGTTAGGTGAGATGGCAATGGTCTCTCCTACCTTAACAAGTGGTTGAATGTTCAATTTTTGTCCTAGGTATTAATCAACTTTAAAACTCGTGGTCAGCATCTATCCCTTAACAAGCCTACAAAAATATTAATTATTGGGCTCGTTCCAATAGATAAATTGAGAAACCAAAAAAAAGTCAATTTAGAAGTTAGAGAAACAAGTAAAAAATTGATTTTATTAATTATTTGGTCAAATTTTACTATAAGTCCCTATACACCACATAAGTGGTGTATTAAGTTTATATATTTAGCCCATATTAGTAATTGTACTTTTCAATTTTTGAAATTTCAGTCTTAACTAAATGTTAGCAGTAAATTCGTTTGGTTAAAATTTACTATTAGTCTTATACTAACCCTAAAGTTATAGATTTAGCCCATATTATCTAATTAATAATTTATTAGTCTCTATATTTTTTAATTTCAAAATTTCAGTCTGAACGTAAATGAAAATCTTTAAATTTAACTAACTTTTTTTATGAGTAATATATGAAAGCAACATGATAGCATTTTGAAATAGTCAAACTTAACTTAATGAATTTAACAATTACTATTTGGTTAAGGCTAAAAATTCATAAAGTACAGGACTAAAAATTGCCAAATTAAAACACAGAAAGACTAAAAACACGACTACAGGGACTAATGACAGAATTTAACCTAATTATTTTTACCATTGAAATTAAATAATATTATTTGTTGAATATTCGCATCTACTTAGCGAACGCATGCAGAGTTTGTTGCAAATGCAGCGTCGCATGACACTAGCAGAAAGTCCAGGCGAAAGCATTCATAAATAACAAAACGAAGAACATACAACGGCGGCCCATTCCCAAACTTCTAAATCTTTCTTAATAATTCTAACAATGTTTTCTTTCCATCTCTAGATGTTCAACCAACCAATACCCATATTCAGAGTCCCTCGCAATGGCGTCATTCCCTCGCCTTATTCGCCTTTTCGGCGACACCCGAAGCATTTCCAAAGGCAAAGCGCTCCACGCCAAGATCATCATATCTGGGATGGCCCAAGATATTTACACTAACAACCATTTGCTAGCAATGTATGTGAGGTTCGACCGTATTTTCTATGCACGTAAAGTGCTTGAAGAAATGCCTGAAAGAAACGTCATTTCCTGGACTGCGTTGATTTCGGGATATTCTCAAGTTGGTATGCCGGGAAAGGCCCTAGACTGTTTCAGTTTGATGATTAATGATAGTGTGGAGCCAAACTATTATACTTTTGTTAGTGCTGTTTCAGCTTGTGCTAGCTTAGGTGATGGTAGAGCTGGGAAGGAAGTTCACGGCAAGATTTATAGGAGTGGGGTGGATTTTAGTACACCTGTTAGTAACAGTTTGATTAATATGTATGGAAAATGTGGGTTGCTGAAGTCAGCTCAGTTGGTTTTCGATGCAATGTTGTTGCCGAATTCGATTTCTTGGACTTCACTTCTTTCTTGTTATAATCAACGGGCAGATAACTTGAAGAGTTTGAATATATTTTTGAAGTCGAGAAGGGTGGGTGTGAAAATTAATGAGTTTGCTTGTGCAAGTGTTTTGAGTGCATGTGCAGGATTGGAAGACTTGAAGTTTGGAATGCAAATACATTGCTTGGTGGTTAAATGTGGACTTGAGTTCGACAAATTTGTTGAGACAGGGTTGATAAGTGTTTATGCAAAGTGTGGAGACCTGAACTTGGCTTGTCAGGTGGTTTTGGAGGTAAACCAATCAAAGTTGGCTGCTTGGAATTCATTAATTGGAGGCTATGTTCAACAAGGCAAGAGAAGAGAAGCAATTGATATTTTTCTTAAGCTTTACTCTTCAGGAATCAGGCCTAGTGAAAGAACATTCTCTTCTATACTTGGAGCCATCGCTGATGCAGAAAATATTGAACTTGGGAACCAGCTTCATACTTTGATCATTAAAATGGGATATAGTTCATTTTTAGTTGTCAGAAATTCTGTGCTAGACTTTTACTCAAAATGCGGGTTTCTTCAAGAATCATTGAGAACTTTTGAAGATATTGATGAGCATGATACAGTCTCATGGAATTCTCTGATCTCTGGGTATGTTAGGTCAGGTCAATATGAGGATGCCATCAATCTCCTAAAAAATATGTTATTTCAGGGATATAAACCCAATCTTTACACATATTCCATCATTTTGGGTGTATCTAGTGATTTCCCAGCAATTGAATGGGGAAAGCAGACACATTGCTGTATTATTAAACCTGCATTTGATTCTAATGTCATTGTTGGAAGTGCCCTTATAGACATGTATGCAAAATGTGGGGTACTGAATGCTGCTCGAGAAGTTTTTGATTCTCTAACTTCGAAAAATTTGGTTTCTTGGAATACTATGCTTACAGGGTATGCTCAACATGGATTCGCGAGAGAAGCACTAGAGATTTATAGTATGATGCAGAGAGGTAAAGTCAAACCTAATGATGTCACTTTCATTGGGTTATTATCTGCTTGTGCTCACGCTGGTCTTTTAAAGGAGGGTTTGTACTACTATGATTCCATGACTAGGGACCATGGTATTGCTCCAAGGCTTGAGCATCTAGCATCAATTGTCAATCTTCTTGCTCGTAAGGGAGAAACTAGAAGAGCTTATGAGATCATAAGGAGCTTCTCTATGGAGCCAAGCAAGGTGGTTTGGCGATGTCTTTTATCGGGCTGCAAAATCCACAAGGACCTAGTCTTAGGAAGACTTGCTGCAGAGAAAATTTTGAGTATTGATCCAGAAGATACTTCAGCTCATATTATGTTATCGAACATATATGCAGAGGCCAAAATGTGGGATAAAATAGCGGAATTGAGAAAAATCATGAAGGATAAAGCAAGGAAGAAAGATACAGGATGTAGCTGGATAGAATCGAAGAACAAGATGTATTCTTTTTCTTCAAGTCATTCTACAAAATTTGAAGGGGTCAACCTAATTGAAGTTTTGAATCAATTGACAGTACATTTGTCTGATGCAGGATATTTTCCTCATACATCGTTCTATCTTTCACAAGAAAGAGCTTAGGCTGTGAACTGGAGAAACGTTTACTGCTATAACTTTTCATTCTATCAGATGTATCTTATTTATGGTATACACAGATTTGGAAAGACTTATACCAGGAGAAAAAGGGCAAAAACACGTGAAAGCAGAGATATTTCATCAATTATGGCTTCAAACAATATGCAAGTAGTCTTGTGCATACAAGAGATTTGACTTATCAGAAATTAAAATTGTCTGAATCAGATTTTGTCATTCCATGCAGAATGATGTAAATGAAGCAACTTGGTAAAGCTTTCGGAGTATGGTGTTCACTATTGATGAACAGACACTGGTTGAAGTTTAGGCAGCGGCATAGCTGGTTGTGAGGTTGATTGATGTACTCTGGAGTTTGTACTCATTAGTTCCATGGGGTAGCCTGAAAAGTGCATCTAATTCTTGGTCCTATCTGTACGATCTCTTTCTTCTCCACACTTGAGCTTTGGATATTTTTGGAGAGTGTAAGCTTATAATTTCTTGTTCTTTCAGTCTGAGCTAAAAATTATGATTCAAGCTGTTGTTGAAAAGTGCAGGAAAAAGTAGAAGATAGACTAGAAGCAGAAAATTTGGCAAATTTTTTTTACATCAGATGAGCAATATTCGTATCAGTTTGAACACTAAACTATGGAGAACAACTTTCAAGAAGATCAAATTTTGCCTAGAATCTTGGAACTAGAAAGTTCCGTTTCAGTATTTCTTTCCTTTCAAATTATGCGTTTATTGCTCCCTGGACCAATTGCTGTTTTTCATAGTAGAATGGTCAATCTGGGCCATGTATTTTGTTCTAACCATATGCATATAAGCACGGTTGAAAAAATCAGATTGGATTTAGTCAATTCAACCGAGAACTACATGTTATAAAATTGGAAGTTTAGAGAACCGACGAAAAAGGGGGAAAAAAGGGGTTTAAACTGTTTTTTTAAGGGTAAATTACATTCAATATTACAAAATTATTAGTAAGTTGATATTTTAATCATTCGACCTTAAAAAGTTACAAAATGGTTGCTAAGTTATTCGAAAGTTTTTATTTATTTTACTGAATTATTCAAAAAAATTATTTAAATCATTGGGGTTTTTTTTAAAGCTTGACTAGTAAGTTCCTAGTGACGATTCGATGATCGGTATGATGGATTAGTACCTATCAATGAGTTGAAGAACATACTTGATTTGACGATTAGCGTCAGAAATTGAAGAAGAAAATTGTTTCGATTTTAGTTTACAAATTCGTAATGTTCAAAATTGTTTCTTTAAAAAAAATTGAATTGTGAAAGACAAAAAGAATGAGAGCTTTTGATTGGTGCAAGTGGTGAGAACTGAAAATGTCATACATGTTACAACAACTATTTTAATAGCTCAATGACTTAAACGTAAACTTTTGAATAGTTTAATGATTATTTTTGTAACTTTTTAAATTTTAGTGACTAAAATATAAACTTATTAATAATTTAATGACTTGAATATATATTTTTTTAAATAAAAAAAGTTATGCAATGAGAATTCCACCTTTAATCTAATGGATATATATTAAAAGACCTAATAGTGCATATCATTTAGTTAAACATATATTTTATTTTAAGTACTTAATCATTTAGTTAAATATACATTTTTATTAAAGGTAAACTAAATCATCAGTCACTAAATTATGGGTAAATTTCATTTTAGTCACTTAATTAAAAAATTTACAATTTGGTCATTAAACTATTCAAAAGTTTTCATTAAGTCTTTGAACTATTCAAAAAATATTATTTAAGTCATTGGGTTATTAAGTTTTTTTAAAGTTTCGCCAGCAAGCTTCAAGCGATGATTCGATGATTGGTATGGTGAATTAACATTTATCAATGAGTAGAAGAATATGCCTTAGATCCAAGTTGATCTGACAATTAGTGTCGAAAATCAGAGAAAAAAGCTATTTGAATTTTGGTTCACAGATTCGTGATGTCCAAAGTTGTTTCATGAAAAAAAAACTGAACTGTAGAAGAGAATGAGAAAGAGAGCTTTTGATTGGTACAAATAGTCCAAATAGAGAAAGCCATACACCATCAAGTTTAACAGCCCAATGACTTAAATGAAAACTTTTGAATAGTTTAGTGACCTGTTAAGTATGACTCCTATTTCAGTCAAATTTGAGAAATAGTCTTCTAGTTAAACTATATTTATTTGTTTCAATCAAACACTGATTAGTCTATATTATTTTTTTATTATTTGATGAATTTAGCCTATAAATAGGCTCTTTTACAACATTAGAAAATACACCCATTAGAGGTTAAAACTCATAACATATTTAGAGAATTTTGTGTTCACATTTTGAGGGTTCTTTATTTTTGGGTCTTTGGAATTTAGTTTTTATCTCCATCTTTTATACTCTTCGTTCTTTTGCCATTATAGTAAAATTATCTTTGCCCGTGGTTTTTTATCCTCTTTGGAGGGCTTTTTCCACATTAAATCTGTGTGTTCAATTTCTCAATTTATTTTGCTATTTTTTTACTTGTTGCTTAATCGAATCGATTCCAACAAGTGGTATCAGAGCTAGTTCAATTTTCATAGATCAACTCATTCAGATATGGCAGCAACAAGGTTTGAAATTGAGAAGTTCGATGGTGAGACAAATTTCAATCTGTGGCAAGTTCGGATGATGGCAATTCTAGTTCAAATCGGCTTGAAAAAGGTTGTTACCAGGAAAAAGTCTGAGAATCTAAATCAAACAAAATGGGAAGAGCTTGATGAAAAGGCCTTGTCTGCCATCTAGTTGTTCCTCGCGAATACGGTATTGCAGGAGATATTGATGGAGAAAACCTCATCCGCCTTGTGGAAAATGTTAGAAACTCTTTATGCGACCAAGTCTCTGGCTAACCGTTTAGTGTTGAAACAACGTCTATTTACGTTTCGCATGAACGAATGTGAGCTTCTTAGAGATAACATAAGTTAATTCATTACTCTTTTAAATGATTTAAAGAATGTTGAGGTTCATATTGACGATGAAGATCAGGCTATGCTATTATTGTGCTCTTTACCCCCTTCATACAAGTCTTTTAGGGAGACCCTGTTTTATGGAAGAGACAAACTCTCGTTTCAAGATGTGAAGAGTCATTTGTTGAGTAGAAACAAACTCGACAATGAGTTTGGTTTGGATAGCAAAGCAGATAAGCAAGTTTCCGTTTTGGTAGCATCAAAGAAATGAGACAAAAGATGTCGCTATTGTAAAAAGTTAGGTCACGTCAAAGCAGATTGTTATAAACTGCAAAATAAAAAAGCTGCTGAGAGTAACGAGGAAGATGTAGCTGGTGCTAATTTGGCTAATGAAAGCAGTGATGATTTCTTGTTAGTGTCAACGAACGATAACTCCAAGCTCACGTCCGAGTAGATCTTAGATTCGGGATGTTCTTTCCTCATGTGTCTCAATAGAGAATGGTTCTCCACATACAGTTCGGTTGAAGGTAGAGTTATGCGCATGGGAAACGATTCATCTAGTAAGGTAATTGGTATTGGTACTGTTAAAATTAGGATATACGATGAGACGATTAGGACACTCTTAGATATCAGGTATGTATCTGATTTACGAAAGAATCTCATCTATTTGAGTATTTTAAACTTGAAAGGGTGAAGAATCAACATCGAGTCGAGCGACATTATAGTATCTCATAGAGCTCTCGTTTTGTTAAAAGGTAAAAGAACCAGCAGTTTTTATATTCTGGAAGGTTCTACAATGACCAGTGAAATCGGATGTCCCTCGTCTGTTACGGAGTTGAAGTCAACTCGTTTGGATCGGAGGCAATTTGGTCATAGGAGGGAAAAAGGCATGACTGTTTCGTTGAAGAGAGGTTTTCTTTTGGATGCAGGTTTTAAAAAGTTAAGGCACTGTGTTCGTGAAAATCAAACCCGAGTTTTTTTTTATTTGGCAGTGTACAAGTCGAAGGCTAGAAGTCTTCCAGTTTCTAAGCACATATTCGACTCAATTAATTCCTTGCATAGTTCAAGATAGGCTCGTGGCGGGTTTTGGCAAAGATGGCATTGTGGAAATATGAGTCAAGTTGGAGATTTGTTAAGTATGACTCCTATTTCAGTCAAATTTGAAATAATCTTCTAGTTAAACTCTGTTTATTTGTTTCAATTAAACACTGATTAGTCTAGATTATTTTTTTATTATTTAACCTATGAATTTAGCCTATAAATAGGCTCTTTTACAACCTTAGAAAATACACACTTTAAAGATTAAAACTCATAATACATTTAGAGAATTTTGTGCTTACATTTTGAGGGTTCTTTGTTTTCGGGTTTTCGAGGTTTAGTTTTTATCTCCATCTTTTATACTCTTTGTTTTTTTGCCATTATAATAAAATTATCTTTGCCTGTGATTTTTTATCTTCTTTGGAGGGGCTTTTCCACGTTAAATTTGTGTGTTTAATTTCTCAATTTATTCCGCTATTTTTTTACTTGTTACTTAATCGCTATTTTTTTTTGTTCACAGATTCGTGATGTCCAAAGTTGTTTCATGAAAAAAAACTGAACTGTAGAAGAAAATGAGAAAGAGAGCTTTTAATTGGTACGATGTCCAAATAGAGAAAGCCATATAGCATTAAGTTTAACAACCCAATGACTTAAATGAAAACTTTTGAATAGTTCAGTGACCAAATGTAATTTTTTGTAGTTAAGTGATCGAAAAAAAAACTTACCCATAGTTTAGTGAGTAATAGTGTAATTTACCCTTTTATTAAATATTTAAATGCTTTGATCTTTAAATCTTTTTAATTAAATTATCTGATTCAACTAATCGAACCTATTACATTGGTGATCCGAAGATTTCATGGATTTGATTTTTTGTTCACTTTTTGAACATTACGTACTCCATGAAATATAGGTTGCTGAACACCATACTTACGTCTATGGGGTTGAATCGTAAGAATTGCATGCTAATGGGGATATATGTGACAATGATTCACTCTTATCAATAATGTGTGAATTGTAATATAATCAACTCAAATTTGGACTTAAATTTGAAGATATTCATGATTGTAGTTATGCTAGAACCAGCAACATATTCACTATTTTTATATGGGAAGCCCCATATCTTATGTTCATATTCAAGTATAAGTGACGGACATAGGAAAATGTTCAATACAAGTATCATCAAATTTCACTAAAGTCTTTTCATATAATTGAAGAATTTTTAGATATCATATTTTTATATTCATATTTTAACATAAATATTAAATTCGTTAATATTATTATATATTAATATATAATTTTAATTTTAATTTTTTTTATTCAATTTTGATTTGAACTTAAAATATTTTCTGATTTGAATTTAAATTATTTTTAGAGTGTGTGAACACTCTGCAAATAGACCACAATTCAAAAATAAATATTCTTTTAACAGTTAAACTATGAATATAAATTGTATATAATATTTAATTTGATATACCAAGCATTGTGTCAGAGGAGTCGAAATAAAATTAAAATTTCTTGGGGACAAAGGCATACATGTTACATTAAAAAGACTTAAATTAACATATAAATTTTTTAAAGGACTATAACAGCATTTTAACCCTTTGAAACAAGGGAACCGAGGCCAAAAGCACTTAGGTTGTGTTCACTTCTTAAGCCAAAAACAATATAAACAGATAAATTTTCTATTTAGCTTTTCAGGCCAAACTAAAATTTCTAACATGAATCCAACCATACATATGTAAATTTAACCCTCCAAGGATCTTCCAAGTAAACTCGAAAAAAATTAAATATATAGTCCAGTCAAACACATCCATATCCGACACCTATTCTCATTCCCGAATCCGAGTAACATTGGACAGAACTTGACTGAATTTATTGCTGCTGCTGGAGTTGTTGTTGCTGCTATTGCCTCAACTGTTAGAGGCCTTACTTGTCTATATTACTCGAACTCGGATCAGAATGTCAAACATGTATGTGTCACACACTAATATTTTCATCCCCCCCCCCCCCAAAGATTTTAATGTATTTCAATAAATTTTTGGAGGGTTGTATTCCATACTCATATCTAAATATACGTCAGACACGATACTGTATACGAATACTTAAAAAGAAAAACATAACAGCCTGAACTGGATGAAAATGTCTTTGAATTAAAAAAGAAATAACATCAAACTAACAAAAATAACAGCAAGAAGTCTTAAAAGCCATCTATTATTTCAAGTTATTGAGATGACTTATTCAAACGGTTCGCCTTAAAGACACCACAAACTCAAAATGAAACCCGATTTTCGGTTCAAACAAAAGACAGATGAACAAGGAAACCGATAAGCTGTTGCAACTATCGGTTTGTCACCTGGATATGCCCTCTATTGCACAGTTATGGACCATCTGCTTCATTAGAGACAATCTTCGTTTCCAGCTGCAAAATCACAAAAGAAAATTCCAAGGTAAAATATCACTAAAACCAAAAAGTTAGAGAACCACGAAAGCTACAAAAGAGCATAACCGCAAGATTTTTCGGTACAGTTGATGAATCGATTACTTCATGTTACATAAATTTATCAGTATTCACATGCCGACTCTGATATTAATATAAGTTCCTACACTTCTATCTGCAGATAACTTTAGTATTCACTCATCTAAAAGGAGATGTAGGATGAAATATAGCAATTCAAGTGAACACAGGACAAAGAAAAGCTAAAGATTACTTCCTACGGATGAAACAAAGAATTTACAGCAATATCTTTCAGAAAATTGTTCGGTATTGTTAAGTTAGGATGCCATCGAAATTCGACCGCCTGCAGTTATCTACTGTTTATATAAGGATAATACTTAATACATTTAGTGATTTTTACCCTTCTAAGTTAAAGGTTTGATTTGTCTTTCGTTCAGAATCAGGAGAGGAGAGTTCGTGATATGAAGTCATATGGCAATACTTATTAATAAACAAATTAAACTAATGGTGGCTAATAAGAGTGGGGTATTAAAAGTAGTTGGTGGATAACGAGCTCAACGATAGTCAAAACTTCTAGGAAGTACATGCAGTGCTTTAAGTATCTTCATAAGATATCTAGCCCAGGAAATTAGGTGATTACCCCAATTAGATAGATGGATAGAGATTGAAAAAACGGCAAGTACAACTGATACATAAAATGCAACAAGGAAAATTCTGTGATAAAATTCGTGGCCCATTGTACGGGAAAACTGATACAGAAATGTACCCGGTACAGTCGATGAATCGATTACTTCATGTTACATAAATTTATCTGTATATTCGAAACAACTGTGTTTCAGTTCACAAGCAGACTCTGATATTAATATAAGTTCCTACACTTCTATCTGCAGATAACTTTAGTATTCACTCATCTAATAGGAGATGTAGGATGAAATATAGCAATTCAAGTGAACACAGGACAAAGAAAAGCTAAAGATGTAGGATGAAATATAGCAATTCAAGTGAGTCCCAGTAAGGGAAAACTGACTTACCTGAGCAAGAGTTTCCAATTTTTCTTGCATAATCGAGAATTCTTGTTTTGCAGCATTCAATGCAGTGATTAATCTGAAAATAGAAAGAAAAGATTTCTGATTACGGCACAGAAACTAAAGCCACAAGGTCAGATAAATAAGAGCATGTAAACTGAACTGTTACGCTTCTAAGAGAGTTCATATATGTTACCCAATTTAATTTTAAACTTGTATAAGTATTAACACATGGCAATTAAGAAAATAATATACATTTATTCCACTACCATTCGATATCAGGAACGAACTTGATGCATGCAGTTGTTACGTTAGGGCGATAATGAAACTTCATGTTTCGGCTAAATTTAGTAACGTACAAGGAATACAAGGCACGGTGTAGATATTTAACTTAAACAAAGTTCTCTATACAAATTCTGTTTGACAGCTGAACATCATTTGAACACAAAATCATTCACAATACGTAGCTTATGATTAACTTTACCTAAAAGAACTCGGACTTCATTGTTTAGCCAATAACAGCCAAGTTCAAGAGAACAAACCAATACCCTCCCTAAAAAATTTATCAGCTTCATTACGGATAACAAGAACAAAATGTAATGCACTTTCTTCCCCACTAATCTGGATGTTCAGCATATGAAAATTTTAACTATCTGTCGAATACTAGTAAAAGCAGAACTATATGATAACTCTAATGATGCAAATACTAAAAGAAACTAAAAGCAAATGCAACTATTGTGACTTAAAAAGGAGAAGGATATCATACCAACTACCGAATCTTTAAACTAACCACTAATTCAGGCATCAAAGGGCAGGCGAAGATATACCAATGGCTAGCTGATCCCTACTATAGAAGTGACTATAGGCTGCCCTTTATTTGTGCAGCTAGATATATGGGAGTATGTCAGATCCATGACTATCCTATAGTATATATGATTAAAATGTAGATTCCTTCATCTAATTCAGCAGATCCCTACTATAGAAGTGACTATAGGCTGCCCTTTATTTGTGCAGTTAGATATATGGGAGTATGTCAGATCCATGACTATCCTATAGTATATATGATTAAAATGTAGATTCCTTCATCTAATTCAGCACCGGCTGAAGAGGATTACTAAATGCAATATATTACAAACATCTAACTAGAAAAATGCAACTAGCATTTACTTTTAAGAGCCTCCGACAAATATTTTCCATTATACAACAGTAAGTCTAATAATAAAGATGTCCTTTTGTGATCAAAGGGATCTTTTTTGTGTTCAAAGGTTTGCCAGCCAATCCAATAGCGATAGAAAAGAAAAACGAGTTAGATCAAAAGGGTCCTTCCTTCTATAGTATGGGAAGAAATTGATCATCGGAAACCAAAAATTTCTCTCCTTTCTTTAGTTGCTCTGTTCTGAACAGCTTGATGAAGTTGACCACAGGCATGAGCCATACGACAAACTCCAAGGCTGGGAAACCAAGTAGAGCAAATTCATTTAGCTTAAATGCACAATCATTTTGATGTCATCTAAAGAGATATTGCTAGAGATGATTACACTCAGAAATAACATAACTGCATGGTTATTGTTTTGGCAACATGGATTAGTTAAAATCGAATGCTGTCCACATTTATGCAAGAGTTCGTTATTTCTCCAAGAAATGACAAGAAGAAATGAAAAACATGCATGTTCGTTTTAATAAACCAAAGCTCGCACTTACAACATCCTAATCTTGTGACATATGTATGCAAGAGATAAGGAAAGGTCATTAAAGCATATTTGTATGTATAAATTACAAATATTCCTAACAATACGTAACGTAGAGCTGCTCTACTTAGAGAATCATTGAATGCTACATTCCTATTCTTTTGCAAGAACGCCACGTGCAACTAACATATAAGTTGATCAACGAAAGGTACTTAAAAGCGATACTCATGTGTAGATTCTATGTTTATTTCAACCGGATATTCCAAAATCGTGTTCTCAGATCGATGCATGACAAAATAGGGAACCGTTATTTTAGCACGCCGCACCCCCTCTTATCTTAAAGCACAACTCACCCAGATCGTGATAATTCAGCAGAGGTTGACCCCTGCAAGACAAGATAAAAAGTACAAATCAAATCCAACCACAGTGAAAAACAGATGGTAAAATAGTATTCACTGTTGAAAAGTCAACAAAGGTAGGAAGCAACTTGTTAAAAAGGTTGAGCAAGTTGCACCGAATGTTGAAAAGTTGAATGGGATAATTGCAATTTTGGTCCCTAATTTTTTAGGCCATTTGCAAGTTAGTCCCTGAACCTCAACTATAAATAGGCCTTTTCATTTTTCATTTCAACCATCCCAACCAATCTTTCTCTCTTAGTTTTCTCTCTTCTCCCATTTGAGAATTCTTAAGGAATTCTATTTGTTTGTAATATTTTGGAGATAGTAAAGTTATCATCTGGTGTTAGTGCCCGAGGACGTAGGTATAATTTACCGAACCTCGTTAAATCTCTTGTGTTCTTTTTTGTCCTATTTTTCTTTCAATATTTGAGGGTATAATAGTAGTATTTAATTGTGCTATTAAATTACTATAGAAGGAATATTCTAACTAAGGAAAGACTTGGTATTTAAGAGATCATTGTGATCCACCTCTCTTCCCTGGGAATTGAACTTTGTGTGATTTTTTAGTACAATAATTTACACGCTTCCGACCCTATTGGAACAACAAGTGGTATCAAGAGCCGAAGGTTAATCGTAGTATGCTCTGTGGTTGCAGTTTAAACTGATCTTCCACATCAGAAAAGATTTCCTTAGGTATATATTGAAAGATTATGGAGAAAACGGTCGGTGTAGGAGCTTCAACATCGTCCATGTGGACAAGACCGACAATTGCAAATGCAAGACTGGCCGTGGAGATCTTTGATGGCACAGGCCATTTTGGTATGTGGCAAAGTGAGGTTCTAGATGCCCTTTTTCAGCAGGGTCTAGACATTGCCATTGATGAAGAGAAACCAGATGATGTACAGGAGAAAGATTGGAAGGCGATCAATCGGTTGGCATGTGGCACAATTCGATCATGCCTTTCTCGAGAGCAGAGGTATGCTTTTTCAAAGGAGACTTCTGCAAATAAGTTGTGGGTGGCACTTGAAGAAAATTTTTTGAAGAAAAACAGTCAAAATAAGCTCCACTTGAAGAAAAGACTGTTTCGCTTCACATACGTCCCAAGTACCACAATGAATGATCACATCACCAAATTTAATCAGTTAGTCACTGATTTGCTGAATATGGATGAGACATTCAAAGATGAAGATTTGGCTTTGATGCTGTTGGGGTCACTTCCTGAGGAGTTTGAGTTCCTAGAAACTACTCTACTTCATGGCAGGAGTGATATATCTCTGAGCGAAGTCTGTGCGGCCTTATACAGTTATGAACAGAGAAAGAAGGACAAACAGAAAAACTCAATCAGAGATACAAAAGCTTTAGTAGTCCGAGGTCGTTCATACACTCGGAAGAAGACTCAAAAGGGGAGATCAAAGTCAAAGTCCAGACTCGGGAAAGATGAATGTGCTTTTTGTCATGAGAAAGGCCACTGGAAGAAAAATTGTCCAAAGCTGAAGAATAAGGGAAAAGCTGCTGTAGATGCTTGTGTTGCTAAGCATGATACTAGTGACTCTGAACTATCACTGGTTGCATCATCATCGTCGTTCCATTCAGATGAGTGGATATTGGATTCGGGTTGTACCTATCATATGTCCCCTAACCGGGAGTGGTTCTCTGATTTAGTAGAACTAAATGGAGGAGTTGTTTATATGGGCAATGACAATGCCTGTAAAACTGTTGGGATAGGTTCAATCCAATTAAAGAATCAAGATGGATCAACCAGAGTTCTGACTGATGTTCGGTACGTGCCCAGTTTGAAGAAAAATCTCATCTCATTGGGAGCCTTGGAATCCAATGGTTCAGTTGTTACTATGAGAGATGGGATTTTGAAAGTGACATCTGGCGCACTTGTGATATTGAAGGGCATCAAGAAAAATAACTTGTATTACTACCAAGGTAGTACAGTTATTGGAGCAGTCGCTGCAGCTTCCGGCAACAAAGACTTGGACTCAATGCAGTTGTGGCATATGAAGTTGGGACATGCCAGCGAAAAATCCTTGCAAATTCTGGCAAAGCAAGGATTGTTGAAAGGTGCAAAGGCTTGCAAATTAAAATTTTGTAAGCATTGTGTTCTGGGAAAGCAAAAGAGAGTGAAATTCGGCACTGCTATCCATAATACAAAAGGTATTTTGGAATATATTCACTCAGATGTGTGGGGGCCTTCCAAAACACCTTCGTTGGGAGGAAAACACTACTTTGTTACTTTTGTTGATGACTTTTCCAGAAGAGTTTGGGTGTATACCATGAAAACTAAAGATGAAGTGCTTGGAGTTTTTCTTAAATGGAAAACTATGATCGAAAACCAGACTGGCAAGAAAATCAAGCGGCTTAGGACGGACAATGGAGGGGAATATAAAAGTGATCCGTTCTTCGATATGTGCCAAGAGTATGGTATTGTTCGACACTTCACAGTTAGGGATACACCACAACAGAATGGAGTGGCAGAGCGTATGAATCGAACATTGCTGGAGAAAGTTCGATGTATGTTGTCCAATGCTGGGTTGGGCAAGCAATTTTGGGCTGAGGCTGTGACATACGCTGGCCATCTTGTTAATCGTTTGCCATCATCTGCATTAGAAAGAAAAACTCCTATGGAGGTATGGTCTGGAAAACCGGCTACAGATTATGATTCCTTACATGTGTTTGGATCCACTGCATATTACCATGTGAAGGAGTCAAAGTTAGATCCGAGGGCAAAGAAAGCTCTCTTTATGGGAATCACTTCTGGAGTGAAGGGATTTCGTCTTTGGTGCTTAAGCACAAAGAAAATGATCTGTAGCAGAGATGTTACCTTTGATGAATCTGCCACATTGAAAAAGGTAGCAGATAAAGATATTCAGACGAGCAATACTCCACAGCAGGTGGAGTGTACTCCAAAACAGGTGGAGTTTGAGCAGATGGGGATTTGCCCAGTTAATAAGTCTAATTCTCCAGCCACAATGGAGGAATTAGAGGTTGAAGAGATTCTGACCCAAGAACTACTAAGTACACCAGAACCAGTTGCAGTTGCAAGGCCACGGAGAGAAATTCGTAAACCTGCTCGATTTACTGATATGGTGGCCTACGCCCTTCCCGTTGTTGATGATATTCCTATCACTTATCAAGAAGCAATGCAAAGCTTAGAAAGTGATAAATGGAAAAGCGCCATGGATGAAGAAATGCAGTCTCTCCTGAAGAATAATACTTGAGAATTGGCGCAATTACCGAAAGATAAAAGGGCAATCGGATGCAAGTGGGTATTCGCAAAGAAAGATGGATCTCCTAGCAAGAAGGATATTCGCTACAAGGCAAGATTGGTAGCTAAAGGCTACGCTCAGAAGGAGGGAATTGACTACAATGATGTATTTTCCCCTGTTGTGAAGCATTCCTCCATTAGAATTTTGTTGGCCTTGGTAGCACAGTTGAATTTGGAGCTAGCTCAACTTGATGTTAAGACGGCTTTCTTGCATAGTGAGTTAGAAGAGGAGATCTATATGACTCAGCCCGAAGGATACACAGATGCTGGTGGTAGAAATTGGGTTTGTAAGCTGAACAAATCGCTATATGGATTGAAACAATCCCCGAGGCAGTGGTACAAGCGATTTGATAGCTTTATGAGAAGGCAGAAGTACACAAGAAGCAAATATGACAATTGTGTATATTTGCAGAAGCTGCATGACGGATCTTTCATTTATCTACTCTTGTATGTTGATGATATGTTAATCGCTTCGAAGAGCCAAAATGAGATAGATAAGCTGAAGGCTCAGTTGAATCAAGAGTTCGAGATGAAAGATCTAGGTGAGGCCAAGAAGATTCTCGGCATGGAGATAAGTAGAGATAGACCGAGAGGCAAGCTCTGTTTAAATCAGAAGCAATATCTGAAAAAGGTATTACAATGTTTTGGTGTAAATGAAAACACAAAACATGTAAGTACCCCACTTGCTTCTCATTTGAAACTTAGTGCTCAATTATCTCCGAAGACTGAAGATGAAAGAGAATATATGGCAAAAGTCCCATATGCTAATGCAGTTGGGAGTTTGATGTATGCGATGGTGTGTACGAGGCCTGACATTTCACAAGCTGTTGGAGTTGTGAGCAGGTATATGCATGATCCTGGAAAAGGACATTGGCAAGCTGTGAAATGGATTCTACGGTATCTTCGAAAAACCGTAGATGTTGGTTTAATTTTTGAACAGGATGAAGCACTTGGTCAGTTTGTAGTTGGATATGTTGATTCCGACTTTGCTGGTGATTTAGATAAACGTCGTTCAACTACAGGGTATCTGTTTACTCTTGCGAAAGCCCCAGTGAGTTGGAAGTCTACCTTACAGTCTACAGTAGCTGTGTCTACTACAGAGGCAGAATATATGGCAGTTACAGAAGCTGTTAAGGAGGCTATTTGGCTTAATGGATTATTGAAAGACTTGGGAGTTGTTCAAAGTCACATTAGTCTATATTGTGACAGTCAGAGTGCTATTCATTTAGCGAAAAATCAAGTTTATCATTCAAGAACCAAGCATATCGACGTAAGATATCACTTTGTGCGGGAAGTCTTTGAAAAAGGAAAAATTCTACTTCAGAAGATTCCGACAGCAGATAATCCCGCAGATATGATGACCAAGGTGGTAACAACAATCAAGTTTAATCATTGTTTGAACTTGATTAACATCCTGAGAATTTGAGCACCTTTAGGTGTATGGCGCTCGAGAGCGCATTTGGAGGCACTACAAAAGATAGCTTTATCGAATTTGGGGAGTTGAAGGAAGTATGTGAAGATGTGATTATCCTAATCAAATCTTCAAGGTGGAGATTGTTGAAAAGTCAACAAAGGTAGGAAGCAACTTGTTAAAAAGGTTGAGCAAGTTGCACCGAATGTTGAAAAGTTGAATGGGATAATTGCAATTTTGGTCCCTAATTTTTTAGGCCATTTGCAAGTTAGTCCCTGAACCTCAACTATAAATAGGCCTTTTCATTTTTCATTTCAACCATCCCAACCAATCTTTCTCTCTTAGTTTTCTCTCTTCTCCCATTTGAGAATTCTTAAGGAATTCTATTTGTTTGTAATATTTTGGAGATAGTAAAGTTATCATCTGGTGTTAGTGCCCGAGGACGTAGGTATAATTTACCGAACCTCGTTAAATCTCTTGTGTTCTTTTTTGTCCTATTTTTCTTTCAATATTTGAGGGTATAATAGTAGTATTTAATTGTGCTATTAAATTACTATAGAAGGAATATTCTGACTAAGGAAAGACTTGGTATTTAAGAGATCATTGTGATCCACCTCTCTTCCCTGGGAATTGAACTTTGTGTGATTTTTTAGTACAATAATTTACACGCTTCCGACCCTATTGGAACAACATTCACAACATAAATGCGGCCATATATCTCAAGAAAAACAACATACAAAGCAACAGTCAAGTCTCTTAAGGTTGCTGTCGAGTCACGGCAGAATGTGGGGAGCAATGAAGCAAAGAAGAAAGGACCACTTGATTCCTTCAACATATGAACCTTAGCGAAACGGTAGTCGACCAAACCCTGCAAGAAATCACAAGTATCAGAATTCACATTTTATTTATTGTAGCTAATAAAGCTAAAAAAAAAAAGCTAATCAAGAATTCAAATCTGAAAAATCCCCTTAAGAAGATATAAATCATATTTTCTGGTAATTTTTCTCCTTCGATTGGAGTGAGTTGAATTTAAAGAATCCCAGAAATCTCTTACATGTTTAACAAAAAAATAAATCAATGAACACTAACACCAACACCAACACCAACACCATGGAAGTTGGCATAATATCATACATTTCATATTCACTTTATCGGTCTTGAAAAGATCATTAAGAAATAAGTATAAATCAACAGCGGAGTTTGTTTTGATTTCATCAATCCTTAAAACATGTATAGAAATGAGATAAATAAGCCTAATATTCATTAAAAAAAAAGTAAACATAAGGGAAAACAAAAGGGTGTGGGAGGGTATACTTCTTGTTCCATTGAATGGATAAAGTCAAGAAGTTGCTTGTTCATAGCTTCCCTACTAGAAGAAGCAGCCATTGATGAAGCAGAAAAATGAAAATGAAAAACTAAAACAACCCAAAGTGAAGAAAGGTCTAGGGAAGACAAAGAATCCAATTTGGTAAGTAAAAAGAGAGTATATATAGGCAGTTGCAAAGGCAAGTAATTGATTGGATGAGGCTTTACAAGATAAAGACAAAGCTGTTCTGTTGATTCTATCTGGGTTGTCCACTTTTCCATTGCCGCAAAACTGAAACTGAAACGGCTCTCTATTCTTCATTTTAAATATTATTTAATCAAATATTAAGTATCGAAATACAAGAATATAAAATTTTAGAAAAAATCCAAAAAAAACACTCACCTGAATTAGAATAAGATAGAGCAGTCTTCGTTGTCAGCCTCTGCAGGTTGCCAACTTTCATTCATTGACAAAGTAATTTAAAATCTTGACATATTTGGATTTTTGAAGGAAAATATGCAGAGCATTAATGCTTAAAATACAAAACAATACAAATTCCATTAATCTTTTTGAACTCTTTTTTTCTTCGTTTATAAATTTCCATTTCATATTTTGTTTTCACCGCTTTTAAGGTACAGAAATAAAATATACAAAAATTCTATCCCATCTATACACGTGTTGTATAGAATACACAAATATATATATTTAAAAATACTATAAAATAAAAAAGATTAATGTGCAAATTTATCACTATGTTTTAGGAGTAAATTGAAATTTGCCATTATATTGATGTTTGCTATTATACTTAGAACTAAAAATAAATTCACCACTGGCAGCCTTATTAACTTTTCGACTGACACAGATTCCAGAAGTTGACCTTTTAATTAATTTTTGTAGGAATATTAAACCTATTGATGTGTCCACCACTCTCAATCAGGTGACACTGGCATATGGTATACGTAGGTTTGTGGATAATAATGTGATCCCTTATATTGCAGGTATTCAGGCTATGTGTCCTTTTGCCGGGCATGACGTTCTGGTATCTAAATGGTCCTCTAATGGCCAATTTACTATTAAATCTGCCTATAATATTCTTATGCAGAACTGTTTACCATGGAGAACATATGGAAGTTTGTTTGGTCTTTTGTTGATCCTTAACGAGTTAGACAGTTCCTTTGGCTGGTGCTAAGGAACGATTGCTGACTAATGCTGAACGCTTTAGACGAGGTATGGGCGGTAGCGTTTCTTGTAGCATTTGTGGTACTAGTGAGGAATCCATTCTTCGTGTGCTTAGAGACTATTGCAAGTCATGTGAAGTGTGTAAACAAATTATCCTGGTGGGAGTTTGGCCTCTGAATTTTTCCACCTCGTTGTTTGAATGGGTCACCGCGAATCTGAGAAATGATTTTGAGTTAGCTTTTCCGGAACTTGATTGGCCTTCTTTATTTGGAATTATTTGCTGGAAATTGTGGAAACAACGAAACTGTTGGGTGTTTTAGGAGAGCCTTTCAATATGCTAATATTCTCCAATCTTTGTGGCGTTGGGCGAGATCTAATGTACATAGGTCGGTTGCATCTGTTGGTAATAGTGCAAGAAATACACAGAATCGAGAGTGGAGACCTCTGCTTTCTAAGTAAATTAAGGTTAACATAGATGGGGCAAGGAATCCGGGCTCGAGGTTGGCTTCAGCAACAACAGTGATGAGAAATGGTCACAACACTTGGCTTGGTGGAGTTGGAAGGAACATTGGAAAATATAACATTGAGCAAGTTGAACTTTGGGCAATATGATGGTCTCATTTGGCTTGAAATGTAAAAAGGAAGAAGATTATAGTTGAAACGGATTGTGCTCTAACTGTTGGGGCCATTTTAGATACGTCCAGTGTAGTTTCATACAGAGGTTTGGTCCTATGAATTCAAAATCTGTGTAGATAATATTGGCAGGTAGTCGTACAACAAATTTCAAGGGAGGCTAATGTGGTTGTGCATGAATTGGCTGCTTCGATGAGGAATCTTCCTTACGGTCCTATAGTTTCTAAGAAACTCTAGATTTATTGATGGAGCAAATACGTATAGATGTTCAACATGCGATTTCTAGTATTGCAGATAGTATGTAATTAATTTACTTTGTATTTACCAAAAAAAAATTCACCACTATACTTTGATTGAATTTTGTATCATACTTTCTCAGATTACGACAACATTCATATTTTATACTAATTTTATTTTTAAAAAACTAATTTTATTTTTTATGCATGTGTTTTTTATTTTTAAGTATTTATTTAATTAAATAAAAATTCTTAGTTAATTTATTAAATTTTAATATTTATAAATTAAATTACCATTAACTAATAAAATAAAATATTTGAAAGAATTTTTTTATTAAATTATGTTTTCAAATTAAAATTAATATTGAATACTAAAATTTAATTAAAATCAAATTTGGTAGAAAATTTTAATAAAATTTAACGTTTAGCCGTAGAATTCAATTAAATAAAGTTGAGGGATAAATTTATCCAGATTTTCAAAATATAATGGCAAATATCAAAGAAAATAAAGTATAGTGACAAATTTCAATATTCACTTATAATAAGATGACAAATTTGTATTTCAACCCAATAAATAATGAAATGCATTGTTTGAAACTAATTAAAAATAGATATAATGACTTTTTTACCCTCCGACTTCATAAAAAAAAGTCATTTTAGCCCTCTATTTTATTTTTTACCTCTTTTAGCCATTGAACTTGTATTTTTTTTTATCAAATCATCCTAAAATGAATGGAAAAGTTAACTTTGTTGACATGGAATACATGTGGATTGCCATGTGAATGAATGTTAACATTTAAATAAATTTTTAAAGTTTAAATATTATTTTTATATATTTTAAATAATTTTAATGATTTTTAATTTTATTAAATTCTATATTTTTTTGAATTTTTTAAAATTTTAAAATTTAATTAAATGCTTATTATCATCCACATGGCAATCCACGTTTATATCACATAAGTTAAAAATTTTAACTTTTTCATCCATTTTTTTGGATGATTTGACGGCTAAAAAAGGCGAAAAGTTAAATGCAGAGCTAAAAAAATTTTATTTGTAAAGTTGGAGGGTTAAAACGTCATCATGCCTTAGTAATAACACATGCAATACGTATAATATTAAAATAAAAAATTAGATTAAATTGTGAGTAAATCGAAATTTAAACATTTGAGTACATTAAATTAAGAATATTAAATGCACTATAATTGTTTATCGTGATGTTATCATCAATTTTAGGTTTGATGTTAAGTTAACTTTTGATACCAACTCAATTAACAATATTATCAATACTACAAATTCTATCGCGTATTTATATGTGTGGAAGCTACGTATTTAGAACGCATGAATGTATTTAAAAATAATATACAATAAATAATAAAATTATAGTTTGAAATTAATTAATAATAATACATGCAATATGTACATGGAAGTAATAAAGTGTGCATGATAAAATTAAAATGTATAAAATATTTTAAGACAAAGCTTTGCTTTAGTGATAATATTAAAATTTTATAAACCTAAATATGTTTAAAATATGTGTTTTAAAACAAGTACCATCTATTGAACAGTGCCAATGAACTATCGCAAAAGAGTTTATAAAAAATATTGGATTTATAGGGGTCGGTTCTCATTCTCTGACTCCAGAATCCAACATTGCTTCATCTCCATTTGATGATTAATTTTTATACACATATATATATCTCATTGCGTTAGCTTTAAATGTATTTCAAAAATAATCAGCTTGTTTGCTTAATTTAACATCCTTGATGAGTTTCTCCATTGTAATAAATATTTGGTTTAAAGCCTAATTTACCTTTAATCTATTTCACTTGGTATCTAAGGGTTTTTTCTTGATAACTTTGAAGTCCCGTATTTAAATACCATCGGATTTAGTTTAAATTTATTTTAAAAAATTAATTACTTAATTATAACTATTGATATAATATTTGATACCCGATATCTTTAATGCAATATATGTTGGAGGAAAAGAAAGTGGATAACACAATACATTAATCTTTAAAAATATGTTAAAATATATAATATTTTTCATGTAATTATGATGTTAAAAAATTAAATTTAAATCATTACATTTTAGAGGAGCTAAAATTAAAGTATTATTATTTTTTAAATTCAAAAGTTAAAAATATTAATATTTAACTAATGGAGAAAAGCTTCATATATGACTGTTTCTAGAAATAAAACAATTGGCTAGCTAGCTCTGTTGGTTGTAGCTTCATGCTACTCTAATGGCCTAAATTTAAAGTTATCGGAACAGTGGTTTCGTAACCACAAATCCGATTTAAAGAGAAATTATTTTTAAAAAAATTGTATGAATATTAATATAACAGGAAAATCGTATGAAAATATTGATAGAAAAATTTTACTGATTTAGTGGTTAGTTAGAAAAAAATTATTGAAGAAATTGGGTAAAAACAAGGTATCGAGATCTCAATCTCATAAAACCAAGTCGGAAATATTTTTATAAATATTTATGAAATGTTAGTGATGTGGTATTAAAATTTCGTTAGAAAATTTTAATGTTTGGGTAGTTAATTAAATGAAAAGGACTAAATTGAAAAAGGTATAAAAGTTGATAGAATGATTAAATAGCTTAAGTGTCTAATAAGAAAGGATTTAAAAGGCAGTTAGACCCAAAATTTATTTGGGCTGGACGGCGTGGGCATGAAATCAGCAGGAAAATTGATGATTTAAGGGCAAAATTAGAATATTGCATAATTAACTAAATAAAGATAGGACTAAATAGGAAATATCTAGATTTCTCTTCATTTTTCTTCATTCTCATCAGCCAAAACGCCATAGGAGGGGTTCTTTAAGCTGGTATTTCATAATTTTTGCACCAAGTGAGTTAATCCTTGCCTATTTCTTGTAATTTTTGTGTTTCTAAGACTTTTACAACTAGGTCCTACTATTAAATTCATTAGTTTTTGATTTCATGGATGAAATTGAAAGTCACCATGGTTGAGTGCTGTAAGTTTATGATGAAATAGAATGAAATTGAAGCTTTAATTTATTTATGAGATTATTTTATTAGGTAATTTCAATAGAAATTGATTTTTAAGACCTAATTATGAAAATGTTTGGAATTAAAGTCTAGTGTTGAAATTATGATTTCAAAAGGTTGTAAAGTAGTTTAAAGTGATAGAATAAAGTGTTAATTGAGAAAAATTAGCTCAATTAAGAGGCTAATTGAGTAGGGACGAAATTATCATTTATTAAAAGCTTAGGGGAAAATAGTAACAAACAGCTTGCACTAAAACAGTTTTGGACAGCAGCAGTAGACTAACTTTGAAAAATCACCATAAATTGTATAAATCGAATTAGAAGATGAACAAGATATGGAATTAAATCTTATTGAGCCTAGTTTCTGATACAAGAAACTTCTAAGTAATGAATTTGTAAATCATGAGATATAATAAATTTTGTGAGATAAGGTTAGAATGACTTCGGGTTCCCCTATTATGACTTTGAAAAATCATAAAAAATTTAATAAAAATAATTATGGGCTTAAATTTATATTTTTAGAATCCTGAATTAGTTTATTTTCAAGAAAAATAAATGTGAACATCATCTGAATCCTGTATGAAGAGATAATTAATTTTTAGTGAAGAAGGGTCAAAACTGTCAGACAGCAGAACAGGGGTGACTTTACAGAATAAACTGTACTTATTGGCTAAACCAAAAATTCTGAAAATTTAATGGTAAGAATATATATGAGTCTAGTTTTAGGAAAAATTAGCAGATCCTAATTTGGAGTTTTATAGCTCAATATAAAAATAATTTAGTGACCATGACTCAAGTAGATAGCTTTGAATGAACTATAAATAATAGTGGAATTATAGAGAATGTTGCATATGAACATGAAATGTATTAAATTGATAATTAAATTTGTTTATTTAGATCCAGAAGATTGAAATACAAAGCTAGATCGAGGAAAGGAAAAATTTCGGGATTAGTAGATTTTTGTATACGAACAAGTATCGAGGTAAGCTCGTGTAACTTGAATTATATTATTAAATGCTTGAAATGTATGTTATTGATGTGAATATGATTTGAATGTTCATTGTATGAAAATTGATAAAACATTGATATATTTGATAAAAAGGAGAAGAAATCCTGGTTGAATGAAAGGAAAATTTGATGGATCTCTAAAAAGGAATTGACGGTAAAAAGGATTTAGCCCGGATGGGTGATCCTATCCTGATATAAGCCTCCTCGAAGAATATGTGGAAAATGGATTTATCCCGGACGGGTAATCCTAATTAGGGTCTGAATTTAGCCTGGACTGGTAATTCAGATCCAAGCTCTTTAGAGTAATTGCCGTTGCAGGGGATTTAACCTGGACTGGTAATCCCGCTGTAAGGATGAGGTTCGCGAGAGTGTACTCTCTGAAATGGAAATGTGCGCACATGAGTATGAATTGACGGACCCAAAAATGTATACTAAAAGTGTACCTCTAAAAATCCATCGAAATTCCGAGAAATTTAACAGGATAAATATGGAAAAATAACAAGGGAATGGAAATCATGATATCGATGAGCTCATCAATCATGGTATATATTATTGATACGTGGAAATTATTGGACTAACTTGAATGTTGAGTTTGTTCATGTTAGGGTAATAATGCATTGAATGGATATTTGAATGTTTATTGCATTGTATTGAAAATATTAGGCAAGTATAATTCTTGTTACATAAGCTTACTAAGCACAAAGTGCTTACCCTATTTTTTTTCCTATTTTGTAGTGTTAAGAGCTCAGAGGTCGGATTTGGTTGGAGACACATCACACTATCAACTTCAATATTTCGGTATATCAAGAAACTTTATTTTGGAAATCAATGGCATGTATAAGCTAATAAAGTAAATGCTAATGTGAAATGAATGTAAGGCCAACCATTGGTATGGCTAACAAATCTTGGTTTTGGTATGTGATGAGGTTATCTTATAAAAATGCATGAATCTATCTTGAAAATATGTTGAATTGAATTGGTTGATGTGGATTGGTCTCGGTTTAAAATTGCAGGGAATATTAGATATCTATAAAGGGGCTATATTGAGTAAAAAAATTAAAAAAATTAATTCGTAAACTCTGGTAATGCCTCGTACCCTATTTCGGCAATGAATACGGGTAGGGGGTATTACAGCTACTAACAAGAAGGCCACAAGTTCGGTTCAATGCTTGCAGGCCAATAATTATCGATTTTTTATTTGGATATTGAAAACGAATACTTAAAAAGAAAAACATAACGACCTAAACTAGATGAAAATGTATTTGAATTTGTTGTAATATTAGCTTATAATGTATTAAGGGAAACACAATGGGTATTTATACATATTTCATACTAATACTATTATAGCTCACAATAGGGCCTACTGTTTTGTCTTGGCCTTTGGGCCGAGGGCACTAACATTCCCTGTCCCTGATGCAGACATTCTCTGGGCCTCCTCTGGCTTATTAGACGCTTACCTGTGGAGCACGCGATCCTTTCTGACCCTGGGACTGACTCTTTTAGTGGACCTTGTACCCGCCAGTCACGAGGGACGGGGCCTTCTCGTAGACATGGCTCGCAACCTCGTCCCTGGGAGGTTTACTCTAGTTCCCTCATGCGACCTTGTCTCTGCCAGGCCTACGCGAGCTCCCTCATGCGAGCTATCTCTGCGAGCATCTTGCATTCCTACAAGGTCTTCAGCTAATTGTGGCGAGCATTCTTCTTCCAAGGTGAGTTTATCCGAGTCGGAGGTCCAGATACTTTCGGTCATTCGGACTATCGGTTCCCAAATCCTAACATAATTAAGAAAGAAATAACATCAAACTAACAAAAATAAGAGCAAGGAGTCTTAAAAGCCATCTTTTATTTTAAGTTATAGAGATGACTTATTCAAACACACACCATAGTTTGGTTCACCTTAAAGACACACCACAAACTGAAAACAAAACCTGATTTTTTGTTCAAACAAAAGACAGATGAACAAGGAAACCGATAAGCTGTTGCAACTATATGGATATGCCCTCCATTGCATAGTTATGGACCATCCGTTTCATTAGAGACAATCCTCGTTTCCAGTTGCAAAATCACAAAAGAAAAATCCAAGGTAAAATATCACTAAAACCAAAAAGTTTGAGAATCACAAAAGCTACAAAAGAGCATATCCACAAGATTTTCTAGTACAGTCGATGAATTGATTACTTCATGTTACATAAACTTATCGATATAATCGAAACAACTATGTTGCAGTTCACATGTAAACTCTGATATTAATATAAGTTCCTACACTTCTATCTGCAGATAACTTCAATATTCACTTATCTAAAAGGAGGAGTAGTATGAAAAATAACAATTCAAGTGAACACAGGACAATGAAAAGCTAAAGGTTACTTCCTATGGATGAACCAAAGAATTTACAGCAATATTTTTTAGAAAATAGTTTGGTATTTTTAATTTAATTGGCGGTAAATCAAAATAACACCATCTCAATTTATTTAAAATTTTAAATAAGAATAATAAAAATGTAAACAAATATATTTATATTTTTATTGACTAATTTACTCAAAAATGTCAAAAAGAATACCAAAATAGGTCGATTTTTGGAAAAATTATGGGAATAGGCTGTTTCTAATGAAAGCATTTTTAGATAATTTGCAAGAAAAGGCTTCCAACTATAAGCGTTTTCAGCATGTTGCCAGAAATAGCTTCCAAAAGTAGGGTTTTTTTTTTCAGAGTTAAGGTTTATGATTTATAAAGTAGGGTTTTTGAATTTAGAGTTTAGGATTTAGGGTTTAGGGTTTTGTTATATTTTGGTTTAAATTTTAAAAGTTTATTATATATTATTTATTTTTTTATAATTTTTTGAAATGTTAAATAATAATTTTTGAAATGTCAAACCAATCGAGGTTATGTTGGTGGTGTAGGAACCGGGCCATACAATGTTGTCATGTCCAAATTGAAGGGATGATACAAGTACAACACATCATTAACATTAATTTTGTTGTAATTTGTAAACACAAATTTTTTTCCATAAAATACAAATCAATAAATTATAAAACTTTCTTCTATTGTATATGTACAATCTTGATTTAATATTATGAAATGATAACAAAGACCAACTTTATTGCAAAACGATATTTATTTAAAAAATAATGATGTACAACATCGATACAATAAAAACGTTTGATATTTATTTAAATTAAAATGAAAAGTACAATAATAAAGTAAATCAATCCAATCATTGGTCAGAATGTGTGTCACATTAAGGTGGTCGATGGTTGTAAGTCGAATTATTTCTTGGTTCAACCTCCAGTGTAGATTGTGGTCTCGACCTTTCATTTTCTAAGCCTTCATTCGTGGTTGATTGCGGTCTATTGCTCCTCAGTTGCCATCGTGTATCCTTCGGTCTAAGAATAGGTGGTTAGGAAGATGATCCACTTTGGTAGAACAATGATCCCGAAGGTGTTTGCGGCATTATCGACGTAAGGGTATAACTATATTGTGTCCATGCATCGATGGCATAACGACTGGACTCTTGGTCAATGCCTAAAACATAAATGGCCTATACATCGTCATCGGCATCATCGTCATTGGAAATGTCGAAGGCATCGGCATGTAATACATTGGGGACAGAGGTTCAAAAACAAAACCTAACATCGAAGTAGAAGTAGAAAAACATGGTAGAATATATGGTGCTTCTATGTAAATGAAAGGGTTAGTATACGCACTAGAATAAGACGAGACATACTAGCCAATAGGTGGTGCAGCCATCGATGACAGTTCTTGTGTAGGTGCTGACGATGGACCCACCTCACTAGACCTTGGATGTATAGGCACCCGTTGTGGCCTCCTCGTATGCGGTTGTCAACTCCTCACCTCTTCCCTTAACAAGTATGGCTTGCCATAAACCCTAAAGCATTGCATGTACTCGAATTGCAGGCTAACTCCAGAGCGACAATGACCTCGTGGGTAGGTAAAAACTCATACCTATTGTTCCACATGTTGATATATCTGACGTGAATATCGGTCAATTCTCATCCGTCCTCCCCTGCAAGTCGATAGGATGCAGATCATCGAGTTCTTGAGGTTCTACTATAGAATTGATTGCCTAAACCCGAATTGTCGCAACACTCTATCCGGCTTGTGCATCTCTATGGTAGTGTACACTACCAATGGCACTTTCACGTGCCAAATGTTGGGATTAACCAACGGGATGCATTCTTGAATTGTCGGATCCTCGTATGACATCCATCTAAACTATATTAAAATAATAAAAATTTCAGATATATAGATACTACTAAATCTCAAATCAACTACATTAATATTATATAATTCAAATTTTAAAAAAAAATACATACCTCTACTTTCGATCGTTAGTCTAACAGAAGTCTATATCTCGAAACTCATTTGTTAGTCCCGCGTAACTCGGCCCATGGTTCCACGTGTTGAAATAATTTGTTAGCATAATAATTTAGTTTTAATTAATTTTATTTGGCTTAAAGGTGCAAAAAGCACTCAATTTTTTTTTTATAAAAAACAATTAAGCCCTGCTTTTTTTTTCACTCATTTGGGTACTTAAACTTTCAAAATGCATCAAAAAAGCTCTGAAACCTTTTCAAAAAAAATTTAAGCCCTTACCTTTTTTTGCACTAAATTGGATAGTTGAACTTTCAAAATGCATCAAAAAGACCCTCAAATATTTTCAAAAAAGGCAATTAAGCCCATGCTTTTATTAAAAATTAGAAAAAAAAAATTAGAAAAATTTAAAATCAATAAAATCTATAAATATTATTAAATTTTAATAAAAAATTAATTATTAAAAATTTATTAAAAATTATAAAAAATATATAAAAATCGTAAAAAATATAAAAATTGTAAAATTTTATAAATTCGTAAGAAAATTATACAAAATGTAAAGAAATATAAATTTCCTAAAAAAAGATTTATAAAAAGTATCATACAAAAAAAAAGCATTTTATAATTTTTCTATAACTTTTTTTTTATAATTTTCGCCACATGTCACGTTGTGTCGCAACACGTGATGACTTTAACTGAAAAAAGCTAGGAGTCATTAATTTTTTGATGATTTTTATAAAAGTTTACATTTTTTATTTTTTCACAATTTTAATAAAAAATTCTAATTTTTAGTAATTTTCAAAATTTTCAAATTTTTATTAAAATTTAATACTTTTTCTAAAACTTATTTTTTATAATTTTTTTCTAATTTTTAATGAGAGCAAGGGCTTAATTGTTTTTTTGAAAAATTTGGAGGGTCTTTTTGATGTATTTTGAAATTTCAAGTACCCAATTGTGTGGGAAAAAACAGGGGCTTAATTGATTTTTTTAAAGAAGTTTGAGGGCCTTTTGGATACATTTTGAAAGTTCAAGTGCTCAATGGAGTGCAAAAAAAAGGAGGGCTTAATTGCTTCTTTTTTGTAAAAAAAAAATATTCGAGAGCTTTTTACACCCTTAAGCCATTTTATTATGGTAAATATATTATCTAATAAATTTTACCTTGTTACGAGTGAGAATATACAAGGGTAGTTTGCTCGAGGACATAAAAATGACAGTCGATACTGAGCCCATGATTGCAGTCGTAGCATGTAACCACCAATTTTAATTTTCCATGGTTGTGTCGCCCAAAACATCTCCCAGTACAATGTCACCAATACGGCAGACCCCCAATTAAGTCCGTCCGCTTTTCTAAAGTTAACGAGTTTCAGCAGCCACCTTAGATGGACGAGATTTCGTGACTTATCCGACATTAGGATACCCTCGATGATCTGAATGATGTACGCCCAAGCGTGTTGTTCTATTTGGATTTCAGTCGAATCCTCATCGAGCCCATCGAAATTTCTTCTTAACCAACCCATTTCGATCCAACCTCCATAAATCGTCTCCGGAACCCACCTCAAAAGTTCGTCGCATACATCTCTCCAATCGGCTGCGTGAACTGATCTAGTGACTACCCGCCCATCCACCGGTAACTCGAGCTATAACTGTACGTCCTCCAAAGTGATAGTATACTTATCGCATGGAAGATGAAATTTGTGCGTCTCAGGTCTCCACCTTTCCACCAACGCACTTACAAGTGCCAGGTCCAACTTACACCCCTTACCTACAAGGGCCACGTGCGAAAAACCGACATCTCTCATGTAGGGTTCAATCAAGGGTAATGGACGAGCGAGTAGATTACAAATATAGACCTCCAAAACTCGATTTTCCGCCCATTTAGGTAAAAATATACAAAATATTAAACTCAAATATAATAAGAAATCCAATAAAAAATATTTTTACCATTTGCAATTGATCAATGGAAACGTGGTTGTCATAAAAAAGGAATAGAGATCTGGTCATTGCTAATTTCGAAAAACATCGGATAATTTCTAATAGAAAAAGTAATTTACAAAAATGTTAAAATAATTTTAATAAATATAATAAAATTTAGAGAGAAATAAAATTTGAATGAGACTTTAATAGGGAATTGAGAGAAATTTGAGAGGGATTTGAGAATGTGATAGAGAGTTGAGATTGAATTGTAAGAAAAATAAAATGGGGGGTTTATATAGGAAAAAAATTGGACCATTGGGTGGGGGGTCCAATAGTCGTTGGAGAAAGTAGCCATTGGAGGTTACCATTGCGGGAAAACGTTTCCAGCTAGAAGCGTTTTCCAATGACTTGGCAGAAAATGCGTCTAGCTAGAAGCGTTTTCGTGGCAACACGCTGAAACCACTTATAGTTGGAAGCATTTTCGTAAAAATGACTTATTCCCATAATTTTTCCAAAAAATTGACCTATTCTAATTTTTTTTTATTTTTTGACATTTTTTAGTAAATTAATATCTTTTATTTTATTTTTGTTTTACTTATATTTAAAAAACGTATTAGCTCAACTAAGGAAGTAACTTAATAATCTCTATTTCAAATTTTTATACATTCTATTTAAAAATATTTAAAAACATTATCATTCTTCATATATTTGAAAACTTATTTTAAAAAATATTTATGAAAACTTTTTTTAAAGAATATTTTTTAAAATAATCAGTATAGACGTATTATTTTTTGTATTAGTACGGATACATATCGATACCGATGTGTTTCAATATATTATTTCAAGTTTATCAATGTTCTTAAATATTTTTTTCGCATATACATATTTATAGTCTAGTTTTTAATTTCTTGATAAATTATATATACATTTAAAATTTTTTTTACATATATATTTATAGTTTAAGATTTTGTCTTCATAATCTCAAAAGATTTTTGTAAAATCAAAATTTACACTTTTTAAGTTTTTGTTTTTGTCTAGCAGTGGTGTTAGCCTCCAGGCTAGCTATTGCTCGCCTTTTTCTCCTGCCCATCAACCCTTTTTTTCTTTATTTTTCTTATTCACTCAACGTGTTTTCTCTATTTTCAGTTTGCAAATCTATTTTTTGGGTATCTTTATTGTCTTCACAAGTTGTGATGGACAGATGATTGTGTCTATAATCGTTGAAACACCACTGTCCACCGACAATTTCTTTTAAAAAGTGAGTAACTCTTTGTTGACTTCTTCATCTGCTTCTGTTTTGAAAGTTTAAGAATAATAAATTTTTTTCATGAGTCAGTTTGGACTCATGTTTTAAGTTTTATATGTTTTTGTTTGTTTTTCCATTATTTAATAAGTCTTCACTTTTTTAAGTTTTTGTCTACTCTTATAGTATGCTTTTTAGTCTTGCTTATGCATGTAATCTTGCTTTTGCGAGTAATTTTAGGGTGGGTTTTGTCACCGTCCCCTCTAGTTTGGTGGATGCTTGGTTCTTTTACCAATTTATGCCCGCCATTTTGGACCATTTGGGGCTGATCTCCTTATTGTATTAAGTGCTTACAATCACTCCTAATATACCATGTTTGAGTTGACAAAGTCAATTGTTAATGTGCCATAATATTCTATTAATGCTGAAGCTAAAGTTGAACTTTTTGTTGTGTTGATGGAGCTTGTCCTTTAGCACGTACAATGGGTGTTTGTTATTTTTTTCCTCCAAATTGTATGGTCTCATTCATTGAATGAATTAATGAATTTCTCTTTCAAAAAAAATTTTGTCTTCGTAAATTGTTACTTAGGTAAAAAAAAGAAGTTATATATTATATTGACAAGAAAATATATCTTAATTATATCCATATAAATATATTTACATGTAAATATAAGCTTTAAAATTATTAATTATATTGAATAATGCAATTTAACGACTTTTAATTTTATATATAATTATGGAAAAATTAAAATGATTAAAAATTTTGTACCAATCAATAAGCACCGATACAAGCTAATATTAACTGAAATAGGTCACAATATATTGAAATAATCAAAACGCATCGAAATTTTGACTGAAACACAATATATACTACTTAATATTTGATTTAAGAACATAATAGAATATACCAGCTGGTATGACGAGTACCAAAATGGTACCAATTATCATGGTATTTTCTGCATTTGTTATTTTTTCTTTCTTTTTTTAACAAAATTGCATCCTAAAGTGAAGAAAAGGATGCATTTATTGCTCTAATTTTTGTTCGGGAGAGTTTGTATTCCCTTTCTTGTGCGAGATCATCAGTCTTTAATCATCAGCAATATATTGCACTGATGATACCATAACCACTCTACAAATAAATTGCAATATTAACAATCATCAGCACGGTAAAAATAAACAAGCTAATAAATTTTATTGAACTACTAATTTATTTAATTGAAAACTATTGCAAAATATATATTTAAAAATAATTTAAAAAATATAAGAATAAAGAGATCCAAATGACCCATATCCGAAATAGAATATATACATTCTGTTGGGATCGGCCCGTTTAAGCGACAAATAAAAAAAATAACGGAATAAATTGAGAAATTGAACACATAAATTTAACGTGAAAAAACTTCTCCAAAGAGTATAAAAAATAACGGGCAAAAATAATTTTACTATAATAGCAAAAGAACGAAGAGTACAAAAAATAAATATAAAAACCAAACCTTGAAAACCCGAAAACAAAGAACCCTTAAAACGTAAATACAAAATTCTCTAAATGTGTTATGAGTTTTAATCTCTAATTGGTGTATTTTCTAATGTTGTAAAAGAGCCTATTTATAGTTTAAATTCATAAGTCAAGTAATAATAAAATAATCTAGACTAATCAGAGTTTGATTGAAACAAATAAATAGAGTTTAACTGAAAGATTATTTCTCAAATTTGACTGAAATAGGAGTCATACTCAACAAATCTCCACCTTGACTCATATTTTCACAACGTCATCTTTGCCAAAGCTCATCACAAGCCTATCTTGAACTATGTAAAGAATTAAATAATTCGAATCTGTGCTTAGAAACTGGAAGACTTCTAGCCTTCGACTTGTACACTACCAAATTAAAATTAACTCGGGTCTAATTTACACGAACACAATGCCCTAACTTTTCAAAACCTGCATCCAAAAGAGAATCTCTCTTCAATGAAACGATCATACCTTTTTCCCTCATATGACCAAGTTGTCTTCGCTCCAAACGAGTTGACTTCGACTCCAAAACAGACGAAGGACGTCCGATTTCACTAGTCACTGTAGAACCTTCCAGAATATAAAAACTGTCGGTTCTTTTACCTTTTAACAAAATGAGAGCTCCACAATATACTTTAATGTCGCTCGACTCGATATTAATTCTGCATCATTTCAAGTCTAAAATACTTAAAGAGATGAGATTCTTTTGTAAATTAGGTACATACCTGACATTTGAGAGTGTCCTAATCGTCTCATTGTGTATCCTAATTTTAACAGTACCAATACCACTTACCTTATTAGATGAATCGTTTTCCATGCGCAGAACTCCACCTTCAATCGAACTGTATCTGAAGAACCGTTCTCTATTGGGACACATGTGGAAAGAACATCTCGAATCTAGTATCCACTCGGACGTGAGTTTGGAGTTATCACTCGTTGACACTAACAAGAAATCATTAGTGGTTTCATCGGCTAAATTAACACCAGCTACATCTTCCTTGTTACTCTCAGTAGCTTTTTTATTTCGCGGTTTATAACAATCTGCTTTGACATGACCTAACTTTTTTACAATAGCGACACATTTTGTCTCGTTTCTTTAATGTTACCAAAACAAAAGCTTGCTTATCTACCTTGCTATCAAAACCAAACTCATTGCCGAGTTTGTCTCTACTCAACAAATGACTCACACATCTTCGAATGAGAGTTTGTCTCTGTCATAAATTAGGTTAAAAGACTTGTATGAAGAGGGCAAAGAGCACAACAATAGCATAGCCTAATCTTCATCGTCAATATAAATCTTAACGTTCTTTAAATCATTTAAAAGAGTAATGAATTGACTAATGCGGTCTCTAAGAAGCTCATCTTCGTTTATGCGAAACGTAAATAGACGTTGCTTCAACACTAAACAATTAGCCAAAGACTTAGTCGCATAAATAGTTTTTAACTTTTTCCACAAGGCAGATGAGATTTTCTTCATTAATACCTCCTACAATACCGTATTTACGAGGCATAACTAAATTGCAAATAAGGCATTTTCATCAAGCTGTTCCTATTCTGTTTGATTTAAATTCTTAGACTTTTTCCTAGTAACAACTTTTTTCAAGTCGGCTTAAACTAGAGTTGTCATGATCCGAACTTGCCACAGATTGAAATTTGTCTCACCATCGAACTTCTCAATTTCAAACATTGTTGCTGCCATCTTTGAATGAGTTGGTGTATGAAAATTGAACTAACTCTAATATCACTTGTTGAGATCGACCCGATTAAGTAACAAGTAAAAAAAATAGCAGAATAAATTGAGAAACTGAACATACAAATTTAACGTGAAAAAATTCCTCTAAAGAGGGTAAAAAACTATAGGCAAAGATAATTTTACTATAATGATAAAAGAACGAAAAGTACAAAAGATAGAAATAAAAACTAAACCCCGAAAACTCAAAAACCTGAAAACAAAGAACCCTCAAAACGTAAACACAAAATTCTCTAAATGTGCTATGAGTTCTAATCTCTAATTGGTATATTTTTTAAGGTTGTAAAAGAGCCTATTTATAGACTAAATTTATATGTGAAATAATAATAAAATAATTTAAACTAATCAGAGTTTAATTGAAACAAATAAATAAAATTTAACTAAAAGATTATTTTGTTTATTTAAACCCCACAACAATATCACATTCCATATAGTACAAATAAAAATAATCTTTCAAAATGAATGTGTTGAGTATGAATTTAGCCTATAATAAAATACTCTTTCAAATTCGTATTATATGGAATGTGATATTGTTGTGGGGTTTAAATAGTTTTATATGAATTTTTTTCAGTATGGTTAAGTAGATATATTTTACAATAATAAACAGAGTTTAACTGAAAGATTATTTTTCAGTAAGATAGATTATTTTTCCATATAGTACAAATAAAAATTCATATAAAACTATTTAAACCCCACAACAATATCACATTCCATATAGTACGAATGATTCCAATTAGAAAAGCCTTAAGAAATTGAAATGCTAGATAATTTTTATGAGAACTTTACAAATCTATCCTACTCGGATTTAGTAAGTGACAGATATGAAAATATTTCTGATGAATATATATTTGGAAAGCCGTATGCCCATTACCATATTCGAATATGCGCCAAAAACATACGTTGAATACGGATACTTTACGGAAAATAAAAGCATCGAGCAAATACAAAATGAAAATGAAACAAAGCCAGAGTTTATTCATGTAGAGCAAAACAGATAATTCTTCAACAAGCAAAAGTACTATTCATATAAAATCTAACTGGATAAACTTGTATACTAAGCATGCTCTACTTTTATTTCCATTTCTCAACCAACTTGATTAGGCTTTTAAACTCCTTAACCCTTAATCTTATTGGTGATAAGCTTAATATTTTCCTGCAATTGATAATCCAATTCTTTCAACTGCTCTAAATTATTCCAATCACAGTTATTTCCGCCTGCCATGGTTTCGGCCAAAGCAAGTTCCTTCTCCAGCTCTCGGTTTTTCCTTTGTCGTTTCTCTAACCTACCATTCAACTGCAATATGCTTCTTTTAAGAAGAACGGTTTGGTCCATCATATTCTTACCTCGTTGCTGTGCCGGTGAACTCTTGAACTTTTTGAGAACTTGACATGCTTCGGCTTTGGATGGCCAAACATCCGGTTGCGCATCGTAAGAACTGAAGATTATAGCACAAGCAGCAACACCGCAAAGGGTTGTCAGTTCACTCAGCTTCTTCAGCAGCCCGGCCTTTCGCTTCTTTAGAGTCGCTTTCCTGGCATATTCGTTAGAAATCAACTCATACACAGTTGCCTTTCTGCCCATGGTTAGGAATACAGAGAAGGAATTAATGCCGCGTGTCTACGCCCCTCTGGAAAAATTACTTATATAGATGGATGGCCTCGAGCATATATGGTTAAATATCATAATGTGGTAACGTTGTAACTGAACAGCTCATATTTTTTTCACGAGCATATTCTAAAGTAGGGCCACAATAAAACTGATAAATTGAGAAACCTTTCAAATATGACAAATTTAAAGGATACCTTACTAATTTAACAGAAAGCCTTAGGAGTACTTCGAATTGTAGCATTTTTCATGGATGGGTATATGGCAAGCAATTTAAAAGGGACAGCTAAGGAAAGATTTCCCACCATGTATGTAATGTACTAATGCGTGCTTAAATTTGTACTTTAGACGAGGACAGATTCTTTTTATTACCTGAAAATGGGAATGTAGGAGAGCATATGCTATCATCATGTCACATAACTAAGTACAAAACAGAGAAGGGTGAACTTGAAAAAGGCTAAAAGTGAAAGAGAAATGAATTCATCTATTATTAATTTCTTCAAAAAGTTGTATAAGGAAGGATGCATTCATTGTGAGACGTTAATAGATACTAAAAAGCAAATAAGCAACATGTATTTCCTAATCAACATGGAACAGATCATTGATTTCAGAGAGAGAAGTCACCTCCAGAGACATAAATAAAGTTTAAAAGAAGAATTCAACCTTTAACAGTCATTAACCAGCTACGTAACTTGTAATTGTTCACTATCAACTCATAGAAAAGATAGATGATTACCATCTGAGGATGCTGATCACACGCCAGTGAGAACCACCATAGTTCATCGGCAAATTTCCTGGAAATTCTCCAGAAATTACATCAAAGTCAATAAGTAAAGGTTAATCATATGTTATAGTGACCACAAATCAACCCTTTCATTTTTTATGGTAATCTGATGTCCTATCATTCAGTGGTCATCTTCAACCCACCGCTGTTTATCACCATAACAAAATAATAAGGCATAAGGTGAAAACATTATAATGAAAGCAAGAATGAAAAGTAACGAGTTTCTGGAAACAATTTGTTATGGAAAGAACTTTCTATTCAGCAGAATGGCAGAGCAATAAATTAAATAGAGGACTCTGAAATGCTATATGTAGAAACAGATCAACTTTATATAAGATCCATTATTTAACAATTATGTTAGAATGCTCAAAGTCATAAAACTTATCCATTCCTTCGTCAAACAGATTGGATCGCATGTATGCTGTGAAAAGCATGTCATCACGCAAACACATGCTCAATCAAACAAGCACAGCCATGCACAAAGTTTCAGGTGTATTATGTGCAAAATTATGCATTATGGAGTAAAAAGAGGGGTATACAAAGCAAAGGCAATAACATACGGGAAAATATCATGACCAAGTCAGTACATTGGGCATTAGTTTATAAGGAACGGCAATAACATACGGGAAAATATCACGACCAAGTCAGTAAATTGGGCATTTGTTTATAAGGAACGCCAATAACAGTATTTTCTACCATTATCCTATTCCATGGAATTTTTTTGTTTAATGCCTAGTTTAATAGGTGCATTATGGATGGCATAATCCAAATGAAAGGCAAGAATTAATTCAAGTGTTTAGTTTTGAACCATAAATTTTGTGCAGGTAACCCATATGTGGAGGCAACTTTCTTAGATATGATTACAGCCAGACACCAAAAAGTCTAGCGCTACCAATTACATTCTTAAGAAATAGGCATCTCCCTATAAGAAAACCAAATCTTTGAGTTTTGATGCATACCTGGATTTGCACTTGCTTTGTATTTACAGTTGGCTTGTCTCTTATGCAGAGTTTTCTGTCCAACTCCAAACAGCTTCCCTTAATCTGTTTTTCACATTTCTAATGGGTAACTTCCAAGTTTCATATTTCATTTCCTATAAATGCTTCTCCAATTGAGTGCATCATCACTCTTCCAGATTCATCATAAAAACTAAACTCCTTCAAGAAAGAAATTCAACAACTTAATATCTTGCACCTACTAGTAATCTCTACATGAACCATATAGCAAACAACAAAACAGTAATTAGATCTCCAGGAATTATTTCCCTCATTTCCACCTTTGACAAGAGTTTCAATTGTCATATGATAATCAGGGCAGGATTTCGAATTCACCGTAGCAGGAGGTAGGTTTGGTGATCTAGTAAGTCTGAAAGTGATTGGTAAATTATCTGTGATAGTTCATCGCTGAGCTCCCTTTGGCTCTGGGAGTAGGCCTCTCAGCAACATACCTAAATTTCCTTCTTTATCCAAAATCTTTTCAACCTTGCTTGGTTAATTGATTCTTAAGGTGAGAGCCAACCTAAATACAACTCAGACCAGGTTCCTTCTTAACACTTTACTGTTGCATCTGTTCACTGACACTAGAAAGCCACTTTTTTGCATTCTTGGGGTTCAGATTCAATTATTTTCCTTGCAAGTTTCACAGTTATGGCGTCCTTTACAAACCTTAAAAGCACTCAACAAGACTCACCACATTACTGGATTATATCCCTAATACCGGATGTGAGGATGACATTTTCTACCGCTGCTAGCCTTCCAGCATGCCCAAAGTGGTCAACACAACAGAGAATAATGCTCTACATTGGTTTCAACTTCATAATCTTTCATGCTTTCAGAGTATCTGCAGTACTCAAAAGGTAAATCACATACTTATGATGAATGAAAATGAAGAATGAATCATCATGTACTTGCACAGAAGCTTGTAAAGGAGAATGGATTGTCAAACAGAATGCTTGTGGGATAGATAAAAGCAGTTCAATAACACCTTGCAAAACAAGGAAGTTAAAACTCCAAAATAAATGCACATATGTACATATCATCTATATATCATCCTCCTAAAATTAAGAGAGATTTTTTAAAAGCTAAATTGAACTCCCAGCTTAGTTTTTCACTTTGGTCCTAATACTGAAAATTTTCCATTTTAAATATTAGGTAGCCATACCTGTGGATGCAACTTTTTCTTAAAATTTAGGAATGCAACCCATTACAAGAAACCTCACATCCAGATGGGCATATATCATATATACAAATGCACTTGGAAAAGATAGAAGGGCTCTATTGGCACGCTGTAATCCTTCATCCACAAGCCCTCCATAACTAATAAAAGATAGAATCCTGTGAATCTAATATAGATATAATTAAGCACTGCCCCATGTTCCTTCTTCAACCTAAATAGGTCAAAGCATCCTAGCACATCCATGTAATGCGAAGCTACGATAATCACTTACCAAGAAACTACATCTGAACTGTCTCTTGAAATGTGAGATCAGCAGAGTCTACCTCACTGCACTTATCATACACGAAACCTATCCACGACCACTTTGAATGGCAAATCAAAGAACCTAATCGCCAATCTTGTTGATGCTAAATCTGCAAGAGCACTCAACATATTGGAGATAATGAACTCATCCGGTCATCCTTCAGATGCCAGCAGTTCATAAAACATATTCAATACGCTTTCAAGTTGCAAATCATGAACATGGCCAGAAATCATGGATGCCCTTGATACATGATAGAGTTCATATTTATGCCACATCTACCTTCTACCTTTAAGTGGCAATACATCTTACAATAAACATTTAGCCATTACAATTATTTAAAAAAGTAAAAAAGGAATGTCTCACATCCACATTGTAAGAAAAATAATGTAAACAATAGAATTAATGTTCATTTTTTTTCTCCCAAAATTCATACACTATCTTCATCAATACTAGCTAGTTCATCAAAAACCTTAATAATGCATTCTCAAACTGAATGTGAACTTTCTTTTTCCTACATAAAAAGGGAAACTAAACTTTTAACGTATAACTACTTGGGAACTTTATCATCAGAGGTTGGAGCCTTTTTAACAGATGTACCAGAGTTTGCTGCTTCTTCATTTTCGACAAGCTTCCGGAGTCTTTCTTGAAGGGCTCGCACTCGATCCTCAGTCTTACGAAGTTTCCTCCATCTGTAAATAGTCCAAAGTGCCAAACCGCCATAAACAAGCGTGTAAGACCCCCATACATAAGGATACGTTTCAGCGTGCTCCTTGATTTTCCGATATCGTTCCTGCACCAATTCCGATAGGCTAGCCGGCGGAGTAGTTGTAGTTTCCTGAGACGCTTCCCCTTCTCGCTGAGTCGCCATTGTCGGCCTTTGAATGATTATCAAACCCCTGCTAAGTAAGCAAAGGTTTTAGAAATGGAAATCAGAATAAAAAGATTCAAAATCAAATGCATAATCCTTCTTATAATCAAAAGTTCAACAACAATTTGGCAGGATAACTTAACCTCGGTTGCTCGGACTAGTCGTTTACGGCGCCAAACCGCGACACTCACTGACACGAGCGCGTGGCCGGAGCTCGAGAAAGACGAAGAAGAAACAGTAAAAAAAACCGACGAAGATGGAAGTGGAGATGGCGGCGGCGGAAAATTAAATAAAATTAATAGGGCTTTCTAATATCTGATCAAAATATTTTCGAATTTTCAAATTTTATTCTAACAAAGTTTAATGGTATAATGCTAAATTTAGCCTTTAATGTTTACTATTTTTATCACTTTAGTCCTAATTTCTTTAATGACTGTATACCTAACCCTTCAAATTTTAACCAAAATAAAAATAAACTTTTAGGATAAAATACAAGAATAATCATCAAACTATTGAATTCATTTTATTTTGGCCACTCAATTATTAAAATTTTCAATTTAATCAAACTTTTCGAAAAGCTTATGTAGAATTCTAGGTATTTCCACCTAATATTTCAAAATTTGCACATATATAATTAAAAATGTTGGCCATTAAATAATTTTGTTTCCATTTTGGTGCGTTTTGCCTATGGAAACATAAACAAAATTGTTTTAATTCTTAAACCCAAATTATATTACTTGTTATCGTGGGTTTATTAAAGTGTATTGTATTGAAGAAATACTCAAAATGTTCAAAGTTAGTGTTTAGGGGAGGGGAGGGGGGGTTATTCAAAATTTTCAAATAAAATTAATAGTGATTTAGATAGGTGGTGCAGTGCGGTGCACTTAATATATTTTTGTCTTAGGTTATAATATTATTATAGTATCTATTATCATCACTATCGATGTTTTTATTCTAACCACAGGTAAACATGCTACTCATCCAAACCTACTTTCTATTTTTAGAAGTATGTGTTGAGATTGATTGAGAGTTGGAATGTTTGAAACCGTCCATGAAAAATTGAAGGGTAAAAAATTAGACAGATGTAACATCCCCTACCCGTTTCCGAGCCTAGAATAAGGTACGAGGCATTACCGAACTTAATATGATCAATCATGTAAAAATCAGCCATAAAATTTCTTCTAAATTAAAAACTTTCATACATATGTTTAACGTCCCTTATATGGGCCTACGGGGCCCAAAACATACATTTAGGGTGGTTCGGGACCAAACCGTAAACATATGAAACTTTTGCAACACTTAGAAAATTTTCACACTTTGGAGAGTCACACGCTCGTGTTTTCAACCCGTGTAACTCTTTGTTTATAACTTCATCACCCTTGTCAGTCGTACACTTCATATAAATAACAAGAAACGTGTATGGGCTCAATTCTCATTAAATTTCTCATATATATATACACAATTTCACGTTATGTAATCATACAACATATATCAGCCATATCAAAATATCTCTGTAATCTAAATATATTTTCATAACAACTTATCTTGATTTCATATTATTTCATATTTAAGCTTAAATAACTAAAGTATTTGAAATATTATCTTTATGCAAATAGTACACATGAGATATATAATTCCATAATTATGAATAAACACATTTATCAAACATTTTCCATATTCATATATCAATGTCTCATGTCTCCATATATCAATAACCGTCATTTTCATGAATTCCGAGTTCAATTTCATGATTATTTGTCTCGTGTTCAATTTATTCCATGTCGGAACTTTATTCATTAAAACATTTGAATTATCAATACATATGGACAGTACATTCAAGATGAACAATTATATAATCACAAATGAATTCATTTATCAACCAAGTTCTATACTCGTATCTTATCAACTCGTACTTCCTTGTATCACATAATTCCATGTAACACTTACCAAACTTTGTCAAATTAGTGAACGTCTTACGGAATTAAGTACTTCGTTTTCTCGATGCCGTAGCTCAACTATGGTCTTACACATCTTCACATAATGATGCCATAGCCCAACTATGGTCTTACACATATTCATATATCGATGCCATAGCCTAGCTATGGTCTTACACGAATCACATATCTCACTGATGCCATATCCCAGATATGGTCTTATACAGTAGCATATATCACACCGATGCCATATCCCATATATGGTCTTATACGGAAATTACTTGTCACTTGTAGCCGGAGCTACCACTATTCACTGATCAGGTAGCCGGAGCTACCACTTTTCACTGATCAGGTAGCAGAAGCTACCACTTTTCACTGATCAGGTAGCAGAAGCTACCACTTTTCACTTGTCATTTGTCCCTGATCAGATAGGTGTAGCCGAAGCTATCACTTATCACTTTCACTTGTCCTTGATCAGATAAGTGTAGCCGAAGCTACTACTTATCACTTTCATTTGTCCTTGATTAGATAAGTGTAGCCGAAGCTATCACTTATCACTTGTTGTCATGGTTCAACCATGGTCTTTTCCTTCAATTCATCTTATCACTGAACTTAAATGTTCAATTTGATCATTTATTCAATTTTCATGCTTTTACATTATTCACGATTTTATCATCAATACATATGAAATAACACGTCATGAAATTCATAAAATTAACAAATAATCACTAAAATTTAGCCATATAAATTCACAAGTTCAATTTTTGTATTATAACGATAATCATAATTTCATAATAAATATTCCAAATAAAACATTATATCATTTCTAATCCAACACTTATCGATTATAATCGGGCATGTGATCAATTTATACACGAGTCATTCATATATTTTTGTATATTTTCCTCCTCCTCCTCTCCATCCACATCCTTAGTATAAACAACACACTTGTAGGTAACATTATCCATAATTTTCACTATCTACTTATGTGAATATTCAAGCTATTCATCTGTGTCATAGTCACTAAATTATTTTTATCTTGAGCTACAGAACTCCAAATTAAGATCCATAAATTTTCCCAGAAACTAGACTCATATTTCTTCTTACCATAAAAATTTCATAATTTTTTGTTTGGCCAATTAATACAGTTTATTCATTGAAGTCTCCCCTGTTCTGCTGTCTGACAGTTCCGACCCTTCTTCACTAAAAATTAATTATCTTCTCGTACAGGATTCAAATGATGTCCTAGTTTGTTTCTATTAAAAATAGACTCATTCAGGATTCTAAAAATATAAATTTAAGCCTCTAATTATTTTTATCCAATTTGTGATGATTTTCCAAATTCAGAACAGGGGAACCCGAAATCATTCTGACCTTGTCTCACAAAAGTTATTATATCTCATTATTTACAATTCCATTGCTTATATAATTTCTTTTATAAGAAACTAGACTCAATAAGATTTAATTTCATATTTTATTCATCCTCTAATTCGATTTCTACAATTTTTGGTGATTTTTCAAAGTTAAACTACTGCTGCTGCCCAAAACAGTTTTAGTGCAAAATGTTGATTTCCATTTTACCCCAAATTTCACAATTCATACAATTCAGTCCTTACTCAATTAACCCCTCAATTAAGATAATTTTCTCAATTAATACTTTTTATAGAAATTATAAGTTATTTCATAACTATTGAAATTCATAATTTTCACATGAAACTCTAACTTCAAACTCTTTTACAATTAGGTCCCAAACATTCACTTTCTATTCATTTCTTTCAATAAAATCAGACTATAAACAATTTAAAGCTCTAATTCCATGCCAAATCATCATATACTTCCATAAATCATCCAAAAAAACTTCAAAAATTAGACATGGAATCAAAAACTAATGAAATAGTAAGTTGGACCCAATTGTAAAAGTCCAAAAACATAAATATTTCAAGGAGAAAGCAAGAATTAAACTTACATGAGGCTGGAGTATGAAAACCAACTTGGACCCTCCTCCTTGGCTGTTTTTCAGCTGATGAGTATGAAGAGAAATGAAGAGAATTCTAGATATTCCAATTTAGTCCCATTTTTATTTAGCCAATTTTGACAATTTTCCAATTTTGCCCTTATTTCACCCATTTCCCGATTTTTCTCAGCTATTGCCGCCCAAAATATCCCTTTGGGCTTATTTTCACTTTATGTCCTTCCTCATTTGACAATTGAGCTGTTTAATCCTTTTAGCAACTTTTACACCCATTTCAATTTAGTTCTTTTTATTTAATTAACCACCCAAACGTCAAAATTTTCTGACTAAATTTTATTACTACCTCACCAACACTCCATAAATATTTCTAAAAATATTTATGGCTCGATTTATGAAGTCGAAGTCTCGAACCTCATTCTCGACCTAATTTACCTAATTAATTCTTTTAAATCACCAAATTCACTAATTCAAAAATGTTTTTATATTCACATTTGACTCATAGGTTTAATTTAGTAAATTTTCAACTCACCCATCGGATTTAGTGATCTCAAATCTCTATTCCCAATACCACTGAAAATTAGGCTGTTACAAAAGATGGAAAAATATAATATTTTTTTACAGGCGTGCTTGATAAGAAATATGAAAAAATGGAAAGAAATGTTAGTCTATTACTTGTAAAATTAAAAAAATGAAAGAAAATAAAATAAAATATTTAAAAAAATACATAAATTTGAATTAACATACACCTCTCTATCATTTTTTTTCTCCTCTCATTTTTTAAATTTGGAAATTTTGAATTTTTTGCATTGCAATGGAAAATGATCATAAACCTATTTTATTTCTTTCTCATTTTTCTTCTCGATCAAGCTAACTCAAATTTTAGTTTTTTGCTACTTTTTCATCTAACCAAATGCATAGCTGACCTAGAAAATAATTTTTTTTTAAAAAGTTACTTTAAAAAATATTTTTTAATTTGTAAAATTATTAAATTGACCCCACAAAAATATTAGAAAAAAATTATAAAAAAAATATTTTATAGGAAAATAAATTAATATTTTCCCACTCACTAAAATTTAAATTTTCTTAATATTTTTCTTTCATCATTTATCACTTTTCTCCCAAATTTCTCTTATTTTTCACATACACTCTCCAAAACTTATCTATTTTTTAATACTTTTAAGTGCATCTTCCTAATTTGGAAACAACCATTCTTTTCTTTACAAGGTGTATTGATTAATCTCCAAAAAAAATTAAGATTGTAACTTTTTTTGCAAAGTTCAGTTTTATAATTAAATGATTTTGGGATTTTGATTTTGTTTGCATTCTTAATCTCTTAATTCAGTAATAACTTTTAGATTTGTTTTAATACAAATTGTCGAAACAATTTTTTTGAAAACAGGAATCGACTTTGTTTGAAAGCGAAGATTAAAACGGGAGTCGTCACCAATCCTTTTTTATTAGGTGTGATCGGATCACCTTTGCTATAATAAAACGTTTTAGTTTATTAAAATAGTGTTTTTGGTCTATGAAACTTGAGAGAATGGGTTAAGGATTCGGTTACATGCAAGGAAGAATTAGCACCCTCGTCACACCCAAAATTGGTACCGAATTGATTAGTTAGTGTCTTAATGTCGAAAGTTGAAAATCGAGAATGGATTTAAAATACGATCCCTTTTTTATTAACGTCGATTTTAAGAATGCTTGAATTAGATCAAAATGATTGCTAAAGATCTCCTCGTCTCAAGATATCGAAGTATCACATCCCGTAAGTTAAGATACAATACCATGAGCTCCTGAGCGCAAGTTTGTCTTTAATTTTCATTGGAATTCCATGTATTTTAAAACTCGAAAGAATGTTTGGCCATTTAGGATCAACGAGAAAATTGAAACCCCGTAAGTTGGGGCACAGTTCCTCGATGTTCCAAAACGTGAAACATTGCCTTATTTTTTGAAAATTTTCGTTTTTTTTAATAATAGCGAGTACGATATTTAAACGACGTGCGTTATTTGTTTGGATTAAAATAAAACGATTTATTTGATAAATGTAATGAGGCTTGATTCATGAGGTGATGATATGAAATAAAATATAGTGCGACATGGAACGATGATACATGAAAAAAATATTATACAAGTGAATGGTAATAATACAAAAAAAAAAACAAAATCAACAAATTAAAATACATAATGGCAATAATCACACAACATACATTATTAAATACTAACATTAATAATCAAAGACCAATGAATTAAATAAGATATAACAATCTTAAAATAAAAAAGTATAAAGTAAATTAAAATAAATAAGATGTAAAACGATTTCAAGAATGGTAATAAATGAGTTCCAAAATAATATAAAAAAAAATTAAAGTCAACTATGTATAAAACGATTTAAAAATAGATTATATATATAAAATTTTAAAATAGATAATATATATAAATATAAAAGTGTAAAATAAATATTATAAAGAATATTAAAATAAATAATAATAAAACAATTTAAAATAAATGAAAAGAGTTTAAAATAAGGCATATGAAATAATTTAAAATAAGTAATATAAATCAATTTAAAATTTATATACTAAAAGTTTAAAATAATATGTAAAAAGAAATTTGAAATAAATGGCATACAAAACAGTTTTAAAAATAACTATATATATATAAAAATTTGAAAAGTAATATGTATATAATATGGAGAAAGAATCTAAAATAAATAATAATATATAAAATAGTTTAGAAATAGATATATATTCATATATATATAAGGCAATTTAAAATATATAATAAAACAATTTTTAATAAACAGTGCATAAAACAAGTTAGAATATATATATATATATGAAAATAATCCTATGTAAATTATATATAAAATATTTTAAAATAACATAATAAATATTTTTTTAAAGAAAATGAATAAAAATAGGTTTAGGATGCGATTGAAATCGGATTAGAGTTTCGGGTATAAATCCTAAGTAATGAAAATGAAATGGTGGACCAATTCGCAACAAACCGAAAAATAAAGGGGCGAAACAAAAAATTCCCCAGACCCCTCAATGCGTTGCGCTTCATCCTGGGCCAAAATGAAATGACGCGCAAATTTCAGGGTAAAATGGGAAGTCAAAGAAAATAAAATAGGGCTTAATCGAATGGTTCTACAAAAAGGAGGGACCAAAATTGTAAATAGCCCATTTGAGCCTTAAAAACACACGGATCCCCTTTAAATAGGGTCGTGTCACACTTGGATACCCCCAAAATGACGCCGTTTTGAGGTGTTGGGGGGTTTCAAAACGCTGTCGTTTTGCATAGCTATTAAAGCCAATTTTTTTTATTTTTTTCTTAATTTCAACCCTCCCTTTTTAATTTCTCTTCTCTGCTAGGGTTTATAAAACCCATCATTGCACCGCGCCGGACCGCCGCTCCTCCACCGTGGACGGTGGTCGGAGAGGTGCAAAACGGTCCCTTTTGCCCTCGTGTTGACCAGATCTAGAGGCCTAGCCTCTTGTTCGCGACAAAAACCGAATAAAATAAGACTCTTCGGTCCCTTTACCTAGTCGACGCAGCCGTCAAAGCCAAGGCCAAACCTTAAAAGGTTTTGGGGCCCTCGGCGCCGCGAAACACCCTCGGCGAAGGAGGAGCGTAGGGCTACTCAGGTAAGTTTATTTCTTTTCCTTTTTTATTAAAAGATTTGTGTTAAAAAAATAACAATAAAAGAAATAAGAAATGAAAATAGATAATGAAAAGATTAAAACCTCTTGAAACTTCTGTTATGTTTTTTGATTAATAGTGTGTGTAAAAAAATAACAAATGGGAGATTTCGACTTTTAAAGTCATTTACAAGACGAATCCATCCTATTTTTTTGTCGTTTTCTTCCTTGTCCTTGTTGTCTTTACTTCTTCTGCCGGTGTCAGAGGTGTGGGTGAGTGGTGGTGGCGTGCGGGAAAGGTTCTGCGCGAGATGGCCAATGGTTGGCCTAACATGCGGCGGCTGAAGGCTTGGTGGCTAGGGTTTTTTTATGTTTGCTGAAAATGTTGATAGCTAGTGGGCTAGGGTTAGTTTGGGCTTGTTGGGTTTGAAATTGGGTCTGAAATGGGTTTTAATTGTTTGGATTATACATATGTTGTAAATGGACTTAAAAAATTGGACTTTAATTGTTTATTTGGGTTTTATTTTTGTTTTATTGGCCTGGGCTAAAATTGGCTATTACACAAATCTTTAAAAAAATTAGGATTGATTGTATTTATATTCTTGAATTTCATGAATATTGATTAGAAATATTTAATATTTTTGTTTAGAAATTGTTGCTGCTAGTGTGAATTTCGTGTTTGTGTTAATCTTGTGTTTGGCATATTGCATTCTTATGACACTAAAAAGAATTTTACGTGGTTTTTATTTTTGTGAAAAAATATTTTTTTAATACAATGCCTATAATTATCCAGAATCTCTTTTCAAACCTTAAATACTAGTTATATATTGGCTTCATGAAAAATAAATTATAAATAATGATTTTTTTGTCTTATTAATTTATCTTATATTTAGTATAATTTGTCATAATAATTATATTTATTAAGTTGTTATTTGATAAACAAAAAAAATTAATTAATGAAAAATTAAATATGGGAGAAATTTATAAATATTGAATTTATATTATAAAATTGTTTGGTATATTAGTAAAAATTACAACTACATATAATTGTATTATCTGATAATAGTAAATCTTGATTTTTGAAAATTATTCATTTCAAAAAAAAATAATTAAAACTTTGATAAGAGGGAGATAATTCAACAGTTTCAACACATTAGAAAGTGTTATGTACAAGTTATTAGAACTTATTTGATGTATATTTTCTATTAGTTATTATTTTAATAATTTTATAATTTTTTTTTACGTTTAACTATATTATACATTAATTTATCAAATATTAATATTATATATTAGTTTATAAGAATTTTTTTAAAGGTTTTATTTTTAAAAAAATTTGACCTTACACTTCAATTTTTCTGGCTCCCCACTGCCACTGCACCCAACCAAACACACTCTTAGGCTTTGCTTGGTAGAGTGAAAAGAAAATTGAAAAAATAGAAAATTGAATGGGTGGAAAAATAAAAAATGAAAAATATAAATATTCTTTCCATAAGTGTGCTTGGTATGAAAGATGAAACAATTGAAAAGAAAAATAATTTTCTTCCTCTCCATTGCTTAGTAGAGTTGAAAAGTGAAAGAAAATAAAATAAAACAATTGAAAATGCATAATTTGAACTAACATACAATTTTCTCTCATCTCATCATTTCAATTTAGAAGGATTGATTTTTATGTATTATGATGAAAAATGATCACCCCACTTTTTTTTCTTTCCTCTCACTCTTCTTCCCAATCAAACACACTCAAAAATTATTTTCTTTCCAATTTTCCACTCCCTCCTCTCATTCTTCTACTTTTCCACTTAACTAAACACTTTTGAGTGCTTGATTGGGAGAAAAAGTGAGAGGAAACAAAATAGGAGGGGTAATCATTTTCCATTTTCATCCTAATGAATAAGATTCAATCCTTCCAATTTAAAATAATGAGATGAGAGAAAATGAAGGTAATGTGTATGTTAGTTCAAAATAATGCAAATTTCAAATATTTTATTTTCTTTCCTTCCATTTTTCAACCCAACCAACAAAGGATTAAAAGAAAAAGTAATTTCTTTCCATTTTTTCATCTTTCCTACTAAGCATGCTTATAGAAAGAACAATTTTGTTTTCTATCTTTTTAGTTTTCAACCTTCAATTTTCTATTCTTTCAATTTTCTTTCAACTCTACTAAGAAAAGCCTTAGAGTTTGGGTTGATTAAGGGTTTAAGAAATGGAAAAAATATTTGGTACACTTGTCAGTGGAGTTTTTAGACTCCACAAGCACGGTCAAGAGTTTATAAGTGTCCAATAGAGTATAGTAAAATATTAAAAAATTTTGAAAGAAAGTGTAATACCCCAAACCCAGCCTAGAAGTTTAAGCCAAATCTACATTGGTGCGTTGAAAACAGGTTTCAATAAGAATTCAGAAATACTCAAAACTTTACTTGATTTGTAGCATAAAAATTTTCAGAGTTTTAACTTTGAAAACCAAAAATCCATTTTAGTCTACTTAAATGATTTTGTAGTTTCGTGTTAGAAATTGTTAACTACTAGCGAGATTAGCAAAAGCAAGGCAAGTTCAAAAACAGATTACAAACCCAAAAGATCAAATCATAGTTACATCAGTGCAAAAACAATTCGAGTTCTCGTACGCCGTCCGGTCTTAAGTCAAAAGTTTACCTGAACAGATAAAGATAAGACAATGGGGTGAGCTACAAAGCACAATATATAACCCAACTCAAATACAAATAAACAGATCACAACATATAAATCGTAGTAACATAGAGAACATAATAGTGGTCATATAACCTGCATAGAACATATCCAAAGTATCACAGAGATTTCGACAATGGTAGTACAATAGAACACAACAAGACAAACAACACCAAAACAGAACATCAAATGTATGTCTATATCGATGCAATATTTTTCAAAACCAATTAGAATATAGATTTATTAAAAAAAATCATACCCAACTCCGCTACACACCAAAATAGAGTTCTCCAAAACTCGTCCAACCAAATCACACCAACAGATAACTATGGACAGTGCCATCTGAATTTGCAGTTAAAACTGTCAGATCAAATACATGTGGTCAAGCCACTATACCACAATTAAGTAGCCAGGACAGAATTGTGGATAAACCACTAGATAATGCAGATCATTAAACTGCTAGAAACTTTCTCCTTTCACATTATCCCAAATCTCATGCAATATGTCATGACATGCATATATAGAGTCAGAGTGATAAGCATGTAGGTCCTGCTATCATACAATAACAGAACCAGTAGGCATGAGAGTTCATTCTTTGTAAAACAGATTTATCAAACCTCAATAGATCACATCGGATTGTTATGAAGTCATATGCATGGTTATACATTAGAATTAATACCAATCAATTCAACATATTTGGATATCACATATTCTTAATCAATAGAGTAACACAGGGGCGTACCATCACACTTAACACAATACAAATCGTACCTGGATAATTCATATACCTCAACGTATCCAAACAAGGGTACATTATACATTTGCAATCATTTTTACTTATCTTAATTCAAAACAGACATACGTACAGATAGCAAATTATACACTAACAGATCAACAATTCATGAGTTTTATAGCTTAATACAGATCATACAGATCTTATGGAAGGCCTACATTTGATCTAGACGACGTTCACAGCCCTAAGGAAAAATTTCAGTATTTTGACCCACATGCTCATGTGGACCCACATGCTCATGTGGATCCACACGGCCTAGCACACAATCATATGGCTTTCTTAGTGACGCATACGGCCTCGCATATGGTCGTGTGGTTGCAAATAGTGAGTTACACGGCCTGGACACATACCTGTGTGACCCTAAACAGTACCTCACATGGTCTACCACACGACCGTGTGGCGTCGGAAGCCATGTTTTTCGACATTCACAAATCACAGAAATTCAGGTTTTTAGTACCCACTTGATACAAATTTGATGTAGAAGCAACACAGATAAGTTCTCGTCCCTAAAACAACAATCAGACCTTAATCAAACATTCCTCATAACCATTTCAATAACAAAACATATTTATAACCAAAGTTCCATTGAAAACTTTCGACACAAACCCAAAACCGAATTTAAACTCTTACCACTGCTAGTATCCAACAATACAAGTACTTAAATCGGTGGAGAACCTTGATATGCAATCCCTTCACCTAAGAAAGAGAACCAATTGAACCCTCAAAATAAAATTTAACAAAAAATAAAACCATTTCAATTTTAACAAATAGTGATTAAGAGTGAATATTAGTAAAAATTCGACTACAAACTTACACTGTTAATTTTTTGTCGAAAATGATGAGATATGCAATTTCTTCAACAAAACCAGTAGCGGAGTTATTAGAAAGAAAAAAATAAAAAAAAAACAACAGAAGAAGAAGAAGAACTGGCATTCCAAATAAGAGAAGAGTTTCTAAAAGATGAGTTTAGTTATTTTTAAATTATAAAGACAATTAAACGGCTTCTCAAGGCAGCATAAAAGAAAAGGGAAAAAATATTTTTCTTATTGCTTTCGCAAGGATTCAAAAATCAAACCAAAGAGTATGCAAAAGCTTATCCATTGAACTACTAAGCTCATATTGTCATCAATTAATCGAAATTAACTTATAACCCACATGTCCAAAGGTAGGAGTTTAATAAAAAAGAGCAAAATTTCAAGAGATAAAATTCAAACCTAAAACCTCGTGTACATAACCAGAACATTAACCATTGAACCAAATCTATTTACTTGTTAAAAATTTCCAAAATCTAGACTCAAAATTGAAAAATAACCACGTTTTGGTTTCAAAACTTAATTTCTTCTAACCTAGTTTGTGGGATGTTTCAGAAAGAGACGTGTGACAAATTTTTAAGGCTGCTTGTAGAATAGAAAAAATCTTGTCAGTGTATCAAATACTAACCTTTAATCAATTATGAGAAATAGTTTTTTTTTTGGAGAGGAAACAGTGGAAATTTGTGTGCTGCAACTGACAAGGGCAAGAAGCATCTCGTATGGTATTAGTGTGTGCAAATCATTTTATTAGATAATTAAATGTATGGGGTTTGTGAAATGATTTTTAAATATTTTAGATTTTATTTAATTTTAATTTTAATTTTAAAATGGTAATACAAAATATGATAGGTTATAAAAATTAAAATATATCTAAAAAATAAATATACAATGACTTATTTGGCCTTCTAATTTTATAAAAAAATATCATTTCAACCTTTTATTTAAATTTTTATCTTTTTCAGTCCTTGAATTTATGTTGTTTGTCAAATCATCTCAAAATAGATGAAAAAGTTAATGTTTGTTAACTTTGCTAATGTGGTATACACATGGATTATCATGTGAATGCTTCATCACCAATAAATTAATTTTTAAATTTTTAAAAATAAAAAATATATAATTTTTTTAATTTTTAAAAATTAATTAATTATTGACATAGCGTACAATCCATGTCCTATGCCACATCAGTAAAGTTAATAAACGTTAATTTTTTGATCTATTTTAAAGTGATTTGACAAACAATACAAGTTCAATCGCTAAAAGAGGTGAAAAGTTAAATGTAGAGCTAAAATGACTTTCTTTATAAAGTTAGAAGATCAAATAAATCATTATGCTAAAAATAAAAATGCATATCTAAAATAATCTAGACAAAAGATTGTCCCAATTCAGATAAACCTAGATAACTATTTGCTTAGATTTATTCCAAATGTGAAAAGTTATAAATTTTAAAATATTTTAGGTTTTTTATTTTTGCCATGTGTCATATGAGAGGATTCCATATGTTGTTATGTTGTTGGTTCTCAACGCCATATCGAGATATTTTAATGATATTATTGTAAATGTACCAAAATGTGTGATAGAATTGAACTTTAGGTAAAAAAAAAGAAAAGAAAATTAATTAATTACAAGTGGCCAAATTTAAGAAAAAAAAGATATATTAACCCACAAAAATAAGTTTAGTAGCAACAGTATCAAAGTATTATCAGTTTATACAGACCACCAAGTTTTACAATGTTAAAATTATTAGTCTAAAAGAAGAAGAAGAAGAAGAAGAAAAAAGTCATGAACGCCATTCATCTGAAATAAGTTTAACTTGAATCCTGTCTAATTTATTGTAATTTTAGACAATCGTATTTATGTGTTTATTTATAGGAGTCAGTTTAACTTTGATATTTAAAATAAGTTATCTTTTCAATTAGACTTTTGGAAAATATAATAATCCTAATTAGAGTTGTTTATGAGTCGGGTCGGGTTGAGTCGAGATCTGGTTTCGTAGAAATTTTCATGCTTAGTCCCATTTTCAAGTTGACCTGATCTACTCAAAAAACCTATTTTACTGTTCAATAAAATAATAAAATATTTTTAATTGATATTTTATTTATTTAATAATTATTTTTATAAAAATATTATTTAAATTGAATTTGGGTTAGGTCAAGGTACAAAATTATTGTCCAAGTCCGATCTAACTCCCCTCAGACTGATCGGGTCAAGTAGGCTACTCGACCCTTGACAAGTCTAGTCCTAACATGAGTCATTTGCTCAATCTAAGCCCATGGGCTACGGATAATTTAGATTAACTACTGATATAAATTATTTCTCATGTTATAATTCGACCATGTAATACAATTTAATATTAATTAAATCAGTAAGACATTGCATTTTTTTATACAATTTGCTTTACTTCCAAAAATCATTAAAAATATTATATAAAGAATATTAAATAATCATGTGGTGATTTTTATTTATTTAATAAATTTAAAAAAATTAAAGTTGTGACAAAATTAATATCTTCAATTTATTTATATTCACTAAAATAAACTCATTTATGAATCATGTAAATTTCATTTAATAAATTAGCTAATGTCAGTTTTGAATTGATTTGGATAACTCGATTCAATTAACTTAAAATTTAAAATTTTTTTCGATTTTTTCAAATTGAATTGTGTTTTATTCACCTCTAACTCTGTCAGTCAAACATGCCTAACGAATTACATTTTTTGTAATTATAAGATAGTGTAATTATTATTGTAATAAATACTATTTCAATCAATTACTTTATATACGAATTTTTAAAATATTTATCAATCAAATAAAAGAAATTAAAGGAAAATTAGTATTAATTATTTAGAAAGTCAATAAAAAACAAAAAATGTTATTTTACCCTTTTATAAATATTTTTTAAAATAATTTTTTTCATAAATTTAAAGGTTATATTATTTGATAAAAATGATTAAACCCAGACCCAGGGGAAGCGGGTTTTAGTTTAGAGTTAAAAAATCGAGGAGTTAGGAAAAATGAAAAAGGTATTAACGATAAACTTTCTTAAAAGTAAACCAAAATCAAAGCCACTGTTTGTGACATTATGTATAAAGATCAGTCTCCTTTTATCAAACCTTCGCTTCTTTCAAACCCTCACTACAAAATCACCGTCGCCACCGCCACCAACCCTCCGCCGATCCTCAACTCTCCTTCACGCCATGAGCCTCTTCTGCCCAATCCAAACGCTTCGCCTATCTTCCCTTCCTCCTTCTTGGCCCCAGCTCGCCTCATGTTAACTATGGTGTCGTGGCTCCGCACACGCCGCCGCCGATGTTTTTTCCTTTTGCTTTGCTCCCCTATTCTCATCCCCTTCCTCTGCGCCACTTTCCCCCTCATTTGTTTGGCTGAAATCTGTTTTCGCATTTGTCGGAGGAGTAGCGGAGGAAAGGCTGCGGCAGCGGCGCAAGAAGATGAGGAGAATCGGCTGCGGCAGTGTGAAGAAGCTCCTTGCGGGGAAGTAGAAGGAAGGGGAGGTGGACTGTTACAGAGGTATTTGGAAGATCAACTGGCGCTCGTTGGATCTGTTTACGATTGTGGCGATGATTTTGATGATCATGATAATCAAGATCTTGATCTTGATGGTAGAACTCCACTTTTGAGTTGATTTTGAACTTTATTGTTTTTATTTTTTGTAAATGATTCAATTAATGTTGTTTAATTTAGATTTCCACTTTTTTTTTCTGGAGATTGAGTGTTTGTTGCTCTGATTTAAACTTTGAAAAAGGAAATGGAAATTAGTTTTAAGTTTGTAAATGGATGGTGGATAATATCTTGATTATTAGATTATAACTAAAAGATTCATTTTAGTTTCTAATTAATAAACTGCCTGGTGTTTTAAGAAAATGTAATTAAATTATTTTTTAATTTTTATTATAATATGTGAATATTAATTTTTTTTGGGGAAGGGTTCAATATTAATATTATATTAAATAAAATTTATCAAGACTTTTATAGATTATAGGCTCTAAATTATTTGCAAGTTGTAGATTAATTCTTTAAATACATCATAAATCATCATACTAGTTTCAGGATCAATTTTTAGGTAAATATGTTAATCTTGATATATATATATATATTATAGTGTAGTCATAAATTTGTGGTACAACATAAAAGATTTAAATTTAAATATTGAAGATAATATTATTAAAAAAAATATAAACCTAAAATTAAAATTTAAGCGTTAAACGGTAAAACCAACATGAATAATGCAATAGATTTAAAAAGAAAGTTTAAAACATGATTTTATCCCTAAGATGCATCACTTTTTTAATTTTATATCTAATTTTTTTATGGTTTAGATTAATACTAAAATATATATTTTGTTAACTGTTTCAATCCATCCATTCAGTTCGATGACATTATTGATATTAAATAAAAGGCTAACACGTGGTCTAATTAGAACACACATGTGACACTTCTAGTAAATTAAAATTTAAAACCTCACATGTGACTTCCTTCTTATGGTACATATTCCAAAAAGTTAAAGAAAAATAAAAAGATTTAGAAGATTTAAAAAATGGGAATTTTGTAAAATTGTTAAAATATATCAATATAACTTTTAAAAATTCAAAAATCATATATATATATATTTAAAGAATTTTAAAATTTAGCTAAACCTTATAAATTTATAAGAAAATGTGAAATATATATTATAAAAAATTGAAATATTTTTTAGAATAGTTTTTTCAGAAAAACCAAAAATATATATATTTAAAAATAAAAATTTAAAAATGGTTAAATTAAGAAAAATAAATTAAAAAATAATATAATTTTTTTGAAAAATTAATAATTTTGGAAAAAAAAAATATTTTTGCATGCAAAGTATATATAATTTCTATTTTTTTTAAAATTTAAAAAAATCAAATTAATATTTGATCAACCATTCGGTGATCAGCGGCCAGTCAATGGCAATTAGAAGTGATCAAAGTCAATGGTTGTTTTCTAAAATGTTTAATTATCTTTTTTTAATTTCATAAATATTTTTAAATTTTTTATTTCCTAGAAAGTTTTAGAATTTATATATCTATTTTTAATTTCAAAAAAATATAATCACATTTTAATTGATTGAAAGTGTTACGTGACATATTCTAATAAGATAACATGTGAGTTATAAATATTAATGTGAAAAGAAATTAATATATTTAAGAGTCAAATCATAAAATAAAAACACAAAACAAAAATTAAATAAAATAATCTCAATAGGTCAAGCATTTATGCAAGTGAACATGCAAACTAATTATTTTAAACTTAATTAAAATAAAATGAAAATAACAAATAAAACAATTGATTTAACTTGACTTAAATTGAAAAAAAAAACATAACTCTCGAACTATAATTTTTTTAAAAAGCAAACCAGCTCCAAATAAAAAGCTACACTCAATTTAAGTCCTAAGGGAAAACTTACCATGCTAAATTAGAGTATTAATAAAAAGCTAGCCATTGATAAAGCCTTCGAATTGAAACTTTCAGTTAAGTTGACGAGGCAACTAATTTTTTTATCTTTTAAATCAAATACATTTTTTTAAATAACCCTAATAGAAGGGTTGTTTTTAAAATAAAACACTGTAAGTGTTAATAATTTTTTTTATAAATAAAAAATTTGTAGTTTTTTATAAATAAAAAATTATAATTTTTTATTTTTAAAAATTTTACCGTATATTCTTGATTTTTTATTCATAAAATTCTTTTTATAATTTTTTTAAAACATTTTTTATTTTTGAATATGCTTATGCTTTTATTTTTTCTTATATAAAATTTGGGGGGGGGGGAGGGATCTAGTATAAATTTAGAAAAAAAAAATTATTGTGCACACCAAGATTTTCAAAGTGTCAACTTTTTTATAGAAACAAAAATCTCATTAATTTTTTAGATAATTTTTTCAAAAGAATTATGAGTGTTATAATTTATATATTATAAGCATTTAATATATATACAAAAAAAACTATATATCAAACTTAAGTTTACAAATAAACTATAATATTTGTTTATAAATTAAATTTAAAAATTAATAAAAAAAGTATAAATGCTATAAAATATCATTTTTATTAGTGAATAATTGCTTGGATTAGTGATTAAAACTTTTGTTTGTTGCTTAAATTACATGAGTTCAAAAATACAGACGATTGGCTCGATACTGAGAATTGATCATAATACAGACAATGGAATTCGAGGACGGTTTGCTGGACTGGCTGTTTGTGTTGATTTAAGCAAACCTTTAATCTCAAAACTCAAGATTTCTAGGAAGACACAAAGGGTTGAATATGAGTCATTGCCCAACGTTTGCTTTGGTTGTGGACGATTTGGTCACAACATGGATTTCTGTCTGCATCACCCTTCCAATGAATCGAAGGA